>NW_021604620.1:9946028-9950939 GCF_004785775.1 Grammomys surdaster
AGAGAGAGAGAGAGAGAGAGAGAGAGAGAGAGAGAGATTGACTATTATACCTAAGAAGCATGTTACACATAACCTATGTGCCATGGAGCCAGACTTTCCAGAGAAACTCTTCCTATTTAACATGCAAACAAGGAAGGAGAAGGCATCCTGAGGGCTGACACCTGAACTTGACCTCAAACGTCCACACTCTCTTGTAGATACATGTGCACCTGTAAACACATGAACACACACGTATCTATAAAGTTTATAGGACTGTAGGGAGATCCAGACATATGTCTCTATAATCACATGTATGAGCCCTGTGGCTTCTTGGCAGCATCCCCAGGTAACCACTCCCACCTCAGCACAGCAGCCTTGCCTGGAGAGTCTGAACTTCTAAGTTTCAGGGGAAGCAATGGTTGCCAAAGTTTGCACAACCACATCCAGTTTCCATTAGGCTCCATGTTAATTTGGTCACTTTTGAAAAGCAGTCTTAGATTTCTGCTTTTGTCCAAGATGGAATAACAGAGAGTGGATTTACTCCCTCATGAGAAACAACCAACAGAATGACAAAAGATATATCTTCAAGTTTCTTGATATTAAGCATTGGAAGACAGCGATTCCCAAGAGACAAACTAATAATTCTCAGCAAGCCAAGACTATGAGGAAACTTCCTCTGATATGAAAAAGGTACTCTCAAAAAATGCACAGCTATCATTGTACTTAATAGTGCAATACACAAGATTTCCCCCAAGGGCAGGTCTAAGCAAGGGCATCTGCTCTCAACAGTCTCAGTCAATAGCATACTATTGGTAGTATACTCGCCAACCCAGTGTGTTGTACTTTCATTAAAGGTGTAATGGGAAAGAAAGGAATAAAACTGATCTAAATATTTTATTATTATTATTATTATTATTATTATTACTATTTATTATGTGTGTGTCTACATGTTGTGTGAGAGTTTCCTGAGGAGACAGGACACAAACACATCCACTTACTCAAAGATAGTGAACCCACAGATAATGATTTTACCAAAGTTCAGCTTGGTGAACTAATGAATTCTTTAGGGAGTAACTTACAGCACTGTAGGTGCGGTGTTACTTTAGAAGAGCAAGAACAATGTTGCTGTATCATCAAAAAGTCCACCCCAACACAAGTCATGAAAGCGTCACCTTTACCCTATTACATTATCTCATTTAATGCATGTCCTATGAGATCCCATTAGCATATCTTTTTACATTTTTATTTAATACACACACACACACACACACACATTCACACGTACCTGCTTCT
The DNA here is from genome assembly GCF_004785775.1 of Grammomys surdaster. Taxonomy (NCBI): domain Eukaryota; kingdom Metazoa; phylum Chordata; class Mammalia; order Rodentia; family Muridae; genus Grammomys; species Grammomys surdaster. The sequence continues at coordinate 9,947,301 of NW_021604620.1, forward strand.
ATGTCTGTCTAGTGTGTGAGCACAGTGCTCATAAAGGTCAGAAAAGGGTGTTAGATCCCCTGGAACTGGAGGTAAAGATGGTTATGTGCTGTCTTGGTTCCTGGGAATTGAGCCTTAGTCTTCTAGGAGAGCAGCCAGTGTTCTCTCTTAACTGCTGATCCATCGCTACATCTCTCCAGAAGGTACATCTGTTTTATAAGTAAAAACAAAGAAATAAAATCCTAGAAGTAGTGCGTTCTCCCTCCCCCCTCTCTCTCTTTCTCTCTCTCCCTCCCTCCTTGCCTCCTTCCCTCCCTCCCTCCCTTCCTCTCTGTGTATGTGTATTAATCTGTCTTTTTTTATTTATATGTGTATGTTTGTGATGCTAGGGATGGACCACAGGGTCTTTTGTATTCTAGACCAGCAGCCTACTGCTGGTTTTCATCTCAACCTTCCTGTGGGCTGTATTGACAAACAAATTCTTTAGTATATTAGGGTAATTTTCCTTAGGTACTTTCTCTGTGGCTAATTAAAAAGAAGGAAGGCAGTCATTACTACTATCTGAAATCCTTCCAGAAGGTTTATTCCCTTGGGTACTTGTCTTATAAAAATGCTCCCAAAATGGATCAAATAGAATGATGCTCTGTGAGTCAAAAGTAGGCCTTAGACAAAGCACTATATTTTAATATCTCAGAAACATTTTGTTTCTTAAACAAAATGAAGGCAACCAGATGGATTAGGTCATAACTACAAAATACGTGCTTGTCTCTGGAGCACTGTGACTTTCAATCTGATTCTATATTCTATTAAACAATTTCAAAATGTGCTTCAGAGGATGAGAGATGTAATAGCATTCAGATTTCCAAACACACAATAAGACACTAGCTGGATAAAGAGCTTTGCCCTTTGTGGAAACCCAACATAACACGGAATATAAGAATTTCATCTTTCAGTAATTTAAATTAACACTAAGAACAAAAAATAACTACTAATTGTTGAAATTCATTCAATATGATTTTCTCACACTGAAAAATCTACTTATTAGGAAGCCACCATTATCTTTGTAATCAAGTACATCTGAATCAGTCAATCAGACCTAGGGATGAACGCTGCCATGGCTTTAAATAGTTTGTCTGGGAAAGTGAAGTTGTGTTCCTTTCAGTACTGACTGTCTTAACATTCCATGAAAAATGCAAAGTCGCTTTCTGAGTCAGGGAGTAGAGCGCTTGATTGGAAACTATGCTAGCTGTGAGACAGATGGAAGCTTAGAGGCAGCCATGGTCCTGGGAGCTAGAGAGCAGAAGAAGCACAAGTTTTCACTGTGGGGTTTTGAAGGGAAACTCTGGTCCAGGATGGGTAGAATCAGAGCGGTTTTGTGGGAAATACTGACAAGGAAAGAAGAGAGTAGAAGACATTTGAGATGAAGTGTGGAAGGTGGGCAACCAGTGTTTGCTATCATTTTCTGGCATTCGTTGTATTGATTATATCAGTCGTTAGGGAATGACTGACATTGAAGACTGAATGCTTTTATAGCAAGTTCACAGGTTAATATGGAACTACCTGCTAGTGCTCAGCATGGCTGGTAAATCAAAATGAGTGGATGTACACAAGGGCCTATCACGTGAAGAGGTGAATATAGTCAGAAACGACAAAGGATCTTCTCCTAATAGTATGACTTACGTCGTAGCATACCCTGTAGCTCATCATTTTATGTTTTTCTCTCGGAAAATTGCCACGTCTCATAATGAATACCCATACAATCATAGTTATGGGTGGTGTGAGGTTATACTACTTGTATGTATGGAATTATCTTAGACCAAATTTGACACCTTTTGACAAATCCTTCGATGAGCCATATATAACTTAAGCTTGGCCCATACACTACAACCAATATGAAAATGCCACAGTATCTCCACTTTACTCTCTTCTGTGCCCCTACCTCGTTCTGGAACCTAACTTCCTTATATGAGACTTGTACACAGTCCCACATTAAGCCACCAATTGCGCACTCTATATATCAGACAATTGCAGAGAAGTTTCTCTCTGACACTTTGCAAATTTTTCTAAGGCAGAGGCTCTCAAAGTGGAGTGCTGCTGCAGTCCTGGAGGGCATGTTAAATCTGCATTAGAAGCTATGGCCCAGGTTTTCCTGCTGATACTCTGGTGCCTACCAAAGCTCAAGAATCAGGGCTATACACTTTATTCTCTTGCACTTGATTTCATTGTGGATTCTCTTCCTAAGTTGCGCTATCCTAAGATTTCATGGAATACCCAGATCTGTTTGCCCTTACTTCCTGATTTTCTATCTTTAGTGTATAGCCCACACACATTCCTGTTTCAGCGAAAGGTACTTCCTCTTCTAGTGTTTTCTATTGCATTTGTATTTGGTGTAGAAAAATGATTTGGAGAGAAAACTCATGCAACGAGGCTGAACAAGGCACATAAAAGCTCTACAGGGAAGATACAGCCATGCAAAATATCTTGAAGTTTATCATTAAAAAATCATGGGAATTCACAGAAGTATTTTAAGGAGGAAAAAATGCTCATAATTAAATAGGAATTTTTGAAAATTCATCCCAGGTGCTATGTGATCCTGTGTAAAAGCATGCATAATTAAAAAGGGATGTGTAATTATATTGTTCTATTCTTGATAGAAAAGTTCCTGTGGAATGTGATTTCAAGTCAGTGTGAGGTTTTGATTGGTGTAGTTTGTAGCGGGAGGTATTAGAAAAGAGACATCTGGCTGGCCCCTGGCTTAGCCTCCATGTTCCCACACTAAGCTCATCACCGGCAGGCGGGCTCTGTGGCGCCAGCTAGGGCGGGCCCATGTCCGCTGCCATTTCGCCTTTCTTGCTCTCCGTGTGTTTGTGTTTCTCCCCTGCTTTCCTGTCTCTTCCACCCTTAGCTCCACCTCCCTTTTCCCTATCCAATCACAGACCTCCCGCTGCAAATATATTGGGCAGGGAAATTTGTGCCACAGTAATTTTTATGCATTGGAACCTCATGGAACATGGGAAAATCATTTTGCTTACCCGTTCTTTCACCCGGTTGGCTAGTGGTGCCCATTAGCAATTCCAGCTCTTTATCATTTCTGAGATATTCAAGATCCTTTAAGACACAGAATTAGATCACTGACCCCCTATGATTTTATGTGGTCATTCCCCCAACATCCATTCTTCAAATGTTAACGCCTCCAGGTCTTGATTTAATAGCACTTAGATGAAGGTTGTCTATTTCATTCTGTTACTGTGACAAATAACATCACCAGAAGCAACTCAGGGGAGGGGATGGTTTATTTGGCTTACCATTCCAGGAGGCAGTACATTATTAAGAGACATCAAGGCATGAAGTCAGGCCAGGCAAGCCTGCTCGCTACTCTAAAGAGCATTACTTTTGACCAAGGGACTCACTTAGAGACAAGGAAGTGTTGGAAAACACAGGAGGATGCTGATCCTAGACAGCTTGCAGACAGGTATAAAATGAATTATTTTAATATAAATATAAGTTATGTATATCAGAGAGACCAAGGTTTATTTCAAAGCTTCACCTTGATAAATACCTGGGCAGTCAAATGATCTATCTTAACCCTTAAATGAATCTGGCTACCTCCCAGTCTCTCTCTCTCTCTCTCTCTCTCTCTCTCTCTCTCTCTCTCTCTCT
>NW_021604620.1:9950949-9960949 GCF_004785775.1 Grammomys surdaster
CTCTCTCTCTCTCTCTCTCTCTCTCTCTCTCTCTCTCTCTCTCTCTCCCTCTCCTGGCTGACATAAATCCTCTACTATTTCTTCTGCTCAGCCATTGAGTGATAAGCATTTATTGAGAAGTCAAAGAATAAATGGTAAGAATTGTTTACAAACACTTGAGACCAGATATTATTGACGTAAGCATTATAATGGCATGTCTGGATTGAAAAGGAGATGGGAGCAGAGAAATCATCATTGGTACAACACAAGGACAACTTTTACTTGATGCACAGAACCATTATCCACATAGGCTAGCTTCTACTCAGTCAGCTTTCTTATATATTCAGGACTATCTTTTTAGGGAATGGAGTTCTCCACGATAGGTTGGGCCCCTCCACATCAGCTAAAACAACAAAAATATCTGCTTCCCCCACAAGACATTCTCATAAGTCAAGCTCATGTGGGTAATGTCTCAATATTGACTCCCTTCTCAGGGGACTCTAGGCTGTGTCAAGTTAACAGCTAAAGCTAACTAGGGTAGAAGTCTTTTTGCATTTGTCACAAAGCAGAGGGTAGCAAACTTGGGACTCTCTGTGCATTTGTCACAGAGCACAGTCTTCCAGTACCTTCCTCTCTTAAGCCCTCCCTTTACTATATACGTGTTCAAGTTGTCCCCGACATTCATCATAGCTCCATTATAAATTTAGTTGTGGTGATTTTTTCTATCAAAATTTTCACGTACATTTCCACACATTTTATCCTGTAGTAGTAAATCTTTATTGACAAGTTTGATGTGATATAATATAATGATATAGGAGGCAAACCACTGAGAACATCTGTTAGGAAGTTTCTAGATAAAATTAGTTGAGCTATGAAGATGCAGGCAGCGTCCTTCTATGGAATGAAGTCCTGCCTACTTAGGGGACTTCTATATTTAACTTCCAATTGGACCCCATTCATTAGAACATAATATATAGCCAGTGAGCACTAGGTCTGTCTACCTGTGCAGCCCTGGGATCACAAGGATACAAGCCCTTTTATTTGACACACTGTCCTTGTTTGCTTTCTGTTGTTGTGATAAAGACCACGGCCTACTGGCTCACTCTCAGACTCGCATTTATACTCTTTTTATGCACCTCAGGATCACATGCCTAGGGGTGGCACTACCCACATTGGATTAGGTCCTTTCATGTCAATCATTATTCAAGAAAATGTCCACAGACTAGTCCTCAGGCCAGTCTGTGGAAGGCATATTTTTCAGTTGAAGTTCCTGCTTCCCAAATGACCCTAGATTGTGTCAAGTTGACAGAAAACTAAACAACACCCACATGTTCTGGAAATCAAATTCAGTCCGCGGGCTTGTGAGCTGTCTCCTCAGTTCCATAGTAAGAATTCTTATTCAAACTTGGCCTGAGGTCATCCCATGTAGAGCAGCTCCCTGACGCAAAGCCAACCATATCCATATGCTCAGGGGTTAATGGTTCTAGAGCCTGAAGCAAAAATAGAAGTTTCCTGATTCTTTGTGCTCCAGTGGCTGAGGGAGCCATTGTGTGTTGACTCAGCTCTGCCTGGGTCTTCTGTCCATCAGGAGGGCCAAGATAGAGCCAACATCCTTGTCTTGAACACTTTTTTTTTTTTTTTGGTTAAAATCATAGTGTTGGTTTTTGCTGTCTACAGTTGTATCTGAGATAGGAATGTGTTAATAAATATAATTATTCATGCTTATGAGTCCTAAGAGAGCATATGGACTATCTCTGTGAATATAAAAAAAATCCTGAGAAAATTCATCGGTATGAAAAACAAGCATAGAAAAGGAAAATAAAATGAACATAAATTGTGAATACATAAGTAGTATGCATAGTGTTTTATGTGCTGTTAATAAGTGATAGATGCATTCATGTGAAGAAAACATGAAACTTTGATGAAGTGCACAGGGCACACACATACCATACAGTTTAAGTGAATAGAAAGCCATTGTATGTGCAGGCAAATTGTCATTGCTCAATTTTATCACTTGAAAGTTATGAGTTTTCTGCTAGAAATACACAAATGTTTAGATTTTATTGTGTTACTATGTGTGTGTGTATGAGCATGTGTGTGTGTGTATCTATATCTGTGAGTGCATACCTTACAGGCGTTAAGAGGATGTTGGATTCCCTGGAGCTGAAGTTACAGGCAGGTGTGAGCCTCCCAAAGTAGGTGCTAGGAATCAAACCTAGGCCTTCTTAAGAGTAGGAAGCGTATTCACCACTGAGCCATCTCTCCAGACCTTAGATGTATTTTCAGAAATTAGATTTCTACCTTGTTTTATATACATCCTAACATTCCAGTTAGATAAATTTCCATCTAAAAATAATCTACAAAATATTAAAATCAAGAGTGACTGAATTTATATATCATATTGAAGTAGACAAAGCAGTGTAAGGTTCAGGCCTCATCAACCTTAATTTAAATAATACATATACTCACATAGAAACTCAGTATGTTTTATATGGATGACAGCACAAACAGATGGAAACTCAAAGAACAACTATGTAGCATATTCTATTTTCTAACTTTTGTAAAAGTATCAAAAACCTTAGCAGAATAGCATAGAAACTAAAATCACAACCTAGTGAACAAATGATAAAGAATATTAAATGCTTTATGATTAAATAAGAATGGTGAGTAATACAGAAATCACAGATTCAAGCTCATCAGCCTCAAACTCCAGACACTGCAGTGAACTTCTGTCTAGTTTTGGAAGCCACTTGGACTAAAAGAGTTGTGAAGATTTACAATGGATTACATGCACTACCAAGTATATTTAATGCCCTTAGCATAAAACGTGATGCTTTTACTTGCAAATTTTGATAAGAAAGCTTATAAAATTTAAAATTTAAACCTACCAAAAAGATGAAAATATTAATAAATATTTCTAAAGATATGTAGTTAAAGGTAGTCATTGGATATTCTCGGTCACTTATTCTATTGGAGAAACTGCTAAGTTTTATTCAAAGGGTGTACATTCTTACTTTGTTGAGGGAAATAGAAGTGTTCATGGGCTAACCAGTGTCAGTCTCTCTTGCCCTTGGAAACGTTGGCCGAATTATTTGAACTGGAAGCACACAAGACTTGTGCTTATAAAAACAAAGAAGGAAGGAAGCCAAGCATCCATCCTGAGAGAATGTCCTTAAATGTATTTGAAGAGCTCCATGACTTGCTCTGGTTATCACAGCTCAAAGTGCATGATGAATGGTAGGGAAAGCAGAAACTGCAGCAAAGGCCATGGAGGAGTGCTGCATCCTGGCTAGCTCCTCCTTGTCTGCTCAGTGCTTTCTGATACTCCTCAAGACCACCTGCCCAGGGGCACACTCAGCCCCAGTGAGCTGGGCCTTCTCATTAATCAAGAACATGTCTTGAAAACTTGCCTACAGGTTAGTCTTCGAGAGGCATATTCTCAATTAAGATTCTGTCTTCCCATATGACTCTAGTTTGTGTCAAGTTAAAAAAAACTAGCCAGTATATAATGATGAAGCATTACCTTGCATGAATCACATGGTCCTGTTTTCTTGGTGACTTTGGCCTGGGGGTATTCAAAATGTGGAGAAGCACATTTTGTGTTGCTAGTTTTCTTTTTCCATATTGTTTGGATTTTTCCACATTTGTCCCGAAATGCTTTTAGAAAATATAGGCATGTAACCACCTTGGCGGGAGTAGAGCTCTAAGGAGACACTTACGCCTCTCCCTTTGGTTCTCAGACTACTAAAATGGAATTGGAATTTCTCCAGGAACCTCCTGCTTTGAGAAGCAAGACGCTGAAACCTGGTGTCAGCCAGAGAAGGACATTGTCTTCAGGAAACAGGTTTTACATATCTGACATATTAGACCACCTTGCAGGAGAGGCTGGAGTGGAAGCAACCACACCACAGGATGTGCAGGTCATGCCTTGACCAGGGCTGCTTAGCTGTGCGTGCTTCATGCCCTCTGTTTAAGTCTAAACCAGAAGATAGACCTGGAGAAAATTAGAACTCTTTGTTTCTCTTCCCAGTGTGGCTACACTAAGTCTTCTTTCTCTGCTTCTCCCCATGACTTATTTCTTTAGTTGAGCTGTTGAGGATGGGCCATCTGAACCTGGTATTGTAGGTATGGCAGGACCCAGGCACAATGACTTGGATGTGCAATTATGGGATTCCAGACTTGTTTTTTGCCTTTGCATTCTTTAAGGAACCTGGTGAGTCTGTACTGAGGATTATTAGAAGCACTTAAGCTTTCTTGGAATTTTCTGGGTGGCCAAGAGCCAAGTTTCTATGAGTTTCCTTTCTAACCTATGGTGACATGAGTCACACACAACCCGACCTGGTGTGTGAAAATCAGAGATGTCCGCAGCATACGCCAAGACCACCCACAGGTTGCAGAGAGGACCTCAGCTTGAGTGCTCTAGTCTCATGATGCTCTTCCTCACACTCTCTTCTGTTAGCTACTAGAGACACGTGAGTGTTTCCTTTGAATCATACATGTCTGATCTCAGAGGCAGTCAACTTGCAACTATGATGGATGCTCAGGAGTAAAAATGGAAGATGATATACTGAACTGACAGTGAATCAGTTAAAATCTATAATCCATCATTATCACATGCACGGGTGTGTGCTATCTCTTCCGTAATGACTAGCTGTGCTTAAGTGCCAGGAGATGAACTTGACACTTGATACTGATTCAATTGCAAAGAGAAGACTTTCTGTTTTGCCTTATGATCCATTTGTTAAGGTCTGAAGCATCATTCCCCTGCCCTCATCCCCAAATGGAAATGTGAAGATTAACTTAGCAAAAGTTGTCAGCATCCATTCACTTTAGCATTCTGATGTGTTTCTCTGCCTCTTTTTGAATCAGTTCTCTCTGTCTCTAAAATATCAGGGTCTTTGAAAGGCAGCAACTCAAGTCAGTCTGATAGGAGTAAAAGTTTCTGCACGTTGGATGAAGGTGATAAAGATGTTCTTTAACTTTTAACCTGCATCATAATTCAGTGGCAAGGGTTTTTGATTTGACAAGATTACTTTAGAGACAAAGTCTCACTCATTAGCCAAGGATGGCTTAGAACTTACAGTGATCCTCCTGCTGCAGAGTTCCTCCCAAGTGCTGGCATTTTAAATGTGAGCTACCATGTCTAGCTCAACAAGAGTCTGTTATTCTTTCTCAAAAGAATAATATGAAAGGTGGATAGAGGGAATGAGCTGGAGAAAAAGGCAGCAGAGATGGGCAGAGGGCTTCGAACCCCAGAAGTTATTTTAAACTTTGGATTTCATCAGTACTGTAGTTCCCATGTGCACTTGGACAACGTGGATGAGGACCACAGTGGGGTGAGGGCTGATCATGTCTCTCCTGATTTATCTGTCGCCTTACCCTCAATCTCAGGTGCATCTTCACTTCACACAAACACAGTTCATTTTCAAATGCTCAAAGGGCTGAGGCACTTACTGCTTGGAGTGGGAGAGGTCAGACATGGTTCTTAGAACCAAAACGTTCCTTTTCAGTGAACTCCCTCTTCTGTTTCTCCTGCTCAAGATCTCAATTGCTGCAGCTCCCAGATCATCCTGACCACTCAGGGCCTCTTTATGTAGGCTATTCTTGCTTTATTTTACTTATTTTATGTTTTTCCCCTGATGCTCTGATAACCTCTACCCTCAAACCTCATGTAGAATAATGCCCAGAAACCCAAATCTGTAGGAAGCTTCTCCTTCTAGAAGATTCAAGTCCCTTAAGGCAGCTTCCTCTATCTTTATCTCAAGTTAATTGGTTTCCTTGACTCTGTAGCTTTGCCTTATGAGGCACAAGATAGCACTTAATAGAAATATATGTTATGTCCTTGGGATGCTTTAGCTTAGATTCTCAATGGTGATTAACAAGGAAGGGACCACTCTAGTCCACATTCTTCTTAAGCAGCAGGAGCCCCACTTGTCCTTGAGTCGTGCTACAAGACCCTTGCATGCACACCTGCCTGTCTGGATTGATATCTGAGTTGCTCCAACTTGTCTTGCTTGAGCCCTTGGTCTTTACTAAGGAAGATTTGTCCATCACTGTCATGGGCAGGAGGCTGAGTTCTCTTTGTGGTTATAGAAACCATATTAGAAGCTTTCTATGCAGAGCATGTTTTTCAGAAGCTAGATTTTCTGGTGTTTTCCAAATAGTCATTAAGTAAAGCTTAGATTCTTATGAAAGGTAATGTGTCATTGTCACAGAAATGTTAATGCATTTCCCCATGTTGAATATGATGTTGAACATGAGAGCCTCCTTTCTACTCTGAACTCTTAAGGAAACTTTCTTAACATACATGATTTGTGTTTGCTCTAGCACATACACATGAACACACATGCCCATACATGTGTGTATATATACATGTATATGTACACACATGTACACACATGGATGCCCCCATTCATTCACACACACGCATATGTATACGTACTTGTACACATCTGCAGATATATATGGGCCCATACACACACACACACACACACACACACACACACACACACACACACACTTTTGATGTCAGGATATTGTCATCAGTAACAAGAGCTTTGAAATAAACCCAAACTTTCTCTTTACTAGCTCAAGGCTCCTTTACTGTCATGGTTTCTCATCAGAGGAACCATGACATTTCTTCACTGGAGGAAGACCTTAAGTGCCTCTCCCACCTCCAGGACAACCAGGAAGAACATGAAAGTTGAGGTATCTAGGGTTAAAAATAACGGTTTCACTTAAGGTTCCTTTAAATACATACATCCAAGCAGTCTACAGAACACAAGAGGTACATGTTTGGTAGTGGTTCAGATAAGAAGTATCTCCCTTAGGGTCACGTATTTGAACACTCAGTCCCCAATTTGTGACACTGTTTGGGGAGGCTATGGAGCCTTTAGAAAGTGGAGCCTTGTTGGAGGAATGATGTCCCTGATGGTGTTTCTGGTCTTTGCAGGCTCATAGGCTCTCCCCACTTTCAGTTTGCTCTCTGTTTTCCAGGACTGTTGATGAAATGTAATCAGGAAGCTTTGGGCTCTGGCTTCCTGCTGCTATGGGTTTCTCTCCAATGTGGAACCTCCCTCTGGAACCCTAAGACATAGGATTCTTAAGACAAAGAAAATGTCGTCTTCTTTGATGCCTTTGCACAGAACATGATTTGGGAGTTGGAGAGATGGCTCAGGTAGTACAACAGTTCATCAATAATGAGCCCTCAACTGGATCTCTGGGACCTGTGCAAAGCCAGGTGGAGATGGAACCCCTGAAGCAAGCTGCTCAGTTAGATCTCTGAGTAGAGGAAGAGGCCCTGCCTCAGTATATAACGTGGACTGCATTAGGGAAGACACCAACCTCAGGCTTCCATGGATGTATGCACACGTGTCCATACAAATATACACACGAGGGAGCACCCCCTAGAACATTCGTACACACATGCATGCACACCATAGGCACACACGCACATACAATCAACACAAAACCACACATTTTGCTAATGTTGGAGATGGGTAGGTTTTATGCTCACTTTTTTATCTCCCAAATTCTTTTCCCGTTTTCCTTCCTGTCACCTGGACTCTGCGATTCTCTGGTCCCCAACTTCTACTCTGTCATTGTAGAGCAGCGTCACGGAAGCATCTCATTTTTTAAAGAGCAGCATTTGGGGCTTGACACAGAGGAAGGGATCCAGAGACTCTGCAGAGAGAATTTAATTAGGTAGATAGGATTTGAGAAGCAGGAGCTTTTCTAGGACACCTGGCTCACCCTTCTGTGTAATGGGAGTTGTCACTAGCCTCTTGCTGGCAGCTGAGCCATCAGGATGTGGGTGTCACTTCTCATCTGAATTAAACGCTGCCTGCAGTGTGACATCTCAGGCAAACGGAAGCTACTGGGTGCTCAGCTGAAGGGCTTTTTAGCTGAGGTTCTTTCCAACCAAGTCAGAGGGGCTCTGACTTTGCAAAGAAATGTCAGGCTAGGAGAAAGAAGAATACTGCTAAACTCCAAGTCATTAGACAGTCAGTTGAGCAGAAGGGGCTTCACTTCTGGCCACACTAAGGCAGACAGGTAGAGAAAGGAAAGGAAAGTCAACTTTGGATCTTCAGCTTTTTGTGGGTAAATTGGTAACTTAAGTCTTAGTCTCACCCATGGCTAGGCAAGGATTATATAAACTCATCAGTACACTCAGAAATGCATACTGGATGCCTACTGAATGGGCATTGATACAGGGATGAGAGAAAGGCGCTTGCCATTAGGTAAAATCTCTGTTCTCATGACACTTGCTTATCAAGCGAGAAAAGCAACTACAATGGCTTGATATGTGGTCACAATGCTATAAAACAGTCCAAGGTCAATGGTGAAAATGGTAGAATTAAATGTAAGGTAATGAAGATTACTGTGTTCCTGACGTAGCCCCATGGAGGAGGACCTCACTGAACTCTGAACGACAATAAGAACTAATAGTTTGATTTTGCTTACACTGAAACCGAGGCAGTTCCTGAAGTCACATTAGCTAGTTAGGTACAACACAACTTGTAGAATTCTGGTAATGAGCCTCTTGTTCATCTCTGACACCAAAATAATGATGTTGCTACTGATAACAGTAAATATCACAACACTGCTGACCTCCTATGAAGACTACTGGAAATGAATAGTCTATGTATTTAATCAACACTGCATACAGAACCATGGTTGAAACAAGATACAGACAGGGAAATCCCTGAGGCTATGTTTGCTTTTCTCTAGCTTTCCATCTAGACTGTGGAGTTCTGTCACAGACAAATGGTGGGATCTGGTGTTGCTTTAGTTATTTTAAAGCTTATTTTAGTTATTTTAAAGTTAAGTTCGACATTTTACATTATACGGAGGGAAGCAAATGGAAGCAAGGGGTAATGAGGTTTCCTGTGGTCAGGGATGACATCTGGGCTTGGACAAAGTCTGGAGAGGGAGAATATGGAGGGGCTATTGGGAACAGAAAGAGGGTAAAACAGATGGGGTGACTTGTTTGCAAAATTAATGAAGCTTTAGCAAAAAAAAAAAATTGGAAGCAATCCGAGTGTCCATCAATAGGATAATGGCCAAATAAATGATAGAATGTTCTCCCAATGGGGTGATAGTCAGTGATCAAAAGGAGGGCCTACTGACACACAAGGCAGCATGGATGGATCCCAAATGTGCTGTGTTGAGGGAAAGGATGCATAGACAGAAAAGTGCATGCTGCCTGATTCTATCTGCATGCAACTCAAAACACAGGCATGGTAATGTTTGGGGCAAAAGCAAGAAAAATGAGCTACTGGTTGGTCACTGAGAGGGATAACTGGAAATGGTCATAAGGAAACCTTCTAAACCAGACCTGGAGGACATAGCACATACCCAGACCTTGGGAGGTGTAGGTAGAGAGATCGAAGTTCAAGGTTGCCCACAGCTACTTAGGGAGTTCAAGGCCAGCCTGTGTTATTTGATTTTGTCTCAAAACAAATGAAGACAAAAAAGAAAATAAAAATCAAGAAGCATCTGGGATATTGACCTGCTCAAATCTTCGATGTACATGGTGTGTATGTGTGCATTTATAAAATGCCTTTGAGCTTTGAACTTGGCTTTTCACATTTGACCATATGCAAATTAGACTGGACTAGATTAAGCAGAATTAGAGGAAAGATTGAAGGGGCAATACCAGAGATAGTTCAGGTCATATGATAAGTCATATATAATATATATTAGCTACATCTCTGTCTTGTGGCTATTGTAAATAAGAATCTGCTAATGTTAAGTGTGTGATAGCTTGCTTTTATTGTTTGTTTGTCTGTTTGTTTTAGACAGAGTCTCTCTGTGTAGTCGTGCCTGGCCTGAAACTCACTGTCTAGTCCAGGTTGGCCTTAAACTCACAGAGTTTAACTACCTACGTCTGCCTTCCAAGTGATAGGATTAAAGGGCCAACTACTTGACTTGTTTTTCACATGACTACACATACTGAAGATTCTCCTGTCATAACATGTAACTGTTTTTCATGTGGTTTTAATAGCAGGATAGCATCCTT
>NW_021604620.1:9965949-9976907 GCF_004785775.1 Grammomys surdaster
TTAATACCTTATTGTACATGTGGCCCAATACTGAGAGGCCCAGGTGAATTGTTGTGGCCCCTTCCAACCACCCCTCCCTCCAAACTCTGTAGACTTTATCTGTGTCTGGACCTCAAATGTCATATGTGACTTTTTCTATTTTAAACTTAAGTGGAATGATCTGTAGCAGGAGTACCCAAAGTCATATTTGGTACTATTGTCATATTGGTTTAAATTATCTTTTTTATATATTGTCTTCATAGGACATTGTCTTGCTCCCTTCTCAACCTGTCCCACCTAGGCTGAAACGCAATATGAAGGACTGTCTGGGTATACACTTATAGCAATTCCCCTGCACTAGCTTCTCAAATATGGTGACTATATACACGGGCCACTAAGCCCAGCTAATTGATCTTTCAACATTCAGTTGAAGTTTACTTAAAATTTTCATGATTATAGAACGTTCCATCATTATTGTCCTTTAGGGTAATGGGTCTTGTGTGCCTACTGATTTGCTGCTGTTATGGTTAATAATTCTATAAATAATCATTATGTGATATATAAATATACACAGGAATGTTTGTGTTATATTCAAATTGTGATGCCAGTATTTTTAAAATATTGAAATACACTGTCATTGTCTAAAAATGCTGCATTATTCCACATTCCTACCAAATTTCAATTATCAAAATACAATAGTTCCACTAATCATATTCTAATTAGATTATCTCACTAGTTTATAATTGATTTTTTGCATTGTAAGTATGTATGTATGTATTATATATTATGTATGTATTATGTATGTATTATGTATGTATTTGTGGGGAAAGAGAGCAGAGCTGTGTGTTATGGCAGGCCTATAGAGGTCAGAGCAAACTCTGCAGGAGCAGGTTCTCCCCTTCCACATAAGCGTCCAGGGCTGTGAACTCAGGTCATCAGGCTGCAGGCAGCTCTACCTTCCCAGCTCTCTCACTGACCCATGTGATTGATTTTTTTAAGTAAAATCTCTTCTTGATTTGGAAGTGTTCTTTGAAGCAAGGCAGAATCCTCACTGACCTTCTGACCTTTTCCGGGTCACAGTCCTGAGAAGGCATTGCTTAGTAACTAAGAACTCTTTCTTTATTCTACGCTTAGTTTTTTTACATGATTGCATGATTGAAATAGAACACAACTCCGTGTGGTTCACTCGTGCATATGGGAAGACAACTTTCAGAAGTCAGGGCCTACTTTCTCCTTTCCCACTGTGGGGTCTGAAGATCAAATTTAGGTTGTCAGGCTTGGCTGAAAGTCACCATTTACCAGCTAAACCTTTTCCTGGTCAGGCCCGTGATCGATCTCTCTGTCTCTCTCTGTCTCTCTCTGTCTCTCTCTGTGTCTCTCTGTCTTTCTCTGTCTCTGTCTGTCTCTGTCTCTCTCTCACATACTCTCTCTCTGTGTCTCTCTGTCTCTGTGTGTCTCTCTCCCCTCCCTTCTCACAGCCCCTCCTTTCCGACCCTTTCTCCCTAGTTTCAGGTATGTTGTGGGCCTGTGTGCGAGCACATACATTAGGGGTATGCATGCACATGCGCCTGTTTGATTTCAGCTTCTCCCTCCCCTTTGATCTCTTGATACTTTCAGGCCCTTGTTTTACATCAAAATCATGTTACTTCTCATCCATGTTTTTCTAGATGCTTTTTATGTAATACTTCATGAAGGATTGTCTTCCCTCTGCCCCCAGGATTAGAACCTTTAAATGTTTGCAAGTCTGCCAAGCTCAGTTATCTGGTGTGTACATAAGCATTGGCTTGGAAAGAGCTCTCCGAGGGGAGTCTTTACAACAAGCAA
Organism: Grammomys surdaster; assembly: GCF_004785775.1. NCBI lineage: Eukaryota > Metazoa > Chordata > Mammalia > Rodentia > Muridae > Grammomys > Grammomys surdaster. Next base: position 9,967,753 of record NW_021604620.1, read on the forward strand.
ACCCTGTCTACCCTGAGAACTTACATGCAAGTGGGGAAGACAGAGAGATTGATACAAAACAAAATGGCTTCGTGCGTTGCTGCTTTAGAGTCCAAAGATAGCTGGCAATTCTCTATACTTCTGCAGATCCGAAGACCACCAGTAAGTCAGGCTTCAGTATCATCCACTTTGATAACATTGACACTGATAGATCGGCAACATTTGGCAATTGTGCACCACATTCATGGAGAGAAGACTATATAAATTCATGTAAGAACAATTTCGAAATAATGTAGAATGAGATGTTACTTTAAAGGGGTGAGATTAAAAGCCATCATCACTACCAGTTCCTGAGCTTCTCATGGGTACGAGGGACTGCGAGTTGCTTTTTAGTAATTCTGTTCTCAGTGTCCCATATCCTCACCAGCAACCTACCCGATGAAGATCATGAGCTCCTCTTTCTAATATGTTCATTACAACTTCAGAGCCAGCATGGGAGAGGGATCAGCAGGTAAAGCACTTGCTGTGCAAGTGTGAGTGCAGGAGTTCGTATCCCCAGAGCTCATGCCAAAAGCTGAGTGAGCATGTAATCCAGTGTTAGGAAGCAGCGATAGGGAATCTCTGGAGCAAGCTGTCTAGCTACACCAGCCAAAATGGCAAGTTTCAAGTTCAGCAAGAGACTCTGCCTCATATGTGAGGTAGAGAGTGATCGACAAAGGCACCTGACATCAACCTGAGGCACACACACACGCATGCATGCATACACATGTATATGTACCTATAAACTCAAGTACACCAACACAGGTGAATATGCATATACACCTGCATGTATAACACACACTCACACACGCACACAAAGAAAGCTGCACAGTAAGATCCGTAAGTATTATCATATATGTGGATGTGGGTGTGGGCATATGTGTGTGCTTGTGTTCTCAGGGTATGCCAAGTCCAAATTACAGTCTTTGTCTAGACATTCTTGATGACTTACGGAAAGGTGACATGTCCTTGGCTTCTGTCCCTTATCTTTGTTTATGACCTTCAGTGGGTTCCTAGGACAGACAAAGCCTCTGTCTGGAAAAGTTTATGATTGAGCAGTTTTGGCAAACCTGAAAAAATGTGTAGCATTGAGAACCACAAAGGGGAATAAAGGTGTCCTGGGGGACAGAGAAGTGTGGGGTGAAGGAGGGGGGATATAGACGTGAAGGAGATGAAAAATGGAGGGGGCGTCAATACTGGGTCAAACCCAGACAGATACAGTAATAATCAGGGGAGATAAGTTTTCAAATATGATAATCCCATCTGGACAGTTGACAAAGAACAAGTGCTCGTGGCTCCCCACAGAAATGATAATTTTAAAAGTGGACCAGGGAGCTTCAGATAATTATTTAGTCCTTTTAAATATTTATGAGTTCCAGTGTGCTACATACATTTTAAAAGACAGTTGACAACTGGAGCATATATCATCTTGTTCCCTCTGCCAGCTAAAAATAGGTACCTTTTTTAAAATGTAAAAACAATACTTTTCATTTTGTATCCATGAAATAAATGACTGTAAAATACTAATTTCCAGGTGTGACAGTGAGGTTAAGGGAAGGTTTTTTCCCTTAAACTTTCATATGAGTGACTGGCTCCCTAGTTTTGCTTGAAAAATGGCTGTGGGCATTTCAATATTACTTGTCAGGCTTGGAATCCGGTTTGGGGGAGCCTGAAGTTATGGCTGCTTCTCCCTCTCCTCCCTCTCCCTCTCCCTCTCCCTCTCCCTCTCCCTCTCCCTCTCCCTCTCCCTCTCCCTCTCCCTCTTCCTCTCCCTTCTGCTCTCTCTTCTCTCCCTCTCTCTTCGCTCTCTCCCTCTCCCCTTCCACCTCCTCCTCTGCTCCCCGCCTTTCTCTCTGCCTCACCGGTGGCTCTGGGATGGGAGAAGGTTAAAGAAAGTACTATTCATGACCTGGAGGAGCAAACCTAAGAACTGATTCTGGAATGAGAGTTCAGGTCACGATCATAGGCTCAGAGAATTGGTGGGAGCCCAAGAAGCCAGACCAGAAGGGAATAGCTGAGAAACCAGCCCCTGGCCTTTGTTTGAAACAGGACTCAGGGTTTCCTCAGAACAGTTGGTTTGTCTACATAGTGAGGGCAGCAGGATTAATAGGATAATCACCAACCTCTTTGTTCATTCTCGTTTATATTTATGGAACTAGAACCTCTCATGACTATAGTTTGTACTTCATTTGTATCCACTTTTTGCTGGTGTGTCTATCCCTCAGCCATAGTAGTCAACCCCTTGGCACCCATCAATGAGGCTTCCAGAGAACTTCTCCTGGTCTAATAGGCAGAGTTAACCGCTGTCACAGGCTGTTCACTGATTGAGCCAATTACTGCTGAAAGCATGGTAGAAATGCCCAGCCTCTTCTCTGCCCACTGTGTCTGACTCCAATGGATACACAGCTCAAGCTCCAGGGCTCCCTGCCCACCAAGGTGAGGTTTGCCTTCCATGGAGACCATGACTGCTGACCTTCCTTCTCAGCTGATGCTCCAATAGGAATCCCTTCTTTCACACTACCTCAAAACAAAACAAAAATAACACAACATAAAAACAAACAAATAAATCACCTTTAAATTCAATCTCCCCTCTATTTCCTGTGCGTCTCTCTGTCCTCCTGACTCATTTTTACTCTCTATGGTTTTTATTGAGAGTTCCACAAACACAACTACCTGCCTCAGCTTCAGGGATAAGGTAGGACAATATTCTATGATCGTTGGACTACTCCTGAAAATAGCAATTTCTTTATACATCCTTCTGCATGTGAGGGCACCATATCCCCCTACTCATAGCTTCCTTCACAGTGTCTGGGGGCGGCAAACAGGAGTAATAAGCTGGGCTTTCAAGGAGACAGAGCTGAAAGAATGTGTATAGTTTTTAAAAGGACATTTGTTAGAATGGCTCACATGATAGGCTAGATAGTTCAGTAGTGGCTGGCATCATGCTAGAAAGGTTGAGAGCCAGATAGTTGCTTAGTACAAGACTTTAGAAGCCTCAATGGTCCAAATCTGGCATCATTGGTTTGGGAGATTCCTGCAGAGATACTAGTCTTCACATTGAAAGACTGGGTAACCTGGGTTCCAGTGGCAAACAGTAGCATCAATGATAGGTTGGTGTACTCACCAACCAGAGGTGAAGGCAAAAAGGAACCCACTTGTCTTACCTTTGATCTCTTTACACGTAGTGCATCTTCCAGAAGGTCCCACCAGCTCTGGGCAGGGTCTTCTCACCTCATTTAATCCTTCTTGAAAACGTCTTCCCAGAAGTGTGCCTCTTAGTAGTTTCTAGAACATATCAAGATGACAAGATTAGCCAACACAGCTGAGGTTAAGGACCATGACCCAAATTTGTCTAGAAGTATATTCCCAAGCATTTGTCTTCCAGATGGACATAGTGATAGGAGACAGTAAGATCACTGTGAGAACCAAAATGTCTTCCCCAAGGATCAGAGAGAGGGACATCTGCATGAATATTGAGGATATTAGCTAAATTCCCTGTTGAGACAAAGGGCTATGACTTATATAAAAGTAAACTAATAAAGGATATTGTATCATCCCTTCATAGAGTTAGAGATTTAGTTGCTAAAGAACCAGGTTGTCTTGGTAACACTCCTCAGGAAGGCTGCCACTGAGAGTGCTGACAATCAGCAGGCCTTATATAGCTGAGCCCACTGGGTAGATACTGAGGGGAGGAGGTATCCTGCACTCTCCCCTGGATTCTACAGTGCCTGGACTTCAGTACATACTAGGAGACACAGGAGAAGTGGAATACAGACACAAAATCAGAGGAATCCTACCTGTAGACCAGAGCTGAGGTCAGGTAACTGTGTGCTATGATGAAGAGTGGGAGAAGCCTCCGGGAGAGGCAATATCGTAAGTGTGGCTCAAGGGAGTTTCCTTCAGTCAACAAAGACCTTCAAACAGTAGCTCCTCTTCCTGTTTCCACCCAAATCTGGTGCCTCACAAAGGCCTTGCTAAAAATCTTAGACACTTATTAGTAGTCAGCAGATAAGCCAATGGTGACAGGAAAAGTCCAGGCTACTTTGGGAACATGTTCCTTGGTTGTTGGGGGGGAGGATCCAGTACTTAGGACTTATCTGAACTGTTAGAACTCATGTATCATGAAAAGGTTCAGAGATATTTCTATGTCAATTGGGCAAATAAAGAAAGTGCTATGATTTCACATTGAAATGTCCCTCATAGACTTCCTATCTGAGGCCTTGGTCCTGAGCTGGCAGTATTATTTGGAAATGTTAAGGAGTGGAACTTAAGTGGAGGAAACAAGGCATAGATTGAAGGTTCCACCTCACCAATGACCTGTTCTGTTCCACACTATTTTACCCATGAAATGAGCAACTTCATCCTCCACTTCCTCCCCACCTCCATAGTCTGTTTCAACACAGCCCAAAAAACAATGGAGATGGCCTCTGTGGACTGACACCCGTAAAACCGTGCACCAAAATAAATCTCCCCTTCTATCTTTCCCCCAGTTATTTGCTAGTGATGAGAAATTTGCCTAGAAGGATAAGTTCAAAACAAGGCTAGAAAAGAATATTATGTAATCTGAATTACAAAGAATTCTAGTTAGTTCATGTAAACTGATGAGGATTTGGGTCTTGTTCCTTCATCAAAGCCTTAAAGAATGATTGTTTTCTGAACATAGAACTGACTCTTTTCCAGACATAGTTTTTAATCTGAGACTGAGGCAATGATGTGCTGGAGACAGACCTAAAATGAATGGATTGGCTCTTCTAAGACATGTGTGTATTGTAGAGTCCCATAGAAGATGGTGGGTGTGACATTGTGTGGATGTCATGTCTTATAGGTAGGGAACCTGTCTCCCAGGTAGTCAAGTCCTAAGCAGAGAAGGCTGCGCACAGGACAGAACATGCACACACCCTGTGCTGCTAAGGAATTAATGACAGCCTGGCCACAGGGTATCTTACAGGTGACCAGGAACATCCACATTGTTCATTGGAGTTTCCCAGGTACTTACTGAATGTACTCATCTCAGTCCAGGCACCTTCTCCCAGATGACACAGAACATAGGGCCTATCAACTAACTTGGTAATATAAAGAAAATTTACCTATCTAATGTGGGGCAATGCTTCCCCATCTCTACCTTCTCCTGAAAGACTTGAAAGAAGATATCTTTATGTTGGCTAGGTTTAAATTGTACTCCAAACCCTAGTACACGAATAGTTGGGTCTTCTGATAAACCCCTTTTATGATGGGTAATTCTACTCTGTACTTCTCTTAAAACTTTTATCCTCTTGCTCCCTAATCCCTAACAGTGGGGGCAGGAGCAGGGGTTTGGAATGTGCCTAGTTGCTAATTCTTCTCTATGACTAGGTCTCCAGCCAAGATCATCAGGTGCCTCTGGATTCAAAGACAGAAGACTGTGTGTACATACCGTCCATTAGAAGCATTACTTATCATGTCTTAAGCAAGATTGAGAGTTCCACCTTGCCAGTCATCTGTTCTGTTCCACACTATTTCACGGTCCCCATGCAGTGAGCAACTTTATCCTCCACTTCCTCCCCACCTCCAGAGTCTGTTTCATCACAGCCCAGAAACAATGGAGCTGGCCTCCGGGGACTGGCACCTGTAAAACTGTGCACCAAAGTAAATTCCTTTTCCACTCCTCATCTACAGGAGAGGTACAAGATATAGAGTCTCGGAAAATCTGGGAAAGGTAAATGGGATCAGTTATAGCAAAATGCTCAGTATCCTGCCAATCACACCGTTTCAAGTTGCATCTCTTTGGTGAGCGTCTATTATCTGCTCAAATCTCCATTCATCTAAGCAGTGGTGAGGAAAATGCTCATGGACAAGAGTTCAGAGCCTTGCTTAGAAGAGGTGGCTTTAGGAATGCTGCCAGTGAACAAATGATCAGATTAAGACATGATGTTGGAGCTGTCCCAAATGCGTCCAGAGCACGGAGGTCCACGCTGCTTCCACTCACATTAGTGGCAATAACACAAAGTTGACTTGAGCATGTGCTTGTGGAACGAATGAATAAGTGAAGGAATGAATGAACACAGGAATGAACGAATTTCACTCTCTTTTGTTGCTCATTTCGAGTGGTCTCTCTTTAATTGCAAACCCAGAGAGCTTGAGAAAGACTTTAGTGGTCTTGTCTGTATACAAAGACATGATATTGAAGACAAAATATCCGTTAGATATTGTTGTCGTTGCTGAAGGAAGCTATATATAAAAATGTTCTGCCAACACCGCAAAGCCAATGATTAACTTGGGCTTGATGGATAAACTAGAGAGGAATAATATGCTATTAAAAATGAAGGGTATGTGAAGGTTTAGAATCAAATGACTTAATATAACAAAGGTGTAAGAGTTATTGAGTTGAGAGTTGTCAGTCATTTTAAACTATACTCTTGGCTTTAGATTTCTAAACTGTCTCATCCTTACCCTTTTATGAGCTTCAGGTGCTGTTCTTTGGAAAAATGGGGAAACAGAGAACTTCCAGGTAAAGAAGATTACTCGAAATTTTAGAATTAGTCACTTGGAAAATTGTGACTCAAAACAAGGTCCATGATTGTAAGGGCTGGCTCATATAGCTTGCTTAGTGCTGGAGCTGTCTCTAGATTCCGGCTTTTGTGTACTTACAGCACAAAGGTGTTTCAACTATAGCCCCCATTTCTGCTTCTCTATCATTACTAAAAGCAAGTCATTTTGGTTCCAAGTCTAAATGAGAGCATCGGGTTGACCCTTCAGGAGCCTCCGAGTAGAACAACAACTTCTCCCAAAGCATCACATGGGATTTTTCACAATCCTAATTAGAGTTATTTTATTACACCCTAATGCCAAAGCACAGATTTCAAATAGATTTTTTTTCTTTATAATTGAAGAACAAAGCAATCTGGTGCCTAGAGAAACTCGCAACATACTTTCTTCTCTCAAGAAAGGAAATGAGAACATTACTCAGAGAAGCAGGCTCCGTACTCTGTGGAAAGGTGATTTCTTGTTCCAGCAGCAGGACAAGGTCACCAATGGAGTAAGCTCTCCTTTGCAAGCTAGGGTAGGGGTAGCTGGCCCTCAGAAAAAGACCATAGTCTGCCACCCTCTGCTCAGGTGGCTCTTGGAGGTGTAAAAGCTGCAAGTTCAGAGCCCACTAAGGGCAGGTATGGTTGGTTGTACCAGCGCAGGCTGATTGACTGAGTGGTGCTGTTTACTCCAAAGGAGGAACTATCTGCTATGTCCTCCTTGCCTTTCTCCTCTTCAGAAGCAGAAAGAGGATAGGTTTATGGTTAAAACAAGAATAAGAGAATATTTAAAACTGGTATGATCAATTCAGTCAGGGCTGATGATGTGTTTCAGCTGGTCGAGTGCTTACCTAACATGCATGAAGTCCTGGCTTTGATCATTAGCACCACACAAGAGGGCAATAATGCAGTGTATCTGCAATTCCCACATTCAGGAGGAAGGAGGATCAAAAATTGAAGGTCATCATCAACCACGTGTTGGATTTGAGGACCACATGGGATTCTGTCTTAAAAATAAAGAAAAATAAAAAAAGATACCAGTTCAGTCCACGGCAAGGCTGCTGAACAGAAGTGTCCCGCATTGACATCCATGGATTGAGTTTTGCATATGTTACTGAAAAAAAATAAACACTGATCTGTGTGGTGGTGTGCTGTCAAAGAAAATACACAGCAGGAAGTGCGAGCCATCTGCCTGACTGTGGGGTCATGCTGCTGTAGATATCAAGACCCTTTCCCTCAGTTCAGGGTAGATTTATTAGTGACTGATCTGTATCCCCCAACACCAACATTCTCTAAAGCTTCAACTCTGGGGATAAAAGCTGTAGATACAGAGTTGGAAGGGCATTTAAAGACCTAGCTGGAACATTTTTGACAGATGGACATAAAATGTTTTATGATTTATAATGAAAACATTTTATAATTTTCCACCCATTTACATATAAAATCATTATTTTATTTATTCTTGGAAAATCTCTTGCATGTATATGATCTATCTTGATCATAACCACCCCCACTCTTCTAGTTTACTTCCTTCTGTGCACTGCATATATTTCCCTGTCAGCTTCAGGTCCATTAAAAATATTTTTATAATCTACTGAGTCCAATTAGTGTTGCCCAGATTACTAAGGGTGTGAGTCACTGGGGCATGAGCAACCTGTCAGTGGCTATACCCCCAGAGCAGAGAGACTCCCCCTTCCCTGCCTCTGTCAACCATTTATTAAGCATCTAAGATTCTATGAGTCTCCATTCTGTGATTAAAATAGACAATTGCTGATCAACAGTTAATGAAGAAAATCTGACCATAAAGAAATGAGTCAAAGTACACAGGGTGGTGGAGGGATGCCTGCCAAGCTGAGTGAGGTAGGAACGTGGGATGTGGAGTGATGGGGGCTGGGATGGTACTTCATAGAAGTTGGTCATGGAAGACCTCAAAGACTATTGAGACATTGGGGGAGAATGGGATGAAGTCACATGAGAGTGAGGGGCAAGGTGAATTTTGGAAGAGAAAACATGAGCAGACAGAGAAGAGGGTATACTTGAACTAGTCAAGAACAGACAAGGAGTAGAGGAAGAGGGGAGAGAGAAGGGAAGAAGAGAAGAGTGGGGGGTTCAGACACAGGCAGCCAGGTTGAGTGCCACCTGGTCATTGCCAGGGCCTCTGCTGTTTCTCCAGTGCTTGGAGAAACACTGAAGGAGCTCAGCAGAAGAGCGGCATGAACTGGCCTAAGATTGAGAAGATGATTCTGGGTCCCTTGGAAGAGTAAACAGTCAGAGAGTGAACAGGCAGGGATAAGAAGCTACTGTGGGATAGAGAGATGGATCAGCAGCTAAGCACTTGGTGCTCTTGCAGAAAAACAAGTACAGTTCCCAGTATCAATGTGGAGCTGTTCACAAACATGTGTGACTCCAGCCCCAGTGAAACAAAAGTGATCTCTTAGTTTCCTCCAGAAACAGTACTCATGTACACATACCCCTACACATACACATATACATACACACAAAGACATAATTTAAAATAATTTATACATATATAAATTATATATATATGTATATATATATAAATTATTTTAAGTATATACATACACATCACACACACACACACACACACACACACACACACACACACACACACAC
>NW_021604620.1:9976917-9999601 GCF_004785775.1 Grammomys surdaster
CACACACACACACACACACACACACACACACACACACACACACACACACATATATATATATATATATATACCATAATCCAAATAGGAGGTTCTAATGGCCTAGGGAACCAGAGTGACAAGAAGAAGGGCTGGAATCTAGATGTAGTCTTTAAAGCTGAGACAATGGGATTTGCTGCTGGATCTTCACAAGGTTTGAGAGAAAGAAGGACAGTGAAAATGGAATGAAGGATCAGAAGTTTGAGCAAATGGAAGCATGGTCTTGTCACTCGGGAGCCTGGGAAAACAGGGAAGGGAACATTTCCACAGGAGAGGTAGATGCTTTAATTACAGACATGGTACATGTGAGATGTCCATACAGGGTAACGTGTGTGTGTGTGTGTGTGTGTGTGTGTGTGTGTGTGTGTATGAGAGAGAGAGAGAGAGAGAGAGAGAGAGAGAGAGAGAGAGCAGATGCTCTTGATACATATCTATAAGATGACCTTGCTTTGATTGCCTTGAGGGATGAGATTGCCTGAAGGTAAGTTAGTGCAGCCAGGTGCTGGTGAGAAATGACATATGCTAAGTGTTAGAGGTTGGGTAAAGAATGATTTATAAAAAGGTAGAAGAGGAGAGACTGAGAGGGGTGGATCAGAAAGAGGGGGTGGCATCACCCAGTCTAAGCAGAGAGAATATTCCCCTAAGTGATAGTGTGGCAGCAAATATGTATGCACCACGTGTGCTACCAGTTTAGGATGAGTTATTTCTTTCTGTCTATCTCTGTCTCTGTCTGCCTGTCTGGACCCCCCACCCCGTGTCTCTCTCTGTGTGTGTGTGTGTCTGTGCGTGTCTGTGTGTCCCCTCACATGTATGAGTGCAGGCACTAACAAACCCCAGTGTGTATGTGTGGGCCAGAGGACAGCCCTGGTGTCAGAACTTGCCTCCAGCCTTTTTTGAGACAGAATTTCTTGTATGCATCTCTGCACATACTGGCCCTGGCCTCAAACTTCCTATGTATCTGAGGGTGATTTTGAACTCTCGATCTCCCTGCCTTCACCTCCCAAGTGCTGATATAATGGTGTGCTCCTCCGTGCCCTGCTGTAATGAGACACTCTTTATGGCTGACATCTCTTCCTCATGCTCCTGGATTGCCACCAGTAGGATTTTACTCAATAGTGTCTCTCATGACTTCTTTTGCTCAAACTGTAGTCTCCTATACTTCAGAATGTGAGCTACACAAGAAAGCTATTGGTTTTTTTTTTTTTTTTTTGGACCCAAAGATTTCTCAGGCACTTGGTGGCCTGACACAAAACCAGGTAATGGCTTAGTGTGGAGATGGTCATCTATAAGCTGGGAAAGAAGAAATCAAACCATCTGATCCTCTGAACTTGGACTTCCAGTCTCCAGAACTGTGTGACATTGAGTTTCTGTTCTTTAAACTGCCTATGCTGTAGTAGTTTGTGATGGTGGCCCAGTGGGGCTTTTATTTCCTCAGTAAACTTTCTGAACAATGTGGCCCCAGCCCTTTGTTTCCAGAGGAGCTTGAAGTAAGACAGTAGATAAAATGGTGATGACCCCCCACTGTGCCCTTCTATATAAATAGAAGCTGTTTTTGCTGAGGAGGGCAGAGCGGACCTGGGTATTGTGGAGAACAAGCCAGCTCTAATTTTTAATTTGCATGTCCTGTCATGCAGAGATGAATGTGGGTCTTGCCTTTCTGCACACCTCCAGGAAAAGCCACCAGTTTCTGCTCCTTTGTCATCTCATTTCAGTGACAAGGGCTCGGGTCACTGAGCCCAATGGGGGCACAACTATTGTTAGCAAGGGGTAAAATGCAATCTCACCTTCCTCTTTGTTCAGGAGACAGAAGGCCACAACCAGCAAGGCAACTCTCTCCAGCTTCTGTGTAAATCACAGAGCATCTGTGTCTTGCCACCCTTTCCTTGGCATCAGCTACTATTGGCTTATGTTCTGCATTGTCTGCAACCCTTCTATGGATGAAGAGTCTACAGAGGGAAATCTTATTGTTCATAGGTAGTCTCTGACACCATCAAACATGTCAGTGAGAGCTAAGTCCTCATGGAGTGAGTGAGGGTAGCATGACCCCAAGACAAGGATGACCTTGAGTCGTCTGAGAGGTGGTAGTTGCACTTCTGGATTCAGAAGGCAGATTGGGGAAGTACACTTTGGAGGGGATCACCAATACTATCATGAACACCACTACCATTCCCATCATCACTAGCACCATCAACATCTCCACAAAACCGTCACCAGGACCAACAGCACCACCTCCATCACCTCTGTCATCACCATCACCACCAGGAGCAACATCACCGCAATCACTACCACCATCACCCTACCCATCATCACAAAACCACCACCACCACCAACAGCAATGGCTAGAAAGAGTATATCACTTGCCCAAAGGGAAAAAACTAGTTTAATGATGAGTTCTCTGATTTCAAAGCCGTGTTTTTGTGACAATATCATCTTGCTAAATAGTGAAGCTATGAGACAAGACAAGCCCGATGATGATACACGTGTTTGAAAATAGTTACAATGAATCCTGATGCTTTGCTTGCTTGGTCAGAAGAACAATAGAAATCACACGAAGGTAGAAAGGTAAAAAGAAGAAATGTGCCTGAGTAAGTACTCATTTTTGTTCTGATTTTTGCTTAGTAGGGATATTCAGAGACAAGTTACCAGGAGTGACTGGGCATGCATGGTACATGCCTGCAATGCCAGCTATTGGAAAGTAGGGGCAGAAGAATAAGGAGTTTGAAGGCAGCCTTTGATACACGGTGAACTTGAGACTAGCCTGTCCTATGTGAGATCCTGTTTCCTCACTGAATACCTGAATGGATAAGGACACAGGTACTAGGGGACTTAGTTAAAAATGAGAAGGGACAGAATATCTTTGTCTTTCTCAGTTTCTGTGGTGCATTCAGTAAGACAATGTGATTCTTGTTACAGTTACATTTAAAGGAAACATCAGGCTGGTGCCTGTGGCATGAAAGCCAAAGTAGCAGATCCTGGAACTTCTTCAGACAGCAAAAAACATCACAGCTTTCTGGACACACAAGACATTACACTGTCATTGTAGACATTAGCTCAGAGGGCTGAGTTCATATGACTGGGGACACAGAGATCCAGCCTCACCTCTGTGTGAGACAACATATGAAGAAGCAGACACTACCACATACCCAGTTGTTCGCTGAAGTTTAATTACTGAAGCTGCAGAGTCTTGAAGCTGGCTGGCCTTCCAGCCTTCTTTCTCTAAGTAACTTTATTATTCATTTTCATAGCTGTTTTGAGCATTCTAGTTTCTTTGCAGTGCTTTTTTTCTCAAATTATTTGCACATTTTAAATTGTATCCTATTATTATTACTGATGTATGTGTGTGCATGTGTGTGTATGTGTGTGTGGTATATTACTGTGTGTGTGTGTGTGTATGTGTGTGTGGTATATTACTGTGTGTGTGTGTATGTGTGTGTGGTATATTACTGTGTGTGTGTGTGTGTGTGTGTGTGTACATTTGTGTGCTCAAGTGCAAGGACCACAAGAGAATGTCAAGTGCTTTACTCTATCATACTCTGTTTTATTTCCTTGAGACAGAATCTCACCGAACCTTGAACTAGGCCAGCAGCAAGCAAGCCTGGCAATCCCCCTGCCTCTGCTCCCGACAGCACTGGGGTTAGAGACAAGCAGGCACCCATGCCCAATTTCTTTCCTGTGTGCTAGGGATTCAGATTCAGTTCTCCATGTTTGTGCAGAAGACACATGTACCCACTGAGCCATCTCCCAAGCGCCATGCAAACATGAGGACATGTGTTTGATCCCCAAAGCCAGGTATACTGGTGTGTGCTTATACTCCCAGAACTGGAAGAAACTGACTGACCCACACTGACTAGCCAACAAAGCCTGCCTGGCAACCTCTAGACATGTGAGAAACCCTGCTTCAACACACACACACATGCCACCCACATATGCACACACACACTCACCCCCCTCAGGCACATATACATATACTTCACCACCTACACCCACACACCACACCCCCACCACACACTAACATACTCTATACCACACATACAATAATACACCCACCAAAATACATATACAATATACTATATCACATACAAACACACACAGACACCACACATGCATACATATACCACATACACATACACCACAGATATAGCCACACACCACACATAGACACACATACTACACCATTCACAGAGAGACCACAGACATATATACTACATCACACACACACAGGCACAGTGCACACAAACATACAAATATGGACACACACATATACATACCACACACATGCACACACACACACACACACACACACACACACGCACACACTACATGCATTCAGGCACAGGGATGTATGAAGCAGTGTGAGTGGTTGAAGGAGTACAAGCATAAAGGGTTTTTCTGTTTCCCAGTCTCTTTTCTAGAGAGATGAATATGCCTGCCTGACTCCAGTGATGCGGAAGCAGTGGATGGCAGCTAGGGTGAAGGGCATTAGTATGAATTCTGCTTGTTTTTCATTTTGAAAATGCTCAAGTTCTCTCACACCATGTCTGTCTGTGACTGAGAGTGGTTAGGTTTCCACTGCTGGGCACCTTCCCTGATAACAGCAAACCTCACACCTGTGTTCCCTATGAACTCTGACACTGTCCAGAGCACTGTCCCATCCACCCACCGTGTTACATATAAAACTGATGTCCAGGTGGGAAATGAGGAGAAGGGCCCATTGATAGCTACAAAATTAGGCATCAACCATTTCTCTACTGTTCGAAAGTCTAGCTATATGGTCACAAGGTCGTGTTGTCTGTGTGTGTGGATGTCAAATGGTGAGTCGGGATTTTGGAGTTGGGGAAACTGATGTTATAAATCTTGGAACTTAAAGTATTAATGTGGTTACTTTTTAAAATTTTGGCTTCTTTTGTTTAGAGACAAGGTCTCACTATGTAACTCTGGCTGGTCTGGAATTCACTTGTTTAGACTAGGCTGGCCTTGAACTCAAAGAGACCAACCTACCTCTGCTTCTAGAGTACTGGTATTAAAACTATGTACCTTCGTGGCCAGCTACTTTTGGCTTTTTGAGACAATCTTACTCTGTAGAACAGAAGGACCCTGAAATCATGATTTATCCTCCTGCTTCAGAGTCCCAAATGTTGGAATTATAAGTATGTACCCCATACCTGCCTCACAGTAAAAAGGAAAATATTAAAGCTTTATTTTAAATTATTTATTTATTTGTGTGCGTGTGCATGTGTGTGTGTTTATTGTGTGTGCATGTGTTTGTGTATGTCTCCCATATGTGAACAGGTGTCTGCAAGTAATAGAACATGAAGGATCCTCTGGAACTGGAGTGACCAGTAGTGACCACCCAATGTGGGACTCAGCTAGGGACTGAGTTGGGGTCCAGTAAAAGAGAAGCTTGACCACTAAGCTGTCTGTCCATCCCTCAAAGTGACAAATTTCATGCTGAAACTGAACATCACCAATATGATAATTATGAAAAGACTTTAGCATTCTCAAAGAACACTCAGATATGACAGGCATTTTGGTGACATAATCTTAAGAGACATTAGAGACAAAATACAGTTTCCACCAGGAACAATGAGATTTCCTGTGTGGTGGTTTGGCTATGCTTGGCCCATGGGAAGTAACAGTATTAGTAGGTGTCACCTTGTTGGAGGAAGTGTGTCACTGTATAGATGGGCTTCGAGGGCCCCTAGTGTTCAAGCTTCACCCAGTGTGGAAGAGAGTCTCCTTCTGGCTGCCTTCAAATCAAGATGTAGAACTCTCGGCTCCCTTTTTAGTACATTGTGTGCCTAGATACTGTCATGCTTCCCACCATGATGACAATGAACTGAAACTCCTAAATTGTAAGCCAGCCCCAATTAAATGTTTGCCTTCACAAGAGTTGTCATGGTCATCATGTCTCTTCACACCAATGAAACCCTAACTAAGACACCCCTGGAACAGTGCATTACCTGCAGGTGCTGCAGTACATTCTCATTCTGAGCTTCAATTAACTCATGCTGAAGTCTGTTCGGTCATTGAAGACTCAGAGACACTTCACACAAAAGGACTCCTCTTACCTTCCATCTCCTAGTTACTTGTCCCGCTTCTAAGTTCTTTCCTGTTGCTCTGGAAAAATTCTCTTACAAATCAATTTAAGGGAGAGAAGGTTTATTTAGCTGACAATTCCAAGCTACACATCAATATTGTGGGGAAGTTTAAGGCAGCAGGAACCTGATACAATTACTCATAATTCACCCACAGTCAAGATCTATAGACACATACATATATATAAATAAATGAATACATAACTAAATAAATCTAAACATATGAAGAACAATATGGAAGATATTTGAGGCTGATCTATGGCCTCCACATATTCATTTACAGGCAAGATACCTCCAAAGAAGTTCACATGCATATAGCACCCCTAACACACATACCATCTCCCTAAACACACACCTCTATACATATGCCCTCATGTACATGACCCCCATATTCCATACCCACTGATTCAGAAAAGATTCTGATGTCCTGTAGACTCTTTTTGAAATGTCATTAGTTTGATCAAATGTTTTCTGCAGAACATAGTATAAATTTAGAAACATCTGGGAAGGGAGTTGGCCTGTGGACACATTTGTGGAACATTATCTTGATATATTAACTGAGAAATGAAGACCCATCCATCCTGGGTGGCACCACTTCTTAGGCAGGGTATTCTAAACTGTATGAGAGTGGTAGGTACAGTGAACTGAACACTGGAGTGTGTTCACAAATTCACTTCTTTATGCTCTTGCCTATGGAGTTAATTCTGTTATTATAGTCTTTGTGTTGTATTATTCCTTTTGTCATTATACTCCTACATTTATTTGGGTTAACTGAATATATTTTTAAGCAATCTCTTCTGTCTCTTCTATTGGTTTTTTAGGTACAGTAATATATATTCTCTCATGCTCAGCTCAGTGCTTGGATTTTTTTTTAAATTTAACCATAGTTGTTTTATGTAACCTAGCAAACAAGCCACTATTGCCCACATCATTTGAAATCCAGATGGTGAAATGCTGTTTATGCCCTGGAAATGACTTAGCCTTTAATTGAAAAGTAGGAACATAGTCTATATGTAATGGGATGTGTCAAAATGGAAAGACATACATATAAGTTTAAGAAAGCAAGTAAACAGAGTATGTAGGCTCATATAGGTCTATGAGAAAGACATTTTGAAGTGGGATATCGGAAGTAAGTGTGGGTTATTTGCAAATAATCACATAGAGCAGTGATTCGATTCTCAACCTGTGAGTTGCAACCCCTTTGGGGTTGAATCACCCTTTCTTAGGGATCACCTAAGACTATCAGAAACATCAGATATTTACATTATGATTCCTAACAGTAGCAAAATAACACTTATGAAGTAGCAATGAAAATAATTTTATGGTTGGGGGTCACCAAAACCTGAGGAACTGTATTAAAGAATCCCTGACATAGAACAAGACAATGATCACATTAGTAAATGCTGACCTTTGCAACAGAACTGGTGTAGTGCTTATCTGTGCAGAGGAGATGAAGCATCAAAATGGGCAAGTTCTAGGAACCAAGTAATTCTTGGGTCAGAGTTGGGATCTGAACCAGCTGTTGATGGTGTGGAGTTCTTGAGGAAGTGTGAGCCATCTAGGTGATTTTCATCACACATGGTCATGAAAAGGATGGCTGCTACAATGAGAAGTTTGGGGACAGAGAATCCATGCTTCAACTCGAAGATAACAAAACTGACCATCTAAGAACTGGTATGATGTAATAGAGACTATTGCTCACAGTAAAGCTTTCAATGATATTCAATATAATGATATAATTCTTTTGTAATAAAGATACACCAATATTTTTAATCAAAATGTTATGAACATGAGAGCGAAGATGTCATGTACCCATAGAACCCTAAAGAGGACAGAAATGAGTTAGGCAACCAACAGCTCTTACAAGAGGACAAATGTTCTGTTCTAAACCTTCATAAAACACATACATTGTAGCATGCTCCACAAATAGATTCTCCACATGACATATCAGCCAAGTCTGTTTTACTTTTCTCACTCTTCCATTTTAATCCAGATACATGATTGACAGACACTGTGCTTAGTTGATAGACATAATGACTTCACTATAAACATTTCATTAGCCTTGCAAGATCATCTTAATAAAAGAACATGATGGAGAAAAGCATACAAGGCAGATGTGCACATTTTGAAGCCAATGCATTGTGACTGAATTCCATCAAAGCAAGGAATCAAGTAGATGGTTATATAAAATGGTTCCCAATGTGTTAGCCCTAGACTGTTTGAATCAGTATCCCCAAACAGGAAAGTACCACAAATGATTATGCAGAGGCTAAATGCTCTCTTGCTCCTTGAGTTTTAGTACTATGAAGAAACACTATGACCACAGCTTCTCTTATAAAAGAAAATATTTAATTGCAGCTGTCTTACAGTTCAGAGGTTTAGTCCATTATTGTCATGATGAAAAGCATGAGAGCATCCAGGCAGGCATGGTGCAGGAGAAGTTGAGAGTTCTGCATCTTGATCTACAGGCAGTAGGACAGAGCATGAGTCCCTGAGTCCGAGCTTGAGCTTCTGAAACCTCAAAGTCCACCCTGAGTACTACATCTTCTCCAAAAAGGCTAGACCTAATCCATCAAGGCCACACCTCTTACAATGTCTCTCTGTGTGAGCATATGGGGCCATTTCTAGTCAAACCACCACAGACTGTTGACTTGGATAGTTTCTAAATTCTCTTGTTCAGTTCTTTCATTTTCAGACTTCAGATGGTTTTAGAGTGTCATGGAAAAAAATCACAATGAAAATAATAAGGAACTGCTCTTTGTTCTGTTGGTTGCCATTGGACCTTCCAAGCAGCATGTGTCTGTTGTATTCCCAGTAGACCTCCTTGTTAATCTAGCTACCACAAGCCAATTACCTTGTTAACTTCCTAGTGTCTCAAATTCCATGTCCAGATGTTTATTCTGGACTCTCAACAGCTTGCTTCAGTCCACTAGCGCAGCTGGGCTGTAAAGATAACAATTAGTGTCCATAAATGGAATAAGTATCAAAGACTGCCATCTGTATCCATTGAGGATGAGCATAGCCTACAACAGGAACCTGAACTCCACACTCACCCACCTGTACTGAGAGGCTCCTACCTTCTCCTCTGGAGAAATATTTCAGCAGATCTAGGGAAGAGTGAGGACTTTCACCATCACCCTGGGGTAAAGAGACCAAAGGCACCAATAGTCAGTGGATGCCATACAGAAAACAGAATTCTCACCCTATTGCAGGACAGTGTCTTAGACATATCCCACATACCAATTTGCCTGGCCTACAGTTTAGCTTGTGTCTCCATGACTAAATGTCTCTTATTAGTTGCCTGTCATCATGGCTGAAGGCAAGCTTAGGCTTGTCCTTGACTGTACTTTCATGCAAATGAAGTCAAGTCCTTTGGATGGGACTTGGAACTCTGTTCTAAGGTCAGCTCCTCTCAGGACATATCACTGAAGTAAGCCTTGATACTGAAGGCAAATAAAATGGCACATTTTTCTCTCATTGACAAGTTCAACTTATAAGCTGAATGAATGCTCAGCAGATGAAGGACTCATCAGTCCCTTGTTAGATTGTCTGTTTCAGAATGGACTCTCCAGCCCATAAAGAGAAAAGGGCACCCAATGTCTCACAACTAATGATGGTGGCTCACTGACTCCAGAACATCATTCTATAGTTAGGTCCTCGTTTTTGTTCTCAATGTTAGACTCACTTGGACTTGACTTTCAATGACAGGTAGCTGGAGAAGGGTAGAAAGGTTGACCTTTGCCCTCACTAGAGTGTGGTTCTGCAGCATGATGGCACCATCGATTTGACCCATCTTGACACAGGTCAGTTATTTTATAATGCAGGTCATTGAATAGTGGAAGTCTATTTCACAAGGTGGTTTGTGAATGTCAGGGTAAACAGGCTCAAGAACCACCTGTGAGCAGACAGAAGCCAACTTTGACAACAGGTGTGGAATGAGTTCAGGTGCCAGGTAAAAAGGCGTACATGGCTAGCCAAGAACATCTATTACTTCTGGCCGTTCATCCTCTGTGTTATTACTTTATAGAGATAAATACTTTTCTAAGTGCTGGGGAGACCAAGATAAATATGTGAGAACCATGTGTGCTTCCTCTGTGTCAGGAAAGTGACTGAGATAAATAGCAGATTGCTGTGGCGAGTGGGCCAAGCCAGACTAATGGGGCAATCACTCTTACCCATGGCCTCAGAGACAGCAGAACTATGATTCTAAGTGCACAATCACTTGGATACCTGCATGGCTATGTCCATTCCTGTAATTGTGATAGCCAAGCCATCACACTAGCGTAAAAGTCCATCAATAGAAAAATGGATATAGAAAATGTACATATGCCAATAGAATTTTATTTAACTGCATGGAAAAATGAAAGTCAGGTCATCTTTAAGAAAATAGTTGGAAGTGGAAGCCATTGTGTTGGGGAAAATAAAACAAATGTGTCCCTGGCAAGGAGAATATAGCTATGAATTGACATATTAATGTAGGACATGAAAGTAAAAATATGAACTGAGAGAAGACAGGGTTGTCACAGGAAGGGAGAATGAGGTCTCTTAAGAGAAGGTAATACAATGGATGTGGCAGGAAAGCAGGATGGAGTATTTTGGTGGAAGAAGAGGGACAAGCAAGGTGGATCTTGGTAGTCAACACTAGTGATGTGGACCAACTTAAAAGTGTGTGTGTGTGTGTGTGTGTGTGTGTGTGTCTGTGTGTGTCTGTGTGTGTGTATGTGTGTGTGTAAATGCCACAATTAAATCACAGTAAACCCACTTGGCAAGCTAATATTATTCCTTCTCAAGTCTCAGATGCAGTTGAAGATTAGATAGTCATAGGCTCACAATTAAACTTAAGATATAAAGGATCTAAAGAATGTTTTAGGGTCTTAAGGGATGGTTTAAGGATGGTAAAAGCAAGTTACAAAAGTCGAAGGACATGAAAGTTGAAATTGTAAATGAGTGTTTAAGATTGGTAATTGCAAGTTATGACAGAGGATTTAAATGCTTAAGATGGTAATGAGAAAACCTTTCAAATACAAAACTCTGAACTCACCAAATACAGATGGACTAGATTTGAAACCATTTTTCATAATTGTTTCATATATATTCTTAATCTATATTGTTTTTATTTTAAGGGAAAAACCTTTTTATTTAGACAAAAAGCACGAAATGCTAGAGTTGGTCTGGTGTAGCTTGTAGCTATGAATTCAAATGCTATTTACTGGCCCCAAAGTTCTGGCTGCTCCCAGACTAGGAGATTTTCATGGATACTAAGTAATACTATGCAAAATCTTGCACCCTAAGTTAACTGGTCAATAAAATGCTAAATCCTGTGGTTGGGCAGTAGAGAGAGAAAGCAGAAACATGAATAGAGAGTGAGGAATCCCAGGCAAAACCAGAAGAGGGGAGAAAGGAGAGATAAAGAGAGGAGAAGGCTGCCATGAGAAAAGATAGTCCAGGAGCAAATGGCCATGGACATATGGCTGAGATGTAAGTTAGAATAGCACTAAAACTTGCCCAATCTAGGCTTACAGCTTGGTGTCTCTGTGTGTGTGTGTGTGTGTGTGTGTGTGTGTGTGTGTGTGTGAGAGAGAGAGAGAGAGAGAGAGAGAGAGAGAGAGAAAGAGAGAGAGAGATGGAGGAGGAGGAGGAGGAGGAAGAGAAGGAGGAGGAGGAGGAGGAGGAGAAGCAGAAGCAGAAGCAGAAGCAGAAGCAGAAGCAGAAGCAGAAGAAGAAGAAGAAGAAGAAGAAGAAGAAGAAGAAGAAGAAGAAGAAGTAAAGTGATTGTAATTTTGTTTAGTATACAAAACATATGTGTGAACATATACTGTTCACACTTTCATTTCAAAGCAGAGCTTTTGAACACAATGCTGAGCTCCCATGTTTTGGACACAAACAAGCAAAGGCTTCTCCACTTAAGGAGCCACCTGTAGGCTGTGGAACCCTAGCAGTGGGCACTGTGGATGCAGAAATATGGGAATTGTCAAAAAGAAAGAACAAACCAGATGAGAGATGGGTGCCCAAGCTGCATTGCTTCTTGGTTGAGCTACTGCCCTTCTCTGATGTCTACCTCTATGCTCTTTCCCTAATCTGGAGACTGGAGAAAAAAAAAAAACTTCGCTGAGCAATTCCCCAGGGTTGACATTCAATCATAATCACGTTAAATACCCCAGCTATCATATTATGCACTGCTAGAGTAAACTCACTATTAAAATTTACCATGGTTATAAATTAAAAATAGTGTCATTTTTGCTTCCGTAAATTTAACTGTGTGTTCTGAAATAAATATAATTACATCTACTGGAACACTTAGAAGAGATAACCTTGTGAAAATTATCCCTAAGTGCTAAAATAAAGACAGCAGGAGAAAGAACTGAAAGAGAGAGTTATACAGGGCATTATCATAACAATTGGGAATTATTTTTATATTTACCAGCACAGCATTCTGAGGATGCATAATGAAAATTTTCCTTCCTGGCATCCTCATCAGATTCCCAACACCTAAACCCCCTCCTAAGTGCTCTCTGCCTATCAATTTAAGTCAGAGGAAATAGTACAGAACTGAAAACACACTCAGCAAAAAAAAAGGAATCTTGATGGGATACTGTTCTCCATTTTACAGAGAGCAAGGCAATTGTACATTCAAAAGCATCTTCTTAGGCATTTAAAGTATCTATTTACTTTGTTCCATAGTTAACTTTGAAAATATAGGCATGTAGCATATTCTAATCAGGTGATCTCGAGGTGTACCTTTCAGGCTAGAGATTCAAAGTATGCCTTAGTTTTAACAGGGTCTGAATGTCTCTATCTCTTCATACTTCATTAAAAGCATTTATGCTTTGTGTATTACACTTTAACACGTATGTGTGTGAGGAAGAGGGATGAGATCATGGCTTTGGGTAGATATGTATGCAGAGTACAAATGAGTGTGGAGACTACAGTCAGCTTCAGGTGTTGTTCCTCAAGTCCTATCAGCTTATTGCTTCAGAGAGACTAGATATGTCACTTGGCCTGGAACTTACCAACTAGGATCGGTTGGCTTTTATAACTGTATGCCACTATGCTAGACTTTTGTACCTGATTTTTGTAGCTGGGGTATTTAATGTGATTATGATTGAATGTCAACCCTGGGGAATTGCTCAGCGAAGTTTTTTTTTTTTCTCCAGTCTCCAGATTAGGGAAAGAGCATAGAGGTAGACATCAGAGAAGGGCAGTAGCTCAACCAAGAAGCAATGCAGCTTGGGCACCCATCTCTCATCTGGTTTGTTCTTTCTTTTTGACAATTCCCACAGTGCCCACTGCTAGGGTTCCACAGCCTACAGGTGGCTCCTTAAGTGGAGAAGCCTTTGCTTGTTTGTGTCCAAAACATGGGAGCTCAGCATTGTGTTCAACAGCTCTGCTTTGAAATGAAAGTGTGAACAGTATATGTTCACACATATGTTTTGTATACTAAACAAAATTACAATCACTTCTTCTTCTTCTTCTTCTTCTTCTTCTTCTTCTTCTTCTTCTTCTGCTTCTGCTTCTGCTTCTGCTTCTGCTTCTGCTTCTGCTTCTGCTTCTGCTTCTGCTTCTGCTTCTGCTTCTTCTGCTCTTCTGCTTCTTCTCCTTCTCCTGCTCCTCCTCCTCCTCCTCCTTCTCTTCCTCCTCCTTCTCTCTCTCTCTCTCTCAAAAATATTCAACACCTATTGCTTGCATGGCAATTGTCTTCTATCTTTACAGCTCCTTAACTGAATTCAGACAAATGACCCATTTTATTTCATGAGAATACATAAGTAAATACATAAAATGATACACTGAATCTGTTAGCAGGTAGACGTGTTGATCAAATGCGGCATGTCTGCCTGTCTCCATGGCTGATGCCTGGAGATGCGTGATAAACTACAAGTGGCCCACATTCTCCTCTGGATTCCCAGCCATCCCTTTTGCCACGTGACTTCATCATACCTTCACTAAAGCTGGACCCCTCACTTCTCTATTGCTTCCTGTGAGGTTAGTACTATGACTTGATTCAACACACTGAGGCTGGAGTTCAATTCCAGGCTTTATGAGGGTGTACAGATTTTCCCCGGTCTATGAGTACATGTGGGGAAAAAAAAGCTGCACAGGGGTGCCCTGGGCCCATGAAATAGAGACCCACGGATGGGCAGGCAGCGGAGTCCAGGGAGCTTTCCACACCGGCGGGTCCCAGACAGGTCCCACATACACTAGAAAGTTCAAGATTCCAGAGGCTGGAAGCTTTGGCGGAAGCAGGCCCCTGAAGACGCCTGGAGTCCATGGCTTTAAAAGTTTATTGTTCATGGCATGCTAGTTGAGTCTGGATGTGCAGGCCCCGGTAAAAGCCAGGGGAAGCTGGCTTATATAGGGAGGGAGAAAGAGGGACTCGGAAAAGGAATAATTAGCTACCTCCTTTTAGATAACTCATGAATATGGAAATCTCTGTTAGCCACGCCCTCTACCTGGATGGTGACTCAAAAACTCTCTGGGAGGAGCTACTCTGAGACAAATGTGTCTGCAAGGTGCAGGTTAATGGAGATATAGGCTGTATGTGTGGGTCTGGAATCCGAGAGCCTGAGAATATGTATGCCATCCCTGTTGGGTCTCCGGCTATCTCAAACCAAGTGCTCTACTGGGGAGACCAAACCATCCCTTTGCAGCCCCGTAAGTACATAATAGTCTTCTCTTGAGAGGAGGAGCAAGATCAAGGGAGCTGGAACAGCAAGGTTACCTCAGTTATGTCCTTCAGCATTAACCACCTGCAAAAAAAAACCCCACATGAGTTGGCACAGCTGATGAGCAGAACCAGTTAATGAGCTATCTTGGGTAAGTGACCCTTAGGTACATTAGAAGCATTGTAATAAATTGCCAACGTTGGCTAGCACTGATGTTAGGGTTCTTCTGATGCTTCGAAGTAAAAATAGCTTTTAAATGTTATTTATTTTATTTATCATTATTTATTTTATTTATCGCACGTGTGTGTGTGTGTGTGTGTGTGTGTGTGTGTTTGTGTGTGTGCCACAGTATGTGAAGGTACAGAGGAAGACTTTGTTGAGTTACTCTTCTTTTGCCATTACATGGGTTCTGGGAACAAACTCAGGTCATCAGGTTTGTCTGGAAAGTGACTTTACTGGTCCCACTGGTTATGAAATGCATAGCTGATACTTGGTCTGATAAAGTAATCTAAACTATTACTGTATTTTGTTGGGTAGTAAAAACATAGTCTTGCCTAATGTGTATAAATTCTTATGAATGTGATGTTAAAATGAAAATGCTATATTTTTCATGCCATTATATGAGGATCATTTTTATTATTTACAGCCCCTGTGGCAAGAGAATAAATGTCATGTTGCAAGTCAAGGAAATAACTGCTTGAAATCTTAAAATAGAGCTCATAAGTTGGTTTTATTACTCAATGATATGTCACCAGCCGTTTCACACTCAAGTTTAAGACAACTATTAGTCGGAATTGTCCTTTAAGATTTGGTAATTTGGTTGTGCTCAGATAGAGATGGTCTCTTATCTGGTCATTTTTGGCATTTCCCATGTACTTGTTGTAGCAAAAACACTCAAAGTGACCTTTTCCACATGTCTCTCTATCAAAGCTTCTTAAACAGTGTGTCAGGAGCCCACGTGGGATTGCAGAACTGATCGTGGGTGCTGTGAAAGCCTGGCAACGATAAGATTCTAAAATGCAATAGGCAAAACTCAACCCAAAGTCAAACCTGTAATGAATGTGAAGTGTGTTTGGCAGTGTTAGCCTGTGCTGAGTCCTGCAATGTCACCACAGCCTTGGTTCTGAAAACACACACACACACACACACACACACACACACACACACACACTTGTACTAAGCATGCTTTGACTATGTAATGCTAACGACTGTAGCCTGAAGCACCTTGGCCCGCACTCAAGACTCAACGCTCTTACAAACTGTAGTGTTTTAACTGTGACACAATGTTTTCTGCTCTTATAGAAAGATAATGCCTTAATTATGGAAAACAAAGACTTTTAACACTTTCCTAGCATCATTTATTCTTGAATATCACAAATATCAGGCTAGTAAATATTACATTAGTTTACTTTGAGACTGGATCATATAAAACAAGCATATCTACATTATTAATATGCAGATGGCAAATTTAACAGCTAATAAACTTTATGTTTGGTAAAACCTGGTAAAAAAAGATGGTAACACCACACACACACACACACACACACACACACACACACTCCTAAGAAATGTTTTAAGACATATTTGTGTGATTTATTATCAGCAAATTTTGATTTCTGTACCTATTTTGTAAATGAGTATACCTAGAATCATAAACATTTCTCAGATCAAAAAGAGTCCCTAATAGAAAACATTTTAGAAGCCATGGTATACATGGCAATTCTCTTCAGCAATGCTGGTAGGGGATACAAAGACAAACCCGAACCTGTTATTCACAACTTGAGCTTATAAAGTCCTCATGTTACTTCAACTACCATACACTCTAGTACAGTGGTGATCATTGATGAGCCCAGGGTCAAGAAGAAGAGACATAGCTCCATTTTCTGTTGTGAGGGGTTGTCTACTTGCCTACATACATGTATTACATACATACATACATACATACATACATACATACAGCAAGTCCTAGAAACCTCTGATTCCTAATGTGTGCATGTGTGTATGTCAGGGGAAAGAAGGAAGAGACTTAAAGATGAGCCACCATAGGAACTAAAACAAGCAAATTAGCCAGTACTTTCCAGTTGATTTTATATTGACAAATATTTCAAAAACATCTTAGAGGACCTAGACTTATAAGTTTGAATGCTTGGCCCATAGAAAGTGGTACTATTAGGAGGTGTGGCCTTTTGGAGTAGGTGTGGTCTTGTTGGAGGAAGTCGGTCACTATGGGGACAGGCTTTGAGGTCTTCTGTGCTCAAGCAATGCTTAGTGTGGCTCAAAGTCTCCCCTTACTGCCTGTGAATCGAGATGCAGAGCTCTCTGTTCTTCCAGGGGTATGTCTACCTGCAAGCTGACATGCTTCCCACCATGATGACAATGGACTAAACCTCTGAAACTGTAAGCCAGTCCCAATTAAATGTTTTCTTTCATAAAAGTTGCCATGATTTTGTTGGAGATGTTTTCTGACCCTTTGAACTGGGAATTTTCACTCTCTTCTATTCCTATTATTCTTAGGTTTGGTGTTCTCATTGTGTCCTGAATTTCCTGGATGTTTTGGGTTAGGAGCGTTTTACACTTTGTATTTTCTTTGACCTTTGTGTCAGTATCTTTTATGGTATCTTCTATGCCTAAGATTCTCTCTTCTATCGCTTGTATTCTGTTGGTGATGCTTGCATCTGTAGCTACTGATCTCTTTTTTAAGTTTTCCATCTCCAGGGTTGCCTCCATTTGTGATTTCTTTGTTGTTTCTATTTCCATTTTTAGGTCTTGGACCATTTTGTTCAATTCCTTCACTTGTTTGATTGTGTTTTCCTGTATTTCTTTAAGGAATTTACTTGTTTCCTTTTTAAGAAGGTCTTTAAGATCATTCTTAAGGCCTGTGTTTTTCTGTATTTCAAGGGAGTTATTTATGTCCCCCTTAAAGGCCTCTATCATTTTCATAAAATGGGATTTTAGGTCAGAATTTTGCTTTTCAGGTGTTAGGGTATTCAGGCCTTGCTGTGGTGGCAGAACTGGGTTCTGATGGTGCCAAATTGCACTGGCTTCTGTTGTTTATGTTCTTGTGCTGGCCTGTTGCTATCTGGTTATCCCTGGTGTTAACTGGCCTGGGTGTCTCTGACTGGAGTCTACCTCCTTAGAGCAGGACAGGGATCTCACCTGCGACCTGGGTTACAGCAGGCTTCCTGGAAGGCTGGCAGTTCTCTCTTTGATTAGGGGGCCTCCTGTGTACCTGGTTAAGGCAGACATCCTAGGAGACAGGCAGGCTGTGGGTTGTGGAAGAGGGGCAGGCACTCCCATCTGACCTGGGTGAAGGTGGAGACTGGAAGGAAGATGGGGCTTTGGCAGAGGGGATGGGTCCTGTGTCGGCTGGACTCCATGGGGGTCCTAGCTGAGGCATAGATTAGGGTGGGAGTCTCACCTATGTCCCTGGTTACAGCAAGCCTCCTGGGAGACAGGAAGGCTGTGGGGTGTGGGAGATGGGCAGGCACACCTATATGCCCCAGGTTGTTTTACTCCTGTGTTCCCAATAAACCATAAACTTATGGGTACATATTCAAGTGCATCTTCCTGATATCAAAGGTGTGAGAGTGGAGTGTTACTCTGGAGGTTGGTTCCCACAGCCTCTCATGGAATGGAGAGACAGTAGAGGGGAGGTCATTCCAACTACATCAAAATCCCATTCACAGAGTGGAGACAAAACTGTTCAGTATGAAGCTATCCTTTCTCATTAGAGACAGCTTCTTCCAGAAAGTCATTTGCTACCTTCAGAACTCTCTGACAGGCCAAGAAGGAAGGACAAGTGTTATCCTATCAGATACATTTCTTTTTCATGGAATAGGATTTGTAAAATGATTTTGGATATAATATTACTTGTGATGGTGTTCTCCCTCTTGGTTTGCAGTTTTCTGCTACGTCATGATCATAACTGTTGTAGGTGCACACGGGATGCTACTTGGGTCATAGGCACATTAATAATGAAAATTTCAGGGTTGTATGTCATGTCAGTCATGGTGTATTCACGTATGAAACAAAGAGTTCCTGTTTCAGATGCGCACTTTGAATTGGATACTTTGCAAGTGGAGGATGTAAGTACAATCCTGTGTTCACTGATGGTTTCTGTCACCATGCTCATTTCCTGTACATACTTCAGAGTGAGAGACTGGTGCTAGCATAATCATCATCTGATAGAGTTCCCCAGAAACTGATGGAAACAGATGCAAGGAGCCACATCCAAACATCAAGCAGAATTCAGCGGATCCTGAGGAAGAAAGGGGAAGGATTATAGGAAACAAAGGGGTCAAAGACACCACAAGAAAACCTATAGAGTGATCTAACCTGGACTCATAGAGGCTCACAGAGACTGAGCTGTCAACCAGGAAGTCTGGATGGGACTGACTTGGGCCTTCTTCAAATATGTTACAGTAGTGCAGCTTGATCTTCTGGTGGGACTCCTAACAGTGGAAGCAGGGGCTGTCTCTGAATCTGTTGCCTGCTTTTAGCACCCTTTCCTCCTATTGGAGGGCTTCATCTCTCTGTAACAGGAGAGGAGGTGCCCAGTCTCACTGCAATTAGAAATGGCATGGCTGGTTGATATCTGTGGAGGCATGCCCCTTTCTGAAGAGGACCGGAGGAGGGATTGATGGTGGCGGGGGGGGGGGGGGAGTGTGGTGGGGGAAAAGACCAGGATGAGAAGAGGGAGAGGAAACTGGTCTGGATGTAAAAATGAGTAAATAAATGAATTAAAAATGATTTTTAAAAAAGAGTTCCTAGGGCCACGGTATATTTTCACAGCAATAAAGCCATAACTAAGACACATCCCCAGGTCACCCCTATTCCATCTAGACTCCAGGCTGTCCTGAAGTACTGGAACCAGGCTCATTTACATACAGATGTTTCTACCAACAAATCCTAGTTCCACCTACACCCCTTGCCAGCAGCCTCACTGGAGGCAGACTTTGAGCCTAAGGTTATATAAACTGCTGTGGTGACTTTCTAAGGTAGAAGCCAGGCAAACCTCAGGAAGGTGATTTAGGCTTAGAATTTCTTGATCCTGGGAATCTGAAGCTTAAGAAGGAGTACATTCCTTTAACCTTGAGGACTGGTTAGTTTCAGAAACAGGCACAGAGAGAGGAGAGAGAAAGGAGAGCCCTCTAAAATGTGTCCCCTTATTCAGGACCCTTCTCTCTCTTACCCAGGGGTGACACTAGTGCAGATGTTCCTATGAGCCTGTCTACTCAAGAACATTCTATGCCAACCATCTAAGAGACAATGAGTGCTATGCTAACATTTCTCATTGGCGATATAATTTCTTCATCTGGCCTTTCTCTTCTGAATTAGAAATACGTAGGTTCTGTGACATTGCAGTTAGTGTTTGTAGCTGTAAAATTCTGTTATGAAATCTAATAGGAAAAAAAGCACCACTCCTCTATGCATGCTGTTTTGGGATAAGGAAAGAATGTATATTTTATCATTATATTTTCTTTGCCAGTTATAAAAGTCACCAGGAGAAGAAAGCACAGGCACTCTGACTTTCAACTGTTTCTAAGGATGAGTTCTAAATACAGTTTTAAAAATGCCCTGTGATTTTCTTTTGTTGTTAAATACTGTGTGTGAATTGACACAGGCTTCTGTAGCAAAGAAGTGCAGTCTGAGCTTGCTCAAACACAAGAAACATATTGTCTCACAGTTCTGTGAGGGTAGAAGTCAAGGTTTGAAGCGTCTGAGGGGCTAGCTTGCTCTGAAGCATCCTGTTGCTTGCTGATGTCTGAAAGCACGGTTTCCCTGTCCCAATATATCCCTCTCTTCATATGACAGACTCTCTGGATCTCTCTCTCTCTTCATAGGGTTATTTTCTTACATGGCTGACAGTTGTTTTGTATTTCCATATGACCTCATAGCAACTGATTATATTGGAAGTGGCCTGACTTTCAGGTATGGGGAATGGGCTTTCAACATTTCTAGAGAATGGAAACATTTCAACCCATAGTAGCCTTTCCTGTATTTTACAATATGTCATGGTTTCTTGACACAAAAACCACCTTCACCCTATTGTCTCAACAGCCTCCAACTCTTATCCAGATACTATCAATATAATAATCAACTCTAGAAGCAAAAAAATGTTGTCTTAAAATTTAATTAATTCAGATGAAGGTGAACCCAGGAAACTTGGCATTTTGGGGCAAAATTGCTCTCATGTCAATGTGAGAAACTCAGAAAACAAGATACCTGCTTCAAGTTCAGACAGGACAGCTGTGAGGTATACATTCTACTTTAAGGGGAGGCATCAGAGAGTTTGCAACTCAGTGATGACAAATTCTGTCAGCATTCATAGGATGCTTTCTCCCTGAAATTCAGCTTCTGCGGCTACTCCCCTTTGCCCCGGATAAGTGATGTTGTGGTCTGAGCCCTTTGCGGTGTTTTAGAGGTGATTGTCAGGCTGCACCTCAGCCTTGCTTCCAGAACGTGCTGCTCAACGAGGCTGCAGACCTTCCATGTCATCTAATTCAACATCCCTTCTTCAGAGCATCCCCCTGTCTTCCCACATTGATCTGGGAGCAGAAAGGTGGTACCTGGCCACTTTGCACACTCATTTCTTGAAAACGATTTCAAGTAAACACACCAATCCACTGCTCACAATCTCAGGTCTCTAACACAACTTGCCAAATGTAACTCATGCACTGCCACATGACAGCATCAGCCACAACCGTACACCAAAAATGTATGTTAGTTTCTCAGAGCTGTTGGCATGAAGAACTGTAGTTGAGTAGTTAAGACAACAGGCATGCATTGTTTCCTAGTCCCGGAGACTCAAAGTCTGAAATTAAGATGTCAGCTGGACTCCTTCCTTCCAGAGGCTGAGAGAGTCTGTTCCATGTCCCACTCCATGTTTACAGAGACAGAGGTCTGGTAAACCTCAGCCTGCTTTTCTCCTGAGTATAACCTCATTTCAACTAATTATATGTTTAATTACCCTGTTTCCAAGTAAGGTCATATTCTTCAGTAACGGAGTTAGGAAACAATGTAATTATTGTTGTTGTTGTTGTTGTTATTTATTTATTTATTTATTTTTAGCAGAGTGAGGGTTACATGATTTGATATCTTCAGAGAAAAGAATTCGTGTGCTTCCTGGCATCTTCTGTTCTCCAGTTATCCATCTGTCTATGGAGGAAGGGGACAGATGTAGTGACCTTGAATGACATCTAAAAATGCAGTTTTAATTCTGTTAGCTGCAGTAGCAAGTTACTTTCTTCTTTTGCAGGACGGCAGAAGTAGATTAACCCAGGTATTTATTTCTCTACTTTACTGCAACCTCACAGAAATGATAGCAAAGAAAATCAGCAAACTAAAAACAGTTGAGTGTGACAAGTGTGTGGGAGGAGATGAGAGCTGTAAAATTCAGGAAGCTGGAGAGAGGCAGATGGGAAACTGATTGGACAGACCTGAAAAAGCTGGAGGCTAAGTCAACAATGGGATGCTAGAAGCAGACAGCCTGAAAACGGGGGCTTACCTCGTGTGCATCACATTAGGGATCAATGGCTCCAAGAGCCTCTAAAATAAGGGAGCTGGTAATAACTTTGTCAGTGAAGTACCTGTCTTGTAAGCATGAAGACCTGAACTGAATCCCCCAGAGTCCACATCAATAAGCTTGGCATGGTGGTGCTGGTTCATGATCTAGCTAGCACTGGAAATATGGGGACATCAGGATCTCTGGGGCTCACTGACAAGCCATATTAACCAAGCTTGATGCCTGGTGGATTCATTTCAGTAGGTAGAATCCCAAAGAGTCACATTGTAGAAGGAGAGAATTGACTATATTGGGTTGTACTCTGCACTGTGCAATGCATATTCTCTCTCTCTCTCTCTCTCTCTCTCTCTCTCTCTCTCTCTCTCTCT
>NW_021604620.1:9999611-10016599 GCF_004785775.1 Grammomys surdaster
TCTCTCTCTCTCTCTCTCTCTCTCTCTCTCTCTCTCTCTCTCTCTCTCTCTCTCACACACACACACACACACACACACACACACACACACACCATACATGCTCACATTGTAATAGCTAGGTAAAAATTGGAAAATCTTTTTCTCAAAATGTATCTGTGCTATGTCTTTTTGAGGAAGCTACCAGATTGTATCTTCTTATCAAAATGATGGAGTAAGTAAAACTAGAGGAAAACATGGAGTCTAAGAAGAGGGACTCATACAAAAAGAAAGACTTGTTGGAATTCTGGACCATGGCCAGCGGACCTAGAGCTGCATGCCTCACATGTAGAAGAAGTGTAATTATCCTTAGGAATGCTCCACCTATATTGGCTCATCTCTGGATGTACAGCCCATAACCTTAGCCTTTTGGTCCTGAGCGTGTATCTCTGTGATATTCAGACAAAGAACTGAAAGGGAGATCTAGGTTGATCTATACAGTGTTTTGACAGTAGATCTAGGTGCTCATTTCTGTAGTACTGATTAAGAAAAACAAGGTAGACCCACGGTTAGCAGCAAGATATTAGCTGTTCATTTAGCAACGTAGTGACATTTTTTTAAAAAGAAAATTGCTATGTACAAACAGTGAGAAGCAGACATAGATGGAAAACCAACAGTGTTTATGTAAATGAAGAACATCTGTAGATAACAAGCTATGTGTTGAATACATTGGAACCCAACAGTTTGGTAGGGGGAGAGAGTGATGGAGATAAAGCAGTGCTGAAGTGAGCAAACAGAACCAGAGAAGAACAGCCTTCCTTCCCCAGACTGGTGCACATCCCCTCTGTTCTCCTTCTGCTCCAGCTAGAGCCTCTGAAAGCTCTGTATACCTGGCCTTTTGTTTCTCTCAGGGACTTTACACCAGAGAAGAGACAAAAACATTTGCTTCCTCCTGGCTTCTAGACACACAGTGATGATTTCCCAGATGGATGTGGGGATTTGGGGAGTATAAATACTGGTAGAGTTGCAAATATCAAGTTTTCATCTTTGTAATGATTCAAGTCTCCTGCTTAGGAAGTGCAAGTGGAAGATGATACCTATAGACACACCTGGCAAAAACTGTAAGGGGCAATACTAGCTTCCTTGTATTTTTAGGCTTTCCATATGAAGATTTCTCCTTAATGTCCAGCTCAAGGTAGAACAGACAGTCCATAGCTACATTAAATGAGTGTCTGACTACAGAAATGTATTTTGAAAATAGTCAGAATATTAGGTGGTGAGATATATCTTTAAAAAGCATGGGTCTCTAGGCTAGAGCTAAAAGATAGGCTGTCGGTTATTAACTCACTGAAGTGATCAACTACGTGAAAGAAGGCAACTTAAGGCAGGGCTTGTTCTGGCTCACAGTTCTAAGAGAAACAGTTCATTGTGGTGCAGAAAGCATGATGAAGGAGCTTGAGGCAGCTCGCTGCATTGCACCCACACTCAGGTAACAGGTCAATCATGGTGCTTGACTTGCCTTTCCATTTCCCCATTTTGTTAAGTCCAGGACCTCTGATTATGGGATGGTGTTGCCCAGATTCAGAATGCATCCTCTCTCCTCTGTTAAGTCTTTCTGGTAACATCCTGACAGCCAGAGAGATAACTCCTTGATTATTCTTCATCTACTCAAGGCGATAATAAAAATTAACCGTCATACAAACGTAACCTCAAAAAACTTGAGTGATCTCTTGAAGTCTGTAGGCTTTCCTTTGCTGACTGACTGGTGTTTAGTGAGAACCAGCTGCATCCTGTATCCCAGGTGGCTGCATCATCTCCAACATACAGCAGTGTATGGGACTCCAAGGGTCACCTACATGATGACACTCTCTTCAGTGCAAAGGGAGGACCTGGACTTCAGCAAGTTGTTTTGATCCATGATAGACAAGAACAGACATTGGGAACAAATACCTAGAAATACTTTTACTAATTAAGTTCACTGTTTGATAATTTATACTACTTTTTTCATTATTTACTCATTTTTAATTGTATAGAAAGTTTAGTCACACAATGGGTTGAATGGGAAGACGGAAAAAAGATCATATTACAGCTAGATTACACATAATTTAGTAAGTTTGGTTTCTAAGTAAGCTTCTGTACCAATGACTGTGTTAGAACTACTTGCTTTATTGAAATTATTAAATCTAAACCATTAAACTCCTACTGAAATGTTATCTTACACCTGCTTTTTACAAGGGGGTAGTCTTTGGAGAGGGGTCCTATTTACCATCTTAACTAACACAAAAACCAGTGCCTAGCATTTACTGAACACTATGAACAATTTAGTTCAATGATCACTTAGGTTAAGCTTCACAATATGTTTGTCATATAAGAAGCACAGATTAGTGGGCAGGGCAAGAGAAATGTGTGGCCTTTAGTTGCGGCAGAAGGTGAGGTCTTTTTCTGGGCTTTCAGGATTTGTAACCTTAAGAAATTTGGGGGGGTCTTTGTGAACAGTAAAGTCTACCGTTTTTGTTTGTTTGTTTGTTTGTTTGTTTTTGGAAAAAAGGATTCATAATAAATTATATATTAAATACTTTCCTTATTATGATAAAATTCCCTTATGAACAACTTAAGAGAGAAAGAATTTATGTTGACTTTTAGTTCCAGGGTACAGTCTATCGTGGATGGAAAAGCATGGAGGGGACACATTACACTTGCAATCAGGGATACAGAAAAAAATGCTGGTTCTCAGCTAGCTTCCTCCATTTGATTTGGTCCCGGCAGGACTTGATCCCAGAGAATGGTGCCACTTCACAGTGTTTCTACCGCATTACCCTTAATGTAAAGGCCCCCCTCACAGACATGCCCAAGGATTTGCTGTCACAGGGACACTAAATTCCATCTAGTTGACAATGGAGATTAACCATCACAGATAATTGAATTAAATATTCTGTTTTCTTTGTGATAATGCACTCTTCTAAAAAAGAAATGTCTTTTTCACTTATTTGCAGGACATGTCAAATCCAGCCTGGCCTTCTTTGCCCCATTAGTGTGAATTACAGATTCTTCACTGTCATGGCCCAAAGCGAGTAAGTTAATTTAGACCCCCAGATGAGTAATACTGCCAGGATATTTTTAGTGACTCTAATAATGACTGAATCTTGTGGCTTGCTGCAAAGACATTATTAGCAGCTGATGCCAGGCTTAGAAAGGGAAGATGAAAAGGTGTGAGTTGCAAAGGCTTGGGAGAAAATGCAGGGGACAAGAAGGGACAACTGGTTTTCAATGACCTGCAGGTAGATATCATTCCTATCGGGAGGTCAGAAATGTGGCACCTGAAGCCATTGCATGGCAGACAATCCAATGACAGTGACCAAGAAAACAAAAGGCATCTAATTTCCCCCTGACTGATAAAGCTGTCTGAGGTAGATCAATTTAGTATGGTTGTTGTTAGGAAATTGGTCCTGTTTGATGTTCCCCAAGCAGATCATGTAGTTTCCTAGGAAACATCCTTTCCCACTTAAATCTAATTCTCTCACGTAGCGGGATCCGATGAGTCACTCGGCTTGACTTTTCTCTCACTTCCTTCTGCCCATTAAGAAGGACCTACCAGCTGGAAATCTGCTAAGTGAAATGAATTTATTAGCTCTTTTTGCCTTGTTCTTCACTTAACTCTTGTGTTCCTTCCTTACCAGCCTAACAGCTTCCCCAGTGGGAAGGGCCCCAGATAATGAAGGGGCTAGCTGTGGATGTGAGCAACCGGTTCTCTGGATTTCCTGGTGATTAGACCGTATTTCAACTGCAGCTTTAAATGGAAAACTGTGCGTGCCCAGAGCTGGCCTTCCCTTGTAAGCTGTAGTGGAATTTGATGCTGGTTTCATTTGATTTTCTATTTCTACTCTCAATTTATGGTTGGGACAGAAAGGGGGAGGGAGTGTGATATGGATAAGAGAAGGAACATTTAAGTTATACATTTAGCTATCATTATTCAATGCAAACCAACAGCTAGAAACACACTATAAGAACTCTAGAACCTGGAGCTAACCAGAATCCGGTTTTCATTTGTCAATGTTCCACATGATGTTTGTAAGAAATGAGAGTTTGCTTCTCTTCAGTACGCTGAATCTGCAGTTTATGGAACTTTCGCATTCTAAGCATAGTTATCTCCATGGCAACATGCACCAGCTTGGGTGACAGAGGGAGGTCTGATGCAATCTAATGTAAATAAGGGGTTTTCAGAGTGAAACCCACAGGTTCCCTGCTGGGTTGGCGTCATGGAGCACCCCATGAGGAAAGGCCTTGCTACCGACTGCAGTGTCTCTTGGTGGGAGCAAGCATAAAGTCACATGGCCCACTCCCACTTCAGCAAATCTCATCAGACACTCAATGTATGCCAGAGTCTCACTAAGTGCTTTCCTTATATTACACAGTGGAAAAGGGGTGGGGTTGGTGAATGTGCATCTTATACAGCTCAGGGCAGGTTTTCAGTTCTGATACCCTTCACCTCTACCAGTGTGCTTTGTCCTCCCTTTCTTAGGCAAATATATTGTTTGTTTGTTGTCCTTTCTCAAAATGACTGACTGTTGAGGATATCAAAATGTCTGCAGCTTGAACTATTGACTCACTAGTTTCATACAAGCAACTGAAAGTATGTCTTAAGTCTAGCAAGCTTCAGTGAAAAGCAGTTAGAAAAGAGTGACTGTAAATTTTATGGTGTGTATGTGTTTGTGTGTCTGTGTGTGTATATGTTCAAATTTGTGTGGACATGTAAGGAGGCTCGAGGTCAGCTTCAGGTGTTATTCTGTAGGGGGCAACCCACCTTGTGCTTTTTGAAACAGGAAACAGGGTGTTAATTTTTCTTTCTTTCTTTCTTTCTTTCTTTCTTTCTTTCTTTCTTTCTTTCTTTCTTCCTTCCTTCCTTCCTTCCTTCCTTCCTTCCTTCTTTCTTTCTTTCTTTCTTTCTTTTTTTTTCTTTTTTTTTTTTTTTTGGCCTGGAACTTTCTTACTCAACCAGGCTAGATGGCCTTGGAACCTTAGGGAATCTTCCTGTTTCTGCCTCCCCAGTACTGAGATCACAAGCATGTGTCATCATATCAAGCTTTATTTATATGGGTTCTGCGGAATTGGACTCAGGTCCTCAGGCTTACATGATAAGCATTTTATTGACTGAACTACTTCCCCTAGCCTATAAACCTTTGTTTAGAAAATTTAAGAAAATATCTGTAAGTTAGTCCCCTATGAATAATAACCAAACACAAAATTTCAGTGACATGAATCAATAAAAAACATCACCATGAAGTTCAACTGATCTGGGCTTTCACATGCACCTGTCTAGAGATGGGGGTTGGGCATGGTCCTTAAGTGTCCCACTGACCCCTCCTGTGCTCAATGGGTGAGTCCAGCCCTACTTTGTGACAATTCTACAATTCTCCCTATTTGCCTCTCTTTGGGTCCTGGATGTTGCCATATGACAATGAAGACAATACAAGCAATTATTTCCAGGAGGCACAGATGGTGTTTGTTTCATTTGAGAACCCGAATCCTTATTGGTCCTTCTTTTAAGGTCCATTTCCCAGGAAACATTTCATGCACACAACAATAAAGAGCAGCAAATGACATTATTAATATCTGAAGACTCATTAAATTCTACTTAGTATTAAAATGTTCCAAACTCTCGGGAGAGTTCTGAATATAAATGTTCATTTAACCTACCTTCAAATTGAAGTATTTTAGCAGAAGAAAAAATCGGATTTTGGTCAGCAAATGTTACACAACAGTTGCTTCCAGAGGGCTGCTCTCTGGTCCCATTTCCTCTGCATATTTGAATTTGTAACATCCTGCAGAAATCTTTTCCTTAGATAGAGGATTGTATTTATCTTCAGGTTCTAATAGACTGTCTCCTTCCTCTTGAGGGACAGTCATGGTATAGAAGGGTACTATATTAAACCCCAGTGGGATTGTCATGAAACTTTCTGGACTCCATTAACAAAAATAGATCTGGTCTCAGCCATGGGGCAGGCTGGAAGGTCATACACCAGCTTTTATTGCAAAGTATTTAAGAGGGAATAAAAAGACTGGTCTATGGAAATCAGGTAGGGTATCTTACAAAGTGGATATGTCTGGGAGTCTCTTCTGAAGTTGTCTGAATGGAGGAATCAACTGGTATTTCCAGTCTGGGGTTGATTCTGGCTGCAGGGAAGATGGGGAAGAGACTACAGTGACAGACACACAGAGTCACTTGGGCTTGGGCACAGGATCTTAGAAGAGTGAGTTGGGAGACTGCCATGCCACTCATTGCTGATTTAGGTAGAACACTGTACAGGAAACTAAGATCAGAACACAGATAGATGTAATGGGCTGGGTCTCTACTAGAAAACACCTCAGATCTGGTTCAGACAAACAAAGAAACAAGCAAGCACATTTACTAGATCAAACATTCAAGCATCAGCTTGTGGTATAGAACTCCACTGCCAGCTAAATGCAAGCCAGAAGCAGGTGGATCAGAGGTTCAAGACGTTTTCTGAGCTTCCGAGTGAGGTCAAGGTCATCCTGAGCAATTTAGGAAAAGCCAAGCTCAAATTCAAAAGAAAGCTGAGTACAGCTGAGTATCTGTTTCAGTACTAGAACACTTGCCTGGCATATGTGACACTCAGTTTTAACCCTTGTGTGGCATAGTTTTATATCAACTTGACACAAGCTACAAGTCATCTGAGAGAGGGAATCTCAGTTAAGAAAATACCCCCATAAGATTGGGCTGTAGGCAAGCCTATATGCCTTTTTCTTAATTAGTGAAGGAAGCAGGCTGAGCAAGCTAAAGGGTACAAGGCAGTACCTGTTCATGGTCTCTACGTCAGCTCCTGCCTCCAGGTTCCTGTCCTATTTAAGTTTCTGTCTTGACTTCCTTTGACGATGACCTGTGCTGTGGAATCTTGAGCTGGGTTAATTCTTTCCTTCTCAAGTTTCTTTGGCCATGGTGTTTCATCACAACAAAAGTCAGCCTAACTAAGATAAGTTGATCCTAGGATGATGGGATATTGCTATGAAAGACCTGACCAATCATGTGTTTAGGGAGGGTTGTGGAAGAACTATGGACTCGAAAAGGCATTGAGTGTTGAAAACTCAGTGGACTGTTCTGTAGAAGGTTGGACTATAAGAATGTTGAGAGTCATGCAGACTATGGAGGTCTGGCTTGTGATGTTTCAGAGAAACATTTAAGACTGTTTTGAGTTAAGATTATGTGTTTTGATTGGCTGAGGCTGAAGAATCCACTGTGATTAACAAGATACCAGAACCACAATAACAAAAAACTTTGTTTTGCTTGGGTACTCAATACTGGTTAGCTGAGGCTGAGAAATTAGTGGTGGTTAAAAGGAGAACAACATCATTGAGGTGAAATCTTCTGGAAAGTGTTTCTTGAGAGTCAGAGCACAGAAACTGCCCCAGACTTAGCCAAGGTTGTACCTTGTACTGGCATCTGAACTTGATAGTGTAGGAGTCACCCAGGTGGTACTAGTTTTGAAGGTGTGAAGGCATCATGAAGAGTAGCTGAGGCTTGGCACTATGGCAGGGTTTTGAGTCCCTAAAGAGCACCCAGGAGAGACTATTGGTAAAAGTGTAGCCCAGTTGCAGCAGAAGACACCAGCTTTTTGGTGATGCCAGTACTGTAGGATAACCACCAAGAATAGCAGCTGCTGTGGAATGGAACCAGTTAGATGCTAGAAGAGAAGACAAGCTGTATGTGCTGCAGAGGGCAGGGCCACAGAAGTTACGCAAACCACCTGGAGAAATGAGAGTGAGTCCCAGATATTGGAAAATAAGTTATTTTCATTATGGGAGTTTTGATTTGCATTTGTCTTGTTGTGACGGAGCCCTGGTTCTTCCCTCTTGAAGTAAAAAAGATTTAACTAAATTTTGATTTGTACAGGAGCTCATAGTTGAGAGATTTTGAGCTATTAAAAGAGATTTTGGATTCTTAAAGAGACTGGGTATTTTAAAGGGACCGAACTTTAATGTGTTTGAATTTGTAAAGACTGTGGGACTTTTAAAGTTACTTGTGTTTTTAATGTAAGAGCTAGGGGTTGAATAAGAAAGGAAAGGTTGTACCTTAACACTGGTGTGTGTGTGTGTGTGTGTGTGTGTCAGGTTGACAAT
The DNA here is from genome assembly GCF_004785775.1 of Grammomys surdaster. NCBI lineage: Eukaryota > Metazoa > Chordata > Mammalia > Rodentia > Muridae > Grammomys > Grammomys surdaster. The sequence continues at coordinate 10,007,721 of NW_021604620.1, forward strand.
TGTACTGTATAGTTTTATGTTAACTTGACATGAGCTAAAGTCACCTGACAGGAGAAAAATCACAATTTTTAAAATTAGACTGGGCTGTAGGCAAGACTGTAGGATATTATCTTAATTAGAGATTTATAGGGGGGCTCATTTTGGGTGGTGCCATCCCTAGGCTGGTGGTCCTGGTTTCTATAAGAAAACTGACTGAGTAAGCCATGGGGAAACAAGCTAGCAAATAACACCTCTCCATGGCTTCTGCATCAGCTCCTGCCTTCAGATTCCCACCCTGTTGGAGTTCCTGTCCCAGCATCCTTTTATGATGAACTATCATGTGGAAGCATAAATTGAATAAACCGTTTCCTTTCCAAGTTTCTTTGGTCATGGTGTTTTATCTCAGCAATAGTAACCTAATCAAGACCACCCCTTCCCTCTTTCCAAAGCTTAAAGCAATATGAGCAATGTCAGCACAGTAACACTACTTGTCTGACATTTTGGCACTGACATTGTCCCAGTCCTCAAAAGATACCATTTCCTTGCAAACAAGGGACTTTGTGTCTTCCATCCAGCTTCTAGAAGAGAATATTTAGCAGCGTCATGGTTCTGTTTCTAACTGGAGAACTCCATACTTTTGACAAGAGGAATGCACCAGGAAAATTAGATATAAAAGATACTTTACGTGTGTGTGTGTGTGTGTGTGTGTGTGTGTGTGTGTGTGTGTGTCTGTCTTTCTGTCTTTCTGTCTGTCTGTGTCTGTGTGTCTGTCTGTCTGTCTGTCTGTGTCTGTGTGTCTGTCTGTCTGTCTGTCTGACTGTGTTAGGTGGTTTATGTGTGTGGTATGTGTATGGGGTGAATGTGAATGTGAATGTGTAGATGCATGTGTCTGATTCACTCACATGAAGACCAAAGCTGGATGCTGGCTGTCCTTCTTCAGCTCTGTCTTACTGCCTTGTAACAGACCCAGAAACTTGGCATTTCTGCTAGGCTGGCTGGTTAGTCAGCTCTAGAGATCTGCCTGCCCTTGACCCAGAATGCTGGTTTTACAGGCACTTATGGCTACATACAGCTTTTATGCGGGTATTGGGAATTTTGTTTCTAGTTCTGGTGCTTGAAAAGAAAGTTTCCTAACTCCATGAGCCATCTCCTCAGCCCTCTAATTTAGGAACTGTTTATAATCACAACCACGAATGGAGCCTCAGGATTAATAAAACAGAAACTTGTTTCCAGTTACAGAAGCAATAGACATGGAAATACAAAGACGATCATAGACAGGCAGAGTTACAAACTTGAGACCATGTGACACACATGCTCCAGAGCTGATGGTTCCTGCCTGTGCCCAAAGAGAGAGCAGGTATGTTCTTAGACTGCTGGGATGGACTCAGTCAAAACCCAGGTTTGCTAGGAATTCTGGAAGTGTAAGGGTTCAGTCCTTGGGTCAGAGAGCCTTCAGAGAAGGTGGAGGGAAGCTACTATAGAAGGGGAGTAAACGGTGACTCTGAATGTCCGTGAAACGTTGGCAGTTGTCGACACCATCCAGCCTATCAATTCTGATGCTTATTCTTTAAACAAGTCACCTCAATGCCTGTACTCATCTCCTAAGTGTCAAAGCTGAGACCTTAGAGACACAGCATTTCTAGAGTACTGTTAAATCACTCTAATGACTTCTCACTGGGATCTTAGAGATTTGTTGTTTGTATTATTAAAAGTAAAACAACAGACACACACAGATACAGACAGACAGAAAGACAGAGAGACACAGATCACACCACAGAAACATACAAAGAAACACAGAAAGACACCTACACAAACACAAACACACATACATACAGACACACAAAAACATACATACACAGATAAACACATGTACATAGACAGACACAGAGACACAGAGGCAGATAGAGATAGATAGAAACAGAGACAGATACAAATTCAGATAGACACAGACAGAGACAAACAGACACAGACATACACAGAGACAAACACAGACAGACACAAAGAGACACAAACACACAGAGACAGTACAAATAACATACAGACATATAAACATATACAGACAGACACAGAAAGACAGACACTGATATACAGACACAGACATACACAGAAAGATAGACAAATACAGAGAGACAGACATACAGAGACAGACAGACAGATAGACACACACACACATACAGAGAGATAGACAGACATAGAGATACAGGCACACAGAGACACAGACACATACGTAGACAGACACACAGAGATACAGACACACAAAGACACAGAAATATGCAGACAGATACACAGAGACACTGAAACACACAGACACAAACACACAAAGATACAATCAAACATTTAAAGAAATACACAAACATATACACACATACACACACACCACCACCACCACCACCACCATCACCAAACACATAAACACACAGGTAAAGACACACAACACATGCACACTCAAACACACTAAAACACACACATACATACAGAGATACACACACAAAGACACAGAGACATAAAGAGACACACACAAAGGGACATACATACAAACATACATACACAGATAGACACACAGGGAGACACACAGAGACACAGAGTGACATCCACACAGAGAAACACAGACACATACAGAGAGACAGAGAGAGAGAGACAAAATTAAAAATTTGAAACCTGCCTGTACCTACAGCCAATATGATTTCCATTTCACTGATAAAGGGCTCAGCCAGCTTCTTCATTCTGAGCCCTGTCTAGGATGAGATCCTAGGATGCAGCCACAGGTCTGCTGAGGCTGTGCAACCCCCTTCCTGCTAACACACCTGGATGTTTATACTGCACCCTACAGAAGCTGTATGGAGCCCAGCAGGTCACATTTTCCGACACTCCTAACATATCTTAGGTACAGTTTTAGGTTGTTTAAGAGAAACAGAGAGGCACAAGCCATCACACAATTAGGGCAAATAATCCTAGTGGGGTCCTGAGTAAAAATCTAATTGTTTTAGATTTTTAAATTATATTTATTGTTTATTTTGAGGAGAAGGGCTCGTATGCTATTGCCTCTAGATATGGATTAGAGAATAGCTTGGGTTATCTGTGTTAGGGTTATCAGCAAATGTCTTTACCTGCCAAAACTCCTTGCCAGCCCAACTTTTGCCTTTTTGTAATAGTGAAAGAAGTTTTTCTGTTTTAGATCTTCCCATAGTTTGTTTTCAGTCTTCTTTCTCTGTTGGTTTTCTTCTCCAATGCCTGCCTCTTTCCAGGGTTTTCTCTGAGAAGGGTTAGTTTCTGGTTCAAAGGCTACATAGGTCATGAGGGAGCGTTTTCAAGTGCCTGCATAAAGATGGATAAATTATGCATATGCTTCCTTTGATTTGTCCGTCTGTATGGACCTTATCTATGTCTATCTGCTCCTTGTTCTGATTGTTGCTGTTGCCAGAATGATTAGCATAGAACTGAAGAAGCAGATCGATTACGAACTATGCCTTGCACTGCAGGTAGCCTCAGTCTGCTCCAGGATCTGCAGTCCTTCTGTGCATTGCATAAAAGGAAGAGAGAGCAAAGTCCTGGCAGAGTCAACATAACCAGCCACCTGATGTGTTCTAGGCTGACTTTGGACTAGTGCTGTAGATAAAGTCACAAGGCTAGAAGGTTCCTGATATACTCCATTCTTCATGAACCCCAAGAAAGTCTCAGACAAGACAAAATTCTTCCCTTAAATGAGACCATTGTCTCAGGGAGACATTGATTCCTATCATATTTTTATGACACTTTGAGCCAATGGTTGCTTTGTTGAAGGTAACCATGGAAACTGATGGGAAAGTACACTCCAAACACTCCATTATAGGATCCTAGGCCCTGAGAGTTAGGAGACAGAATCCATGTGCCTCATCTTCCTTAGCTCACATTTGAGCCTTCCATTGAGCCATTGATGCTTTAGCTGCCACCCTCTGTCCCTCAAATCAAGCCACACTTCCCATAATGTCCTTCTATGAAGGTAAGCTACAGAGTGCTTCTGTTGACAATGGGACCCTCACAAAGACCTGAGACCTTTCTTCTACTGCAGCAAGCCTGTCTCTTCCAAGTCCAAGTCTGCTGTAACATATGGCTAGACTTTACCAGTGCCTGTGACTTCTGGCACATAGGCTAGGTCACATGGCATGGAGTACTCCCCAACATATCCCACCATCCCAATAATCTATAAGAACAAGTTCTCACTATGTAACTGAAGGCTCCGTCTCTGTCTCTCTGTTCAGAATCTCATTATGTTGTCCATGGTCCAAAGCTATAGATAGCCTGATCCTCCTGAACTGGAGGGCCTGTGTCCCTTCAGGGTTCCATTTTGACTGCCTATGACTGTGATGTCCTCTTTCCTAATGTCTCAGGATATTTGTCTCAGCTTCGTTTCTATAAACCAGAATTCTTCTGTAATACATTATACCTATGGATGTGAAAGGCAGAAATAGAGATTTCTGGGATGGTGGAATTGGTCTCTAGCTGTATTGTGCAACATGGCAGCTCCCCAGTCTTATGCAGTCTCTATAAGCTTAAGTGTTGGCAGGAACTGAGTAACTAAACTTTAAATTTTGAATTTTACTTACATTTAAAGAGCTGCTTACATCTGGACGGAGGCTATGTTGCAAAGTAGCAAAGGTCTAGAAAGTTTTTGTGATATGCTCAGTGTTACTCAACTTTAAGTGGGAGAACTTCTCTGTCTGGTCAGGACCTCTGACTCAATTTTGAATTATTACTTGCTTACAAATATTAGAACAAATCTCCCAACCAGGCACAGAAAAGCAAGTGAAAATTATAGAAGAGATAAGCCTGTTGCCTTGGCAATGGCGGAGGGAGATGGGTACTTCTGGAAGCCGGTGATGGAGGAAGATGAGTCCCTTAACTATAGCATCCTGGAACGTGAAAATTCAAGGCTGGGGTCATAGTTCAAGGGCTAGAGTACTTGCCTAGCATGCATGAATTCCTGGATGCTGTTCTCAGCACAGCATCAACTGGTGGTATAGGTCTGAAATCTCAGAAATCTGCAAATGTAGCCAAGGAGAACAGAACTTCAAGGTCATCCTTGTCTACATATTGAGGTAACCTGAAATACATAGTCTAGCCAAAGAAAAAACACATATATTTCAAATGAACACATATACCAGGTATACTAAGTTAATGAAACTAAAACGAAGTGTAGGTATATTTCCTTATTTAAGGAAACATAGGCAACAGAAGCTAAAATAGAAATGTGGCCACAGATGGTTAGAAGGGAAGCAAAAGCAAGCTAGGGTTGATATGAAATGCAACTCAATTTATCTTGCACAAAATGTTAAGAAATAATGTCCCCAAAATGGGCATATTAAAGAGCCATGTGAGAACAGCAGCTACAAAATGCTCTCTGAGACTAAGAGGTCAAAGCTATTATCTCCATGGAGCCCAGCATCGCATGGGGAGAGGTGGATTGGCAGAGGGCGAGTTAATACTTCTCAGCATTTTCTTTCTTTGGTCGTGTTAGTTTCTTTTTATTAAGCTCCCTCGGTTTGACATTAAGGCAGGAATAAAAAAACTAATGGAAGGATGTTTGGAAAAAAAGAACACTTAAGGAACAATCTAGTTCATTAGTGTTCTTCCTGTGTATTTTGCTAGGTGTACAAAAATATTTACTTGTGGAATTATTTGTATTATCTACTCTATACAGGCAATCAGTTTTGCCCAGCAAGCCCAGTCCCTCACTATATTCTTAGGTTCCTAACTAATTAGATTACACAACTGACATAGACAGAATAAGCTGGGCATTACATGGATTCAGATATAGTCTGGAGCGTACTCTAGGTATAGGGTAACAAGCATAGAAGGTCATGAAAGTAGATGTGGCTAGTTGGAATGAGGAGGAGGTGGGTAGTAGTGGTAGGAAATGAGAGAGTAATACAATAAAAAATAGAATAGATACATGTACAAAGATGTCACAATGTAACATTACATAAAATTTATAGATGCTAATAAAAACACTGAAAGAAAGGAGAAACATTCCTGTGGGTCTGGTACTCTCTGTCATGAATACCTACAGGAAGAATAACTGGATTCATGTATTTTGGCTACCTGTTATGCATACTAAGATGGAGGGGTGGAGTCAAGTACGGGCTAGTTTATTAGATTTGGACAAACAGTGAGCAGTCTAGATAGTGGAAGACCACCTTGAACCTGGCATTGAAGATGCTAGACAATGATTGAAGACAGGCAGATGCTCTACTTCAAAGCTACAGTGTAGCCACAGGTCAGATGGTTTACAGCAGTTCATGAATCCTAATGAGGTTCATGGATGGTAGAATCAGAGACCAGGTTGAACCCAGATACCCAGTCCACCCACAGAATGGCTTGCCTTGCTTCCCAAGACTGCACAGGTTGTTTGTACTTTATAAGAGCTGATTCTTATCAGCGCTTATATATAAACAAGGGTGAATGGAGTGGGGGCAGCATAGCATAACCCTCCCTGGCAATGACCTCCTGACCTTCTGATCTAGGGCAGCTAAGATTCTAGCTCTATGGCTGAACTGGCCCTTCTATACACTGAGCTTTAAGCACATCTATTTTAAAGTCTCTTTCCTTAAAGTCACATCAGGAGTTATTTCATGCTCCTGAATAGAATTGAGAGGTTAAACCCACCTATCACTGTACTTCAGTAATTTGAAATGGTTGCAAAGTCCACTATATCTAGACCCTCCAAGGACAAAAGAACCATATCCCCCATCATTACCAGAATTACCCTTGTGAGCAGGTTAGCCCAAGGTTGATGGACCAGGAGACTTTCTCCAAGTTTACCAGGCCATGTACAACACATCCAACCACTGGACACTTTTCTACAACCCTAACATCAAAGTCTTTATCATAAAATTTCAAAGGAAACTGTAAGTCATCCTTACATTGGTGCAGAGGAGAGAATGAAGAACCTGGTACTCTGGATTCTGTACAACCTCTCTATTAAATGTGGCTTTGCCTTCCAGAATCTCTTGGTTATATTCCAGGCCCATTGCTCTTGGTACTAAAATTGCCCTCATTACATCAAGCTGATTATATAAAAGCCCTGCCTACTACCTTAGGCTGCCACTACAACTACACAAAGAGCAGAAATCTATGTCCTTTTGTCTCAAGGCCCATAGAGTGCAACGTCAAGCGGCTAGGGGGTTATACCTCTAATGGAGACCCTCTTCCTGGTTTGTAAATGGCCACCTTCCCACCATAAAGATGGTTTCAGATTATGACCTAATTAAATCCCAATTATGCCCCAAAGCTCATGCCTACTAATACCACCAATCCGCTCATGTCCCATCTCAAAGAGTAGCCTGTTATTCATAAGATACATGCCTATTCAAGGCCCACATGATGCATATACCCTGTACTTTCACATTGAGTTTAAATAACTCTCTTTGCTACTTTGCTGTCTGTGTGCATATCTTTCATTATTTGAACCAGATACTGGAAACTGGAAACACCTAGTCTGGACAAAGACAAATAGCCATTCAACCCTGAACCTGTGAAAGGAGCTTCCAGGATACAGTGGTAGGAGAGGTAGGTATGGGTTAGACATTCCCATTTCAAATGCATAATTAAGGAAGAGGTGAAGGATGATGGGTAAGAATGAGTTTCAAATCCTCTCTTGGCAAATCCCATTAGCTTACAGAGCTTGAAGACATTCTTTCTGGGTCTAGACTCTGCCTGTGAGGACTCTAGAGTTGCCATTCTTCATTCTGAATCCACTGAGTTGCCAATGAGAAGTAGGACATCCTGCCGCAGACACCACAGAAGCACGAAGCAACTGACCTTAGTGATATCCACTGACCTCCGGGGACATTTTTCAGTTTCTTTGAAGAGTCATGGCTGATTGCAGATAAATAGCCCAAAGATGTGGTCGTAGGTAGGTAGCAGGAATTCTGACAGCTTTCTTCACTCCATCTCCTTGTCTTATTTCTTTTTAGATGGATGTTTTTATAGGCACAATCCCTATATGTTTATGTCTGTTTCCCTGGGGTGGCAGATTAGCTTCAGGAACCACAGGATCCTGGGATCCTTGACCATCTCTTTAGAAGAAGTTCTTCTGTGGTTTACAAAGCAGGTAGCCTGAGAAATTTACAAGCCCACACGTTCTGTTTCTTTGTATTTAACAGCTCTGTCTCCATTTTCCTCTTGTTCTCACATCTCCATAAGAGGAACAGAAACAAGGGGAAGGGAAGCTGTATCTCTAGCACTAGGCCTGGAAATCTCTGATAAATAGTTATTTTATCACATGCAAGACTTGCCCTTCCAGAAAGTGCTATGACACAGGTCAGATGAATTCTTTGCCACTTTATAAAAAAGACAACTTTCCTTCTAGACCCAAACATAGTCCCTCATTTTACTTGAAGCCTTCCCAACATTGTCTTTGATATCCATATTTCCAGTGTGCACCTCAGATTTCTTCCATACACAATCTCAAAATTGCCTTTACACTTTTGGGTAAATTACAGAGAACACCCTGTTTCTTTGTCAACATTTAGTCTTAATAGGATGCCAAAATAAAATACCAAGGCTGTAGGGAATTAAGCAAAAGAGTTATCTGTCTGACTATCTATCTATCTATCTATCTATCTATCTATCTATCTATCTATCTATCTATCTATCTATTTGTTTTTATTGTTTAGAAGGCAGACAGTCCATGTGCTGTTGCCAGCAAATCAGATTTCTGGTGAGACTTGAAGAGTGCCATCATCCTGTTCTGTCTGTCTCACATGTGCTTTCTTACTTGAATCCATGTGTAGAGAAAGACAAAGAATCCTAGCTTTTCTGATAAGGCACAGCTTATCTTCTGAGCCTGGGGGTGGGGCTTCATCTCTCTCTCTCTCTCTCTCTCTCTCTCTCTCTCTCTCTCTCTCTCTCTCTCTCTCTCT
>NW_021604620.1:10016609-10025184 GCF_004785775.1 Grammomys surdaster
TCTCTCTCTCTCTCTCTCTCTCTCTCTCTCTCTCTCTCTCTCTCTCTGTCTTTCTCTCTCTCTGTGTGTGTGTGTTCATTCCTACATATGTCTGAACTCGTGCAAGTTAGTGCATGGATGGAAGCCCAAGATTAATTCTAAGAGTCTTTTTCAGTCCCTCTACACCTTATGCATTCAATTAGTGTCCTTCAACTGGACCCAGAGGTCACAGTTACAGCTGCTTTAGCTAGCCAGGTTGCCCTAGAGAACCCCTGGAACACCATCCATAGGAGAGAAAGCAGGTGTTGGGTCCAGAACTGCACTTGTGTTTTCTATGAAATATCTCCTACTTCAGACTCACATGTGGATTTTCTTTTTTTAACTTCAGTTACATCATTTGCCACTGTAGAATTCACTTTGTTAAACAAAGGACTCCTCAGATCTTACAATGTGTGATGTGTGCGTGTGTGTGTGTATAAACATATATGGTTACAGACATATACACATATATAAATATATATATGTGTATATGTGAGATCATGTAGCCTTCTAAGTTATATGTTTCAAACCTCAAACCATAAATTTATAGTAAAGTTTAAGGATTAAGACAAACTTAAAATTTAAGTTAAAGCTTTAAAAGAATTAGTAGAAATATGTTATTGAGTTTACATATTTCTCTTAATCTTGAAGAATTTCTCTTTGTAAGTGTACTTGTTATGTGGATGTATGAGGTGTGGTGTTTAGATTTAGGGATGGCAGAGGAATAACAAAATGGGAAAACCTCAAGGTTACAAATACGCTGGCCATAAGTGATCAAAATGTTTAAGAACCTTGTTTAAGATGCATGAGGGAAACGTGGGTTATCTCTGCAGGCAAATGGCTGTGTCCATGGTGCTGAGGTTTCTTGACTTTATCAGCAGGAAAGGCAAAGCTGATCACAGGGTGAGGGCTTCCTTCTCTGCCAATGATTCTTAATTTCTGTCTTTCTTTCTTGCCTCATCATGACCTGAACCAACCCTAATGCATCCCCCATCTGAAAAGATGATTACATTAAAATTAAAGCCATAGAGAAGGAGGTGGAAGGGAGTCACGTGTGTTCTGTTCTGAATACTTATTTGGAATAAGTACCAGTAGGTTCTTTTCTTCATAGACTCGACTCTCTAGGAGGAGTGATATTTCCCACTGATTGATTATCCAACCATGTGATCTGGCTAATATATACTTCCTGACTGGTTTTCCTCTGCCTCTTCTTGGTTGAGTGTTTGACCTTGGCTTACTCCATCCACAGGAGGGAAGGCAACCTTGGGTCTACAATTTCACTTGTGTTTTCTATAGAATATATCCTTCTTCAAACTCAGCAGGTGGATTTTCTTTTCTAATCTTTTCCTCTCTTTCTTTCTTTCTTTCTTTCTTTCTTTCTTTCTTTCTTTCTTTCTTCCTTTCTTCCTTTCTTCCTTTCTTCCTTTCTTCCTTTCTTTCTTCCTTTCTTTCTTGCTTCAACTACAGTTACATCTTTTAGGCACTACAGAGATTTTCTTGGTTAACCAAAAGACTAGAACTCAAGCATGTTTGACAGGTGAAGGCCACTGCTGTTAACACTCTTGACAATGAAACACTCTTGGGACAACCAACTTCTGTTTCACACTGTGTTACCTCTCCATTTAATAGGACCCCCTGTTTCCATTGTTTGCTTAGCTGTGGCATTCTGACTTCAGTGATTTCAGTGTTTAAAGGTTGGCTTGACCCAGGAACAAAGCAGTCTGACAGTCTGGTTTCATTTGTGCTGCCTAGGGCATCTTCTATGTTGAAATTGAAAGAAACTCAACATTGTTTTGTTTCTGCCATTGTTAATGGGTTGGTGAACTGTGGTGTTCCTCTTTCAAATTAGGGGAAAGTGGCATCCTATTGGCTCAAACTTCAGGCTCAATAGGAAAATAGGTGACCCAGGTTTCTGACCATGAAACACCAGAAGGTAGTGAGTCTTTAAATAGTGGCATAGGCAGGAAGCATAAGAGTGAGGAAGGGAGGGAACATACTGGGATAGAGAAAATGTTTTGTACATAAATTTCCTAGCTTAGTAGTATAGAAAATTTTTTCTATCTCTGTTTTATACTGAATCAGCTTTGCAAGTCAGTAAGGGTATTGGATACTGTAGATCAGTGGTTTTCAACCGGTGGGTCTCAACCCCTTTACAGGTCAAACAACCCTTTCACAGAGGTCATCTGAGATTATTAGAAAACTCAGATATTTACATTATGATTCATAACAAAATCACAGTTATGAAGAAGCAATGGAAATGGTTTTATGGTTGGAGGCCACCACACATGAGGAACTGTATTAAAAAGTGATAGCAGTTGGAAGGTTGAGAACCACTGCTGTAGCAAGACTTGAAGAAGAGCTTGCAGTTTAAGAAGTCATTTGGGGCAATTATCAGGCCAAATATAACCTGAGTCAGACATCTTTATAAAGCACCATATTCTTCCCTTGGCAACCATGTGCCAAGAAGACTTATTATCATAGGGCCTTAGTATTCACATTTATAAACTAATAAGTTTGATTAAACAACACTCAGGGGGCCTAGGAAGAGCTCTACAGTTAAGAGAGTCTACTGCTCTTGCAGGAGACCTTTACTTGGCTGCCAGTGACTACATAGGGAGACTTCCAACCATCATTCCATCTTCAAGGAATTGAGGGCCCTCTTCTGGACTCCATATGTACCTGTACTCACACATGCACATATCCAGACATAAATGCACAGGATTACAGCAAATTGTAAAGCATAAAAATAAAAATAACCCCAAATCAACATCTAAGCACTTCTAGAAGCTTACTAGGTCTATGCGATTCTATTTTATTCTATTTTTTTTTCTTATGGCATTCTTGAACTTGGCCGTAGATGTAATTTATCATTTGACCCAGCTCACTTTTGATATCCACCAAAGTCACAGTGAAAAATAGCTTCTTAGGACAATTGACCTTTAAAATGTTGAAAGACCACAAAGAGAGATGGAACACCATGCTGCTAAGGCTGCCTGTGAATGTTAGGGGAGAAGCCATTTCCCTGTCAACAGTGAACACTATTAATATGCCCACCAACCTATCTGCATCTCAGCACAAGTGACATCTAGAACTGGCATTCAAGTGAATTGTTTGTGGAGAATCCTCCTTAGTCTGTTTCTCATTCCCATCCTCCCAAAGGAGCTGAGAGACTCTTTTCTGGATCACTATAGCATAGATAAATGGAAACCCTTGTTCTAGCTGTTTCTGTATTGTCTTGCAATGGCTGATTATCTTAGCTTTTACTTTGAGAACATTTAGGACAAAATCCAGCTCTCCTCTTTTTCTTGTTCCGGTGCAGGTTACAGGGCTAAGACCATGGAGAAGCATGTGGATCCAGTAGGTTTGTGTAGCTTAGTGGATTCACACAGAATATCTCTCCTCACATCTGTCACCCTGCATCTCTCTCTCCCATCTCTCTAACATGGGCTGAATGCTAGGACCTACTAACAGTAAAGCCCATGACATGAAGGAACACTATAGCTTGGAGCCAGGCTTCGTTTTAAAATACACATCTTAAATTATTATTATAGTGATTGACCAGAAGACAATCACTATAGAAAGGATGGTTCTTAAAATGAGCATGCCATGTGTGTGAATGATGAGGGAGAGCAGGAAGAGGAACCAGGGGAAAACGTCTGCAATAAAGTGTGTTTCTATAGAAAGGAATAGGTGAAGCGGAGAGAGTAGGTTTAGGAAAAGGCAGTTTCAGTAATGTCAGGAGGCTTTTGGGTAGGGGTGGGAGCTGTTCCTAGTTGAGTGAGACCCTGGACTGAGATGACTTGGCCAGTAAATGGTAGTGCTAAAAGAACCTAATAAAGTTGGTTATAATCTGGGCTCAGAATGGTTGGTGTGTATATAAAAGGCAATGTTATAGTCCTTTTGTCTCTCTAGCAACTGAATGGCCCTGCAAAAATTCTTAAGGGTCAGCAAGTCCCTGTTGTGTCAAAGCATCAAAATAGAAAAATGTGCACAGTAAAAGGCTTTCCCAAGTTTGCATTTGTATTGTCATGTACAGGTTCAGTGGTCCTAGGTTTCTTTTATTTAAATTCATTCATTAATAATTTTGACAGGGGGTCTTAGTATGTAGTCCAGGCTGGTCTGAAACTCATAATCATATAGTCCTAGCAGCCTCCCTGTGCCGGGATTAAAAGCACATGCAGCCCTGGCTGACTATGAAGCTCATCCATATTATAGCAGCCTTCCTGAACAGTTACATGGGGATAAGCAAAGAGCCTAGCACACGTGAGTGTGTTTAGCAGAAGACAGCTCTATGTTCATTCAAATATGGGCATAACAATTTTGACAACATGGCCTGCATATACTGCATAGTTATACACACATGATGGGACAGAGTAAGGGCAAGGCAAACCTCAACTTGGGAGAAGAGAGGTTTTCATTGCTCTTTTGAAAATAACTTCTCCTTTGGGGCACTTTATGTATTATTCTGAACAATCCTGCAGGACAGCCTAGCTGCCTCTGGAAGCCCAACTCTCCCTGGAGGCTCCTCCAACCTTTTGCTTTGAACCAGGTTAAAAAACATCCCAAGAACCTTCCTTCCCTCTGTCTTTGCTATTAACTTCACAGAAGCCAAGAGATCCAGAGGACTGTATGTATGTGTTTGAAAGAAAGTTTCTAGAACATTCCAAAAGTAGTTAGATCTGGCTGCCTTCAAGTTTCAGAATAAATCTGCTTTGGGTTAGTCCAGTGACAGCAGGAAGCTCCACTGTGCTGTCAAGTAGGAATGGAATTGTCACCTTAGGGCATATTAAGGAAACTCTAATATGACACATTAATGCCATTAAGCCTTAGCATTCATCTGTCAGTGTGCAGGAAGTAGGGTGATGGAGAGTTATTGGCTTCAGACCTCTGTCTTCCATACCTGGGGAGACATCAGTAGATTCAGAAAGGAAGAAAGCTATCACAAATGATGCACTCTATGGGCTGCAGAGAAGAGCTACTGAGTTTTCAGGAAAGGTGAACACTGAGCTCTCCAGGGACTTCTCCATGCTTTCCTGCTGTCACACTGTGAAATAGGATGCTGATCAAACATCCCAGGACAGCTAGCAGCTCTCCCAAGGGGCCATCTTCAGGTGCTGAAAGTGAGTCTTTTCCAGATGATATTAGGATGACTGCATTGCCTAAACTGAGGGCTAAGTGCATTAGAGGTTACAGTGTGGGCATCTGGAACCTGATTTAAAAAGTCTCTCCTTAATGCTATGGAAACATTACTTTGGAATCCTCCATTGCTTTCTCTCCTGGACTAAATGCATCCATGCACTTTGGAATAATTATAGTGAATTCGTATATCCTGGCATCCTAGATACTCAAGGCAACATTATTAAACACTAAGTGATCTCTTTATTTTTAAATGAAAACCTTGTGTATTTTTTTAAAAAAGACAACATGCACAATAACATTTCAAGTGACCCTTGTGTTGAGGAGATTGTTGACAGAATATACAATACTCAGTAGTGGTGACCTTTGGAAAATTACTTTCCCTATGAGGTAATTTATAAGTTATAAAATGTATTAGGTGTGTAATGCTTTCACTTATCCCTCTATTCTGTCACTGGCTCTGTTTATTGAATTAAGTAGACTCAGCACACAGCTAAGCTTCTGAAGTCAGATGGCTGTATTTGTTCCAAATAGCTTCCCAGATTCGGAGCGGGTAGAGCTGGTGGACTGCATTGACCCTGGGTACCTGCTGTGGTTCTGATTAGTCTGTCTTTCTCAGCGATGGCTGGTAAGTGGCACAGGAGAAGCAGGAGGTACAGGAACCACATGAGGAAGATTCTTATGTTCGTTTATTGTTTTTACAATCTTCATATTGGTTATGGGAGATGGGAACTGTCGTAACCTCTGTGTCATGCATGAAGACAGCAAGGCATTTGAAGTTAAATAATTTACCAAGGCCATGCCTACTCACTCACCCAGGAGTCAAATTTAAATGTGACTGAAACTGCTGAGTTTTTTTTTTTAATTAAATGATGCAAGTAACTACTGACATCTGTGGTTCCTTAGGATTGAGAAAGATCTCTCCCCATTTATTGCCAATCAAAGTCTACATGGGGATAGATTTCAACTACTTTTTATAATAAATGTATTTAGAAGAAAAACCATGACAGGATTGAAATTTTCTCTTCATCAAGTTTAGTGCTGAAGACTTTCCCTGTATGGTAAATATATATTTATTTTCCCTAAACACGTCTCCATCTCAGTACCTCTCCACTTACCAGTCATAATTGGCAGGCTAACATTTCCCTATAAATAATATATTCTGACGAATGAAATGATTCCTCTTCTTCAGATGATGGAGGGTTTTTTAGCTGACATTTACTAAATTACACAGGCGCTCATTTTTCTATGCAACCTTTGAAAGTTTGTCCTCAAATGTTCTAATGAATCTGTTAAACTCTGAAAGTCCTGATGTCCTATAAAGGTGACATCAGAAGTCACTTTCCTCAGAAGTCACTCTCTTTTGTTTTGTTCCCAAGACAACTGGTTTCCTTTAAACCCACACTGAAGTTTTCTTAATGGCTTCTTCTTCCTGCATCTAACATTTCTAATTTCAAGTTTGTATGTTTGGTAAACCCGTATCTTCCAGTAATCTGTTTATAAAAATATGTGACAAGATGGAACATTTTGCTGTTAGAAACTCCTTTTGTATTTTAGAGTTCAGCCCCTTAGTTTTTGTTTTATTCTGATTTGGCTTGTTTTCTGAGAATAGGTTACATGTAGTCCAGTTCACTCTGGAACTCACTATGTAGCCAAGGCTGGCCTCGAACTCTTGACTCTGCTGTCTCTGCCTTCCTAAAGGCTGGAGTCACAGGCACACTCCAGTGTTCTCAGCTCAACACCTTCTTAGATATGTCTAGTACCTGCTTCTTCCATTATTCCTCTGTTGGTGCATCTCTCCTGTACAGAGTGCTTTAAATCAGTGCACTCCCATTTGCTCTGTTTTGAACAAGATTCTTTCTCCATGTCCTGTCCATGGAATTCTGGTGATGGGAAAGCATGCAAGATTTCCCAGAGGACTTAGCTGTTAGGATTTCTGCATTTTAGGCTCATTTGCTCCTTCTCAGAATTCATTTGGAGCTAACTTCAGTATATTGTATGAAATAAGATTCAGTCTCTCTTGTATGACAGTGGATGTTGGGTTTTCTGAGCCTCAATGGTTGAAGAGATTATCTTTTCACTGTTATGTGATCTGACTCTATTGCTGAAGAGCAATTGAGAAGATGTGAATCAGTTATTTCTGGTCTATGCTCTGTTTTACCACTGTGCATGTGTAGGCCTCTATTCATGCCATTCTGGAACAGAATTTGACTTGGGTTCTGCAAAGTCTTCATCTTTGCTCCTTTTCAAGACTGCTTTGGCTCATCAGACATTAGTGGTTCCTGATGCCTGAAGGCATTGATTCATCTGCTCCCATAAAAACTGTTTTGGTATAGCATTTTATTTATTTATTTATTTATTTATTTACACTCCAGATTTTATTCCCCCTATCTACCCTCCGACTTTTCCACCATCCCATACATCCTCCCCACCCTCACCTCACCTGACATCTAAACTCCCTGGGGCCTCCAGTCTCTTGAGGGTTAGGTGCATATTCTCTGACTGAATGCAGGCCCAGCCGTCCTCTGCTATATATGTGTTGGAGGCCTCATATCAGCTGATGTATGCTGCCTTCTTGGTGGTCCAGTGTTTGAGAGATTTTGGAGATTCAGGTTAATTGAGACTGCTGGTCCTCCTACAGGGTCACCTTCCTCCTCAGCTTCTTTCAGCCTTTCCCTAATTTAACCACAGGGGTCAGCAGCTTCTGTCTATTGGTTAGGTGCAAATATCTGCATCTGACTCTTTCAACTGCTTGTTGGGTCTTCCAGAGTGTGGTCATGATAGGTTCTTTTGTGAGCACTCTATAGCCTCAGTAATAGTGTGTAGGGCCGAGAAGGGATGATTTGGTCTCCCCAGTAGAACACTGGTTTTGAGGTAGCTGAAGACCCAACAAGTGACCATTTCCTGGGTAGGGACAACACATTTCTCCCCACGCTCCTGGATTTCAGATTTCTACACGTGGCCTACATCCCCATTAATCTGTACCTTGCAGGCATGTTTGGCTCAGAGCAGCTCCTCCCAGAGAGGTTTGCATCACCATCCATGCCTACAGGTAGAGGGCATGACTACAGGCTTCAGACTCGAGAAATTTCCATATTCATGAGTTACCTAAAGGCTAGGGGGCATAGCTCAATTAAGTTATTCCTTTTCTCAGCCCCTCTTCCCCCTCCCCTATTTAATCTATCTCTCCCTTGGCTGAACTGGGGGGTGGGGGGGACGCACATCCAGATCCGACTACCACAACATGGCAATAAAACTCTTGGAATCCACAGACTTCTTGTATCATTGGGGCCTGCCTTCGCCAAAGCTTCCAGCCTTTGGAATATTGAGTTTTCTCATGATTGTGGGACCTGCTGGTGTGGAAAGCCTCTGGCCTCTGACACACACACACACACACACACACACACACACACACACACAC
>NW_021604621.1:0-2896 GCF_004785775.1 Grammomys surdaster
GCACATGGAGGTCAGAGAATACCTTGTAGGAGTCAGTTCTCTGCTTTCACAATATACCTACTGCAGCATAATGTGTATTTGAAATTTACTATGTCAGTGGATCTTAAGTGTCTCCCCATACACGAAACGTCAATTTATGGTTGGCAAGATATCTGATAAAAGTCCTTGCTTAAAATAATAAATTTGAGAATTGAAATGGATTTCTTTGTGACAGAGAGCATCTATGGAAAATCCATAGCTAACATCACACACACTGTGAAGCTGAAACCACAGATTACGAATCAGACAGGAACCAAGGAAGTGATCCAGTGAGGAGCACTGCTTGCTGCTGAAGCCTGATGATCTGAGTTCAATCTCTAAATCCCACAGTGGAAGGAGAAAACTAACTCTCTGATTGTCCTCTGAATTCCATATGTGAGCCATGGGCTATGGAAAGGACACACATTCACACACACACACGCACACACACACACACACGAAAAAATAGAGACACACACTACAGCAAATACTAAATGTTAAAAAATAATTAAAACTATTATTATTTTGTGGTGTGTGTGTATGTGTGTGTGCGTGTGCATGTGTGCCACAGGACTATGTGTGGGATCAGATGACAACTGACCTGAATTCTCTCCCTCTGCCTTTACGTGGCTTCTAGCATTGAACTCTTTCCTTAATGAGATGTAAAAATGAGCCTGGGAGTATTTTTGTCTGATGATTTACATTGCAAAGCATATCTCTATTTCTTGGTGATTGTTGAATTTGGCTTCTTATGGTCTTAACTATTTTCGTTTGCTCTTTTGAAAGTCTTTCACTGTACAGCCACCATGGATCTCCCTAGGGAAATGACTGAGTCCAAAATATACACCACCATGCTTTGGGGAGTCTTATTATATTTTATATTTTATTAAAAATATATTTTTCATACAACATATTCTGATAGTGGCTTCCTCTTTCCCAAGTCCTCCCAGATCCTCTCTTCCTCTCACCTATCTAGCTCCAGGCCCTTTCTCTCTCAGTCCCACTAGAGAAAAAAAAGGCCTTCATTCTTACGGACCAATCTTATTGTTGGTGCATATATCTCTTTCTATTTTCAGTATAATCAGATACGGATGGATTTTCTTTAGAAAGTACCTAATTAGCTGATGCAGACAAGTCACCTGTAACCACCCTGACGAGACTGGGGCAGGGAGATAGTGAATTTAAGATTAGTCTATGCAGCACAGTGGTAGTGCATGCCTTTAATCCCACCACTTGGGAGGCAGAGGCAGATGGGTTTCTGAGTTCGAGGCCAGCATGGTCTACTAAGTGAGTTTCCGGACAGCCAGGGCTACACAGAGAAACCTTGTCTTGAAAAACCAAAAACAATAACAAAAAAAGAATCTCAAATTCATACAAAAAAATGAGAGAGAAAGAGGGAGGGAGGAAGGGAGGGTGGGAGGGAAGGAGGGAGGGAGGAGAGGGGAAGGAGGGAGAAGAGGAGGAGAAACAAGTACAAAAGATGACCAAGAAAGCAACAACAAGGAAGACAACTACTACAAAAAACAGCAAGGAACAGGCACTCCCCCCTACCCCCGTACTATTTTAACCACATCACTGTTATATGAAAATAATGGCTGTGTCTTTATCTTTTCTTTTCCTTCAGGAGTCACTCATGTGTTTGAATGGAAATTGAAGGTATGTTCTGGGCCCACACAGTACAAAGTTCTTTAAAAGAAAACTTGTCTTCTCTTGAGCTGTGTATAGGTTTTGTACTTTTTTTTTCCCCAGAGCGCTAGGAGCCCTTCTGTTCTCCACTCCTCCCGCACGGAAGGGGGCGGAGCATCTCGGGCGGATGGGAAGGCGGGAACTCCCGGAGTGGGCGGGGCGAACTGCTCTTATACAGGCTCCCGTGGATCGGCCGGCCACTCCGCTCACAGCTCGCGTCTGAGGCACTGCTGCCTCGTGAGGGAGAGCCGGCCTGAGGGAGCGCCTGCCGGGTGGCTGAGGGGCCGCAGCGGCGGCGGCAGCGGAGGACGCCAGAGGCTGCGTCTTCAGGCCTGTCCGGGAAGTAGGTGTTTTTGGAGAATTGTAGGTGATTTCCGTGTGAAAGGTGAGAAAAGTCGGGGTACCTGTCGTCTCTATGAGAGAAATGATAACTGAGCTTTGTATTCCAGATTGTTCTTTTAAAAGTCCAATGGGGGAGAGGTGGCGATCATGTTATACCTGAGGAAAATAATTCTTCATGAGGTCGCAAACACTAACTTTTGAATGGATTATTTGGTATTTTAGTCAGAAAGCCGTGATGGCTGAGGTAAATGGCTAGAAAAATCTTCGCGAATTAATCTTTCTTAATTTGGAAGAAAAGTTTTGATGCCGTAAATGAAAATTTAAAGTCTTTTGGATGCTGGCGTACTTTCTATGTGTTGTGTTTGCCACAGAGGCTAATGTTGGGGTAGCTTTTGATTAAAGATATACAGTAAAGTAAAATTTGCAGATTCAAGTGCCTAGTGGAACTGGAAATGTTATTTGTCAAAGAATAGAGACTCAGTGTTATTAAAGATATCAAATTTTAATGATATGTAAAAGATAATCTCTTTCTACATCTCTGCTTACCTATCAAGAGGATGAGTCCTGAATGGTATAAAAATATAAAAGGTAAGAGTGAGAGGCTGGCATGGGGGTGGTAAAAGCCTGGATTCCCAGTGCTTGGGAGGAGTCTGGGGGGGAGGGAGGCTCTGGATGATCAGCAGTTAAAAGCCAGCTCCCAATACTTAGTCGAGGCTACACTAGGCCTTGTCCTAAAACCAAACCCTGAGAGGTCACAAAAGCAATAAACATTCATTACAATGAACAGAATAAACGGTACATCTAATAATAAAAGATGCCTCTGGTATTAAAGAAGGTAGAAAGGAGTGCC
>NW_021604621.1:2906-3165 GCF_004785775.1 Grammomys surdaster
GGATAATGAATTTTTAAGAAATGTGAGTACCTGATTCAGTTATGTACACAACATAGAGATTGGATTCCTCAATTCTGACGTGTAATAAACTTGAAGCCTGGCAAGTTCATTCCCCACAGAGATTCTTAAGAATCTAGACAAGCATTAGTGCACAGGTTTTAGGTTTTTCAGCATTGCAACATATAAAATCCAGAATGGTATCCAACTTATGCTCATTAGTTATCACCAGTGAAGCTATTGTTTTATGTGTTCACTGGCC
>NW_021604621.1:8165-36207 GCF_004785775.1 Grammomys surdaster
AAAAGGCTGAGTCACCCATCAGTGTTTTCCTTTGCTTGATTTTCTGAGTTAAGGTGAGAGGACTGCAATGCTCAGGAGCCTTTGAGTGTCTGCTTTCATACATCAGAAGTCTCTGAACAAACATTTAAAGATGTGTCATGAGGCTATTGTGGATCCAGTGGCACACTGTTTGCCTAGCATGTCTGTGACCCTAGATCCATTCCTCATTAATGAATAATACAACTAAATTGAATCATAAGTCACTGAAATTACAGTACGCATAATAATCTTTATGACAGGTTATGAAACATATTTTAATTAATGGCAGAAAGCCGAAGTTGGCACACTTTCCAGTGGTGCAGCAGTTAGGACTTATTCCATGCTTTGAAAATGATGTAGTCTCTTTCCTATTTGCTAGCTTTGCCATAATACTTGATAAAACAGCCAAAGCCGTTAAGAAAAGGATATAAAGCTAAAACAAATATTGTCATTGGGCTCCAATACATTTGGTTAGGAAAAAACACGTGGCAACCAGACAACACTCTGTTTATCATTTTTTGAGCATTACTGTAAAATAAGAGGTGCCCAGATATTTGGAAAATTCTTGCATTAACAGTCTGTTTTCCAATACGTTATGATTTATCATTTTGAAAACCTAAGTTCTCAAACAAAAAAAAAAAAAAAGAAAGAAAAGAAAAAAGATACTATGTCATGATTTTTTCAGGCTTAATTGAGTTCTGTGTGTTACTTTCCTAATCTTGTGTCATAGAGCACAGGTTTCCTAGCAAAGCCTCTTCTGGGTCAGGAGCTATTCTTGCTGATGGTGTTAAGAACTCATTGTCCCTTTGTCTATGTACAAAGTATGCTTAATGAGAACCAGATGGTTCTCCAAAGAAAAGGTTATCTGTAGATCAGTTCAGCATTCTTCAGATGTATTGCTGCTGTGTCTGCCTCCCACATCACCCTCTCTACTTGATCCCTGGCTCTTTCAGTTTGTTCAGTGATAATGCCACAGAGAGACTGCAGTTCCTAACCCGCTTTCTCTTACTGGTTAACACCCTACCTCTGACAAATGTATTTTTCATGGCAGTGCCCTATTTTTCCCATAAGAACAGGAAAGATGTGAGGATGTTTACTTGTGCATCTCAGAGATGCACAATCTTCCAATCTTCACAGATAGTTCGACAGCAGTAGCGTATAGGGACCTCCCTCTGCTCAGAGACAGAACTCAGCCTCTCAGATTATCTCTTATGAGATCATGAGGCTCGCTAACAGCCAATAACCCATGCTTCCTCAGAGAGAAGGTGGTTAGAGCATCCATCCTCATCCCTTTATATGTTGCTTAAGGTCTAGCAGACCCCTTGTCTGTTGTTTCTTTCTAGGGCTTCGGACATCTGCTTTCTCTGAAGAGTCACTGTAAACCCCAGGCCTTCCCTCCACCTTCCTCATTCAAATGTGATCCGTTCCTTCATGCATCTCTTCTCTAAGTAAATGGATTATGTCATTTCACTGAACCTTGGAAAATTTCCCCAAGAAGTTTTGATCCACTTCCTTCTACTGCATTTAAGTTGTCAAGGACCTGATGTTTCATTTGAATAGACACCTAACCTCAACCTCTCCAGCATACACGTGTTTCTGACTAGATCAGCCTTGGCTCTTCAAGGCAACTTAGGTCTGTGACAGGCAGCTCCTATAGTTCTGAGGAACATTACTGTACCACTCTATCCTCTGATATTTCTTTCTTCCATTCTCTCCCTTTCTGTTTTTTGGAATCCATTTCACATCTGTAAATTTCTGTTGTGTCTTGGCAGGTCTTTGGGGCCAGTCTCCTATAACTTTATCTCAGAGAAGCACTGCCATTGCCTTTCTTTTCCTATCTCTGAGCCACACAACAATAGAGTTCATTTCAGCAAATGGAGTGATGTGGTTACTGTAGGTATGCTTTGATTTCCTAAAATCGTTGTTTGTAAAATTTATTATGTGCCAAGTTGGGGGTGATTCTGGGAGCATCTCCCCCTTCTCAGAAAACAAGGGTGAGGGGAAGGGGTTGTGTGAGGGGGAGACTTGGACAGGAGGACTATGAAATAAACTTTTAAAAAGAATACATAGAATTTTGTAACATCTCTGCATGTGTTTTAGAAATTCGTGCTTAATTTGTCTATCATCACCATAGCTCTGCCTGTCTATTTTCCTGGTGGTATAACCCAGATTACCTTGCCTTATGTCCATATGTTCTCAGAAACTTAGGTTTCGTTACATTGGTACTATCACTATGCATACATATTTGAAAAAGCCCATTGTATAAGAATACTAAAATAGAAAGTTGTCATTCAAAAACAGAAGAGTCATACATGAGTTCATATAATTAAAGCCTTCTGATAGTTGACAATGGTGGTGGCAAAAGTAGATGTCAACATGTATAAGAATGAAACTAAACCATATCTGTCATCTGTCACAAAGTCAACTCCAAACAGATCAAAGAACTTAATGTGAAACATTGATACAGCTAGAAGAAAACATGTGCAGTATCCTGTAAGATATGGGTATTCTAAAGGTCTTTCTATATAAGGCTGCATTCCCTTGAGAAATTCAGCCAAAAGTTGACAAGTAGAACTTCATATAACTAAAAAGCTACTGTGCAACCAAGAAAATAGAGAGGAAGTCAAGGAGGGGATGAGAATCTTTGCCAGCTAACTATTTGGTAGAGAATAAATATCTAGAATACACAGAGAATGTAAAAGCAATAAAATGACTAAATAACAAGTTATCAAAAAATGACCCAATTAAAAGTGGCTGTGTCCCTGAAGCAAGAGTTCCCAAAGGAAATAAATAAAGATAAAAACGACTAAGGAATGTCTTTAAAAGTGTTCGATATCCTTAGCAATTAAAGGAATGAATTTACAACTACTTTGAGATTTCACGATGACTAAGGTCAAAAAAGTAGCTGAGAACAAATGCTAGTGATGATGCATGTCAAGGGGACACAGTGCTGGTCACACTGCAGACTAGGGCAGCCACTCTAGAAACTAGAGTGGAGGATTGGAATAAAAGGGGGAGAGCTAGACATCCTACACCACAGATGTTTCCTTGGTGACATTTGTTGCCACTCACAACAGATAGAAAATGGAAACAACCTAAGCCTCTTTTAATTGAATAAGGGATAATGAAAATATTGTAAATTTGCACAAAGGAATTCTACTTGACTATAAATAAAAAAATGAAAACATGAAGTTTTCGCATAAATGGGTGGAACTAGAATATATTTATACTAAGTGAGGTAAAACACAGAAAGAAAAATGTCACATACTCTCCCTTATTTGTAGAGCCAAGAAAGTAGAAAGGGACCATGGCTGGAGGTATGTATAAGCAGCAGTACAGGAGGGCATAGTACTTCACAGGTTGAATGAAGGAAGACATGGGGAAAGTGGAGAGGACGTGAACTAGAGAGACAGGAGGAAGGCAATGTGAATGGAAATAGAAAAAAGAAAAATATACAACACTAAGGATGTTTTTAAAAACCACAGAACACAGATTATTTTATAATACATGTATGTACTATAATTAGAGATATGCCCCACGGGTTGATAATGCCCCTTCCAAGTCTCATAGATTATCAGAAAGAACATCCCAGGGCTAAGCATAAGAAACATAATTTCCTTCCAGATGTTGCTGAGGAGAGTCCAAGAGACTCCCAAAATGATATAAGCTATTGCTGTTGCCTTCCAGAGCCTGAAAATCAGAACCTACTGCTGAGGACACTCTATACTTCAGACACAGCAAGAATTAAGCTGCAATTGACTAGAAGCCTCTTTTCTGAGGACCAGCTCTCACAGTATCCAAAGGTACTATGTAAGTTCCAAAGAGAAAAGCAAGCAACTTAATATTCCCATGCAGCTGGAACACCTATAAACTACAAGAATGATGATGAGCCCAGCAAGATATCCTGAATGGTGCCATCATGATGTATTTACTTTGTGGGTAAGCAAAAGCTGCTGAATTAAATTTAAGGCCTATTTGATAGGAAGAAATTCATGCTTGGTATTGTAAATCTTGCCAGCTACCCAAGAGTAGTAAGGTCATAGATCTTGAAGGAGAACCTACTGTTAGCATTTTCCTAAGCCAACATATTTTCTAACTGTATTCTAAATATTCACCCCTATACAACAAATAAATGCAATTCTCTCTCCTCATCAAAAAAAGCATCATTTTGTGACAGAAAAAAAGAAACCATTACAGAGATCTGGAAGTTGTCAAAAATGCAGAGAATAAGTGATTGTGGGGTGCCTCCAGAACACAGCTCTACCACCTAAGATGATGTTCCTAGGCATCATCTGTCCTAGGTAAGCTCTCTCCACAGAGTCAAATAATCTGCCTCATTTTATAATCTTATTATTTACTTGAATGATTTACTAATGTTTTTTTTTTAAAAAGTGAAATAGAGTCTCACCAAGTTGTCCAAATTAGCCCCAATTTTGTTATCCTCCAGCCTCCGGTACAGCTTGAATTGCAGTTGTGTACCATCATTCCTGGTTAAACATGAGAGCTGACACTGATGACTGTATTCTATGACTATTGCTTATATACAGTCCTTCACATGTTTCTGTTTCCAGTATAAAGGTTGTTTTCATATTTACTAATTGACGTATTTAATGATTAAAAATATAAAACTATGCTTAATATTTTTGTTCATAAAATAACTTCATTAATCATGGTAAGCTCAGGAATCAAAGAGATTCTCTATAAATAATTGAGTCTAGATGTCTCCAGATTTTAATTCTACCTGCATGTTTATACAAAAATATCAGCAGCATCAAAAAATGTACATGATATTTAATATTTGCTAATATTAATATTTAACTTCATCTTTTCCAAGTATGTTTAATATGTATGTATATTATGGTTATATTCTGATGACAAAAGCAATTATGTTTGAAAGAAACAAAAACAAAGTATGCTAAACAATATAATTTTGCTGTTCCCTCACAATAGTAAATATAATCTTACAAATATTTTTGTTTTTTTATTCTGTACTAGTAAGGGTACCTCTTTCCTTCCTCTAAATAAGCAGAGAAATAGATATAAATGGGCCTAAAGATATAAAAATATTTATCATATTTTTCACAATAGTATCAATACTATGTTAATCAACACTGTATTAAATATTATCATTACTTTACTAATCAATACTATATTAACTAGTATCAATATTATACTCACAACATCATGTGTCCTAGTTTTGTTTCATATTGCTGCAATAAAATTCCCTGGGACAAAAGCAACGTAGTATAGACCATGTTATCAGGGAAGTCACAGCAACAAAAGCTTGAGGGAAACAGTAACATTATATTAAGTCCTCAGTAAAAAGAAAAGGGCAATTGATGCATGTGTGCTCACTTTCTTCCCTTCTGTACGGTCCAGGACCCAAACTCAAGGAATGGTACAGGATTTTAGGCTTTTTAGGTTTTAGGCAGGACCTTCTTATATCAATTGAAGTATTTAAGACAATCCCTTGAAGACATACCCACAGGCCAACCTGATCTAAATGATTGTTTACAGAGACTTTCTTCTAAGGCAATTCTACATTCTGTCAAGTATTAAGACTATCATTTTCCAGCCCCCATGGTCCCTTTGAATTTATTGTACAAAGTGGATAAAGGACCGTCACATAAAACCAGATACACTGAACCTAATAGAAGAGAAGGTGGGGAACACCCTTGAATATCTAGGCATAGGGGAAAAGTTCCTGAACAGAACACCAATGACTTATGCTCTAAGATCAGGAACTGACAAATGGGACCTCATAAAATTGCAAAGCTTCTGTAAGGCGAAGGACACTGTCAATAGGACAAAATGGCAACCAAAAGATTGGGGAAAATTCTTTACCAATCCTATATCCGATAGAGGGCTAATAGCCAATATATACAAAGAATACAAGAAATTAGACCCAGACAATCAAATAATCCTATTAAAAATGGGGTACAGAGCTAAACAAAGAATTCTCAACTGAGGAAACTCGAATGTCCAAGAAGCACCTAAAGAAATGTTCAGTATCCTTTGTCATCAGGGAAATGCAAATCAAAGCTACCCTGAGATTCCACCTCACACCAGTAAGAATGGCTAAGATCAATAACTCAGGTGATAGTAGATGCTGGCGAGGATGTGGAGAAAGAGGAACACTCCTCCATTGTTGGTGGGACTGCAAGATGGTACAACCACTTTGGAAATTAGCCTGGTGATTCCTCAGAAAATTGGACATAGCATTACCTGAGAATCCAGCTATATCACTCCTGGGCATATACCCAGAAGATGCTCAAACATATAACAAGGACATATACTCAACTATGTTCATAGAAGCCTTATTTATAATAGCCAGGAGCTGGAAAGAACCCAGATGTCCTTCAACAGAGGAATGTGGTACATTTACACAATGGAATATTACTCAGCTATCGTAAACAAAGAATTTGAGAAATTCTTAGGTAAATGGATGGAACCAGAAAATATCATCCTGAGTGAGGTAACCCAATCACAAAAGAACACACACAGTATTCACTCATTGATAAGTGGATATTAGTCCAGAAGCTTGCAATATCCAAGATTCAACTCACAGACCACATGAAGCTCATGAACAAGGAAGACCAAGTGTGGGTGCTTCTTAGAAGAAGTAACAAAGTACTCGAGGGAGCAAACATGTACACAATGTTTGGGACACAAACTGAAGAAGGGGCCATCTGGAGACCATTCCACCTGGGTATCCATCCCATGTGCAGTCACCAAAGTAGATGCTGATGTGGATGTCAGTAAGTGCATACTGACAGAAGCCTGATATAGATGTCTCCTTAGATACCTGTAAGAGTCTGACATACTCAGAGATGGATGCTCACAGCTAACCACTGAACTGATCAAGTGGTTCCCAATGGAGGAGTTAGAAAGAAGGCTGAAGGAGCTGAAAGGGTTTGTGGCCCCAGAGCTCCCAGAGTCTAAACTACCAGCTTGGGAGCACATAGGGAGGGAACCCATGGCTCCAGCTGTATATGTAGGAAAGGGTGGCCTTGTAGAGTGTAGGTGGGAGAGGAGATCCTTGGTCCCATGAAGGCTGGATGCTGAGTGTGGGAGAATTCAAGGTGGGGAGGTGGGAGTGGGGGGTAGTTGGGGGCACATCCTCATAGAAGCAGGAGGAGGGGGAATGGGATGGGGGTTCCTGGGCAGGGGGGAGAAGAAATGGGGTAAGGGGATAACATCTGAAATGTAAATAAAATATCTAGTAAAAAGAAAAAAAAAAAGAAAAGCAATCTTTTTTTTGAGTCCTTGGCAGGGTTGTCCAAAAGACCTCAAACACTGTATCTCTTTACTTTAGCCTTTAGTCACTCCCCTAACGTGGAAGGTAAACCCCTCTTGCTGAAGACACCATGCACTTCAGAAACAAGTCCACTGGCTCTGGAGCTGGAAGTGACCTGAATTCCACTAGCCTGAGAACTCGACTTTATGATACCATAAGGCTCCATGCAAATTTACAAAGGAAGAAAGAAAGAACTCAACAGTGCCACCCAGCTATGATGCCTATGAACTACATCAACGACCAGCATGGCACAATAAGAAGAAGGGTACAGTGCTGCCAATAGCCAACAGCTCTCTAATTTGACTTAAGACCCACTTAATAAGAGTGCCATCATACTTGGAACTGGAAACCCAACTAACTACTTTAGGCTAGTGATGCCATGGTCATTGAAGGAGAATCTACCACCACTAATTTATTAAACCTGCATAATCCCTATCAATAACCTATAACCATGTGTCCTTATGCCCACAACCAATCGAAATCCACGAATGGGCAGCACAGTCTCTATAGGAAGAAAAGAAGGAGAGATTGTAAGAGCTACATGATCACAGAGTTTGCTATGAGACTGTGTCTCCTAGTAATGTCAGAAACTATACCCATAAAGTCTTATCAACATGACCGTCCAGAAATGAGGAGAACACAGATGGCACCAATGAACATGCCAAACTGAATGGGGAAAAGCCCACAAGGCCTCAGTCTTACACAAAGAACTATAAGCAATGGAGGAATGCTGGAATCAGGAGTGTTGCTTTTCCTCAGAGAAGAGCAAACAAATTGGTTGTTCAGTTTCAAATACTCAGCCCTGAAAGCATATATATGGGAACAATATCTAAGTAAACAAGTGGTTATACTTTGTAATAGAGATAGATAGATGATATATATATACATATATACATACATCTACATATGCATATACATATATATATAGAGAGAGACGGACAGACAGACAGAAATACATTCACTACATCAACTAAAAATTAGTTTAAAAAAAGAGGCCATGAATTTTAAGGATAATAAAAAGAGGTATATGGAATGGCTTAGAGAGAGGAAAGACGAGGGAGAAATGTTATAATTACATAAGCTCAAAAATAAAAAAAAATTAAAATACCATAGTTTTTTATATAAACCTTGTCACAACATCCTCCTGAGATAATTTTCATTTTTTTCCACCTTTAACCCCAATACACTTTCTCTACAATTACTAGTTTTTTATTACAGCTTCTTTTGAGCTCTGGGCTTTGACTTCTAAATCTCTAAAAGGTATTTTTAAAATATGAATCAGAAGTATCCTTTATTAAAGTAAAATTGGCTTACAAAATTGCCTTTTATAAAGAAAATACATCTTGTACCATTCCATCTCCAGATTCATTTTAGCATAAATCTTCATTCTCTTAAGACTTACTAGTTTAGCCATGAATTGGTCAAAATATTGGGTAATAATATATTATATATAATATATATTATATATAATATATATTAATATTATTTATGTCCCTGATAAAAGATATGTCTTCAGAGAAGTCTTTCTTACTATTGAAACAATGCTTTTGTACAGAGTATTTAAGTGACAATTCATAGAATTGGCATCAACTTTATAACTGAGAATTTTTTAAAAGTTTGTTTCATACATTGAACTAACCTTGGATCCCTGGAATAAAGCCTACTTGATCATGGTGAAGGATGGTGTTGATGTTTTCTTGGATTCAGTTTGTGAGAATTTTATTGTGTATCTTTGCATCGATATTCATAAGTGAAATTGGTTTGAAGTTCTCTTTTTTGTTGGGTCCTTATGTGGCTTAGTCATTGTAGCTTCATAGAATGAATTAGGTATTGTTCCTTCTGTTTCTATTTTATGGAATAGTTTGAAGAGTGCTGGTATTAGCTCTTCTTTGAAGGCCTGGTAAAATTCTGCGCTAAAGCCATCTGTCCCTGGGCTTTTCTTGGTTGGGAGGTTTTTTAATTTCCTTAGGGGATATGGACCTGTTTTGATAGTTTATCTGCTCTTTATCTAACTTTGGTATCTGGTATATGTCTAGAAAATCATCCATTTCATCTAGATTCTCCAGTTTTGTTGAGTATAGGCTTTTGTAGTAGGATCTGATGATTTTTTTAATTTCTTGTTTCTTTCATTAAGTCTCCCTTTTCATTCTTGATTTTGTTAATTTGGATACTGTCTCTGGGTCCTTTAGTTAGTTTGACTAAAGGGGTTTAGCTATCTTGTTGATTTTCTCAAAGAATCAGGTTTTGGTTTTGTTTATTTATTTTTTTTGTATAGTTCTCTTTGTTTCTATTAAGTTGATTTTGGCTCTGAGTTTGAATATTTCCTGCTGTCTACTTCTACAGCTGCTGAACAACTTCAGCAAAGTGGCTAGATATAAAATTAACTCAAATAAATCAGTAACCTTCCTTTATACAAATTATACATGGGTTGAGAGAGAAATTAGGGAAACAACACACTTCACGATAGTCACAAATAATATAAAATATCTTGATTAACTCTAACCAAACTAGTGAAAGATCTGTATGACAATAATTTCAAGTCTCTGAAGAAAGAAATCAAAGATCTCAGAAAATAGAGAGATCTCCAATGTCATGAATTGACAGAATTAACATAGCTAAAATGGCCATCTTACCTAAAGCAATCTGCAGATTCAACACAATCCCCATCAAAATTCTAAAACAATTCTTCGAAGACATGGAAAGAGCAATTCTCAAACCTATCTGGAAAAAAAATGCAGAATAGTGAAAAGAATTCTTAACAATGAAAGAATAGCAGGGGGAATCACTATCCCTAACCTCAAGCTATATATACTACAGAACAATAGTATTTAAAACTGCATGGTATTGGTACAGAGACAGGCAAGTTGATCAATGGAATAGAATTGAAGACCCAGAAATGAACCCACACACTTACAGACATGTGATCTTTGACAAAAAAAAAAGCCAAAAATTAACAGTGGAAAAAAGAAAGCCTCTTCAGTAAATGGTACTAGTCTGACAGTCTGTACGTAGAAAAATGAAAATACATACATATTTGTCACCTTGCATAAAGCTCAAGTTCAAGTGGACCAAAGACCTCCACATAAAACAAGATACACTGAATCTAATAGAAGAGAAAGTGGAAAAGCACCTAGAACTCATTGGCATGGGGAGGGGAGGCAGAAATTCCCTAAACAAAACTCCAATGGCTCAGGCTCTAAGATCAAGAATTGATAAATGGGACTTCATGAAACTGAAAAGCTTCTGTAAGGCAAAGGACACTATCAACAGGACAGAAAAGAAACCTACAGATTGAGAAAAAAATCTTCACTAACCCCGCATATGATAGAGGGCTAATATCCAAAATATATAAGGAATACAAGAAGCTAACCACCAAAAAACCTGAACAACCCTATCAAAAAATGGGATATAGAACGAAACAGAATTTACAACTGAGGGATCACGAATGTCTGAGAAGCACTTAAAGAAATGTTCAAAGTCCTTAGTCATTGGTAAAATGTAAATCAAAACAACCTTAAGATTCGACCTTACACCAATCAGAATGGTTAAGATCAAAAATTCATGTAACAGCACATGTTGGCGAGGATGTGAAGAAAGAGGAACACTCCTCCATTGCTGATGGGATTGCAAACTGGTACAACCACTCTGGAAATCAATCTGGAGGTTGCTCAGAAAATTGGAAATAGATCTACCTGAAGACTCAGCTATACCACTCTTGGGCATATACCCAAAAGATGCCATAGGGGCACATGTTCCACTATGTTCACAGCAGCCTTATTTGTGATAGCCAAAAGCTGGAAACAACCCAGATATCCCACAAAGAAAGAACAGATACAGAAAATGTGGTTCATTTACACAATGGAATACTACTCAGCTATTAAGAACAAGGACATCATATGTTTTGCAAGCAAATGGATAGAACTAGAAAATATCCTGAGCGAGGCAACTCAGACTCAAAAGAACATGCATGGTGTGTACTTACTAATAATTGGACATTAGCCAAAAAAAGTACAGAATACCCAGGATACAATTCACAGAACTCAAGAAGGTTAACAAGCTGTAGGGCCCAATTGAGGATGCCTTTATTCCACTTGGGAGAGAAAAGAAAGCAATAATGGGGGCAGAGGCATAGGGAGGGAGGGAATTGGGTGGGAGAGGGGACAGGGATGGGGAAAGGGGGAACATAATCAGGTAATGGGAGGGGGAAACAGGACTGAAACCCTGAAAGCCACGAAAAAGAGTGGAAACAGGCAACCTCGGGAGGTAGGAGGTGAGGGGACCCTCTAGAATGTACCAGAGACTTCAGAGGTGAGAGGCTCAAAGGGAGGGACCTTAGATAAAATGCCCTACCATGGGGAGAGGGAACTTGTAGAGTCCACCTCCAGTAGAAAGACAAGGCATCATTTGGAGGGTTTGCATATGCTTGGCCTAGGGAGTGGAAGTATTTGGAGGTGTTCCCTTGTTGGAATAGGTGTGTTACTGTGGGCATGAGCTTTAAGACTCTGGAAGTCTGACTTCAGATGAAGATGTAGATCTCTCAGCTTCTCCTGCACCATGCCTGCCTGGATGTTGCCATGTTCCTGCCTTGATGATAATGGACTAAACCTCTGAACCTGTAAGCCAGCCCCAATTAAATGTTGTCCTTATAAGAGTTGCCTTGGTCATGATGTCTATTCACAGCAGTAAAAATCTAAGAGAAGGTTGTCATCACATAGTCAAAAACTCTGACCCAGAATTATTCCTGTTTAAAAGAACTGCAGGGACAAAAATGGAGAAGATCCTGAGGGAAAGGAGGTCAAATGACAGCCCCAGATTGGGACCCATTTCAAGGGGAGGCTCCAAGATCTGACACTATTACTGAGGCTATGGTGTGCTTATAGACAGGAGCCTAGCATGGCTGCCCTCTGAGAGGCCCAACGAGCAGCTGAAAGAGTCAGAGGCAGATACTTAGACTCAACCAATGGACAGAAGCTGGTGACCCCTGTGGTTGAATTAAGGAAAAGCTGGAAGAAGATGAGGAGGAGGACGAGCCCATAGGAGGACCAGCAGTCTCAACTAACCTGGGCCCCCAGGATCTCTCAGACACTGAACCACCAACCAGGCAGCTGATATGAGGTCCCTGACACATATACAGCAGAGGACTTGCCGTGTCTGTGTTCAGTCAGAGAAGATACACCTAACCCTTGAGAGACTTGAGGCCCCAGGGAATGAGGAGGCCTGGTGGCATGTGTGGGGGTGAGGGGACATCCTCTTGGAGATGGAGTGGAGGAGGAATGGAGGAGGAACAGTTGGAGGGCAGACCGGGGGCAGAATAAGGACTGGACTGTAAAAAAAAAGATTAGAAAATAAAAAATGTTTGTTTCTCACTTTCCCAAATTATGTCATATAACCATAAAAGTACATTTTCAAATGACCAAATTCTCAGTACTCAGCTGCTGAGTTGCAGTATTTTCCTAAACTGGTTGAGTCCTAAAACCTGTTCTTGGAGTAGATAGACACTTGCAAGAACTGTCTCCCACTTTGAAAAGTAAAGGCAGAGTACTTGGGATCACTAGACTACTTTACAGTTTACCTTTAGGGCATTTTTAAAAATTATACTGGATAATCTCCATTTCAAAGTCCAATACTCTATCACACTTAGAATTATTTATTATAGGCCAACATTCTTTCAAAGGTATGCTTACCTCTTGATCTTGAGTACTTCCTTACAGTGGAGGTACCAAATATCACTTGTAACTGTAATAATTATACATGCAGGCGGCTGGAGATACAGCTTAGCAGTTAAGAGCTGCTCTTCTAGAGGATCTAAATTTCATTCTTAGCACCAACAACAGAAGCTTACAACTGCCTGTAACTCCAACTCAAGGAGAACTGACATCTTCTGGATTTTGAAGACACCTGTACACACACAGACACCTACACAACAATAAAAATATAATTAATTCTTTTTTAAAAGCACACACAGTACTTTGGATTAAAAGGTAATGGTAACTGACATTCCCAGTAGTGTGATCTCTGCAATTACTAACATTCAGGTGACTAACATTAAGAAAGAAACAGCATATTTCTTTCTTAATCTAATGATATGCTTGTGATGTGGTGATAAACTATAATGTGATAAGTCATTGCACTGTAATTTTTCATAAGAACAATGAATTAGATACAACAACCTTTTGTGCATGAGACAGACTGAACTACATTCTAAGCCAACATGAAGCTATTTATCAATTTCAAAGATTAATGTGGGTCTCAGTACACTGAAAGAGAAAAATGTAGTTTTAAAAACTCAAGAACTCAAGTTAGGCAACAATGTAATACACACAATGCAGATTATAGACTGGTCAGCTCTGAAAACATACACATTAAAGCAACATTATATGGACTGACAAAATATTTATACATTCAGGATATATATGTACATGTATGTCTCTCTCTCTCTCTCTCTCTCTCTCTCTCTCTCTCTCTCTCTGTGTGTGTGTGTGTGTGTGTGTGTGTAAGAACAATTAAAGATAAGAAATCATGAATTTGAGAGAAACCAAGGGGATACATATAAGGGATTGAAGGAAGAAAAAGAAGGAGAAGATTCTGCATACATACATTCATACATACGTACATACATATACATATACATATACATATACATATACATATACATATACATATACACATTCATACATACATACATACATACATACATACATATGCTGAGCATGGGGATACATGCCTTTAATCCCAGCACTGGTGAGACAGAGTCTGGCAGATATCTGTGAATTCCAGGTCTGCTTGATCTGCATAGGGAGATGTGGTTGTAAAATAAAAGACACATATAAAAAACCAATGCTATATATGCTATAAAAATGTCAGTGTCCTAAAGAGTATAGAAATATGTTCACATAAATACATAGCAAACAAGAAGGAGCAAATATGGAAGTGGATGGTGAAGCAGGTATGATTTAACCCTCAACACTATGAAGGGAAATGCATTTGCATATGTGTATGCATTTATTATGAGATAGTTTCAGGAAATATAAAACACCAGATGCGAATTTATAAAGGTAGAGTTATCATGGAAAATGATATCACACAAAAAAGCATGTGAGGAAACATCTTTTTAAAGTTGTTATATTAATAATTCACATTGATCACAGATTGTATGCCTAATTACACAATATGCAAATTAGTGCGAGGATAGAGCCTGGAGAAGCAGACTCTTTAAAGGAGCACAATAATGAACAATAGAAAGTGGCATATTCCAGATGTCCTAACCAAATTTCCAATTGTAACTTTCATTCACGAAGAGAGACACAAATAAATGCCTCCTACATATACATACCTGTAAACACAAGAGCAAAACTCCTACAAAAAAAAAAAGTCTGATGACAAACCTGGGCTAAGTCAAAATCAGACACGATTAATCATCTTCCAATTTTTGAAAATAAATCATTGAAAGCTAAATATTATTATTTGGAGTCTTTTGAATCCTCAAAACCTGTTCCCAGTGGCACACTTTCTCCAACAAGGCCATACCTCCTAACCTTTTGTGTATGTTTCATATGCATATAATTTCATATCTATACATATATATGCATTATTTACAATCGTAGGTACAGCTAATATAAAAGTGATTCTCTATGTCTTTTTCAACCACTTTTAGTTGTTATTAATCCCTCCTCCCTTGCTCTTCTGTTTTGTCAGACTTCTTCTTTCCCAAGTTAGAACTCTGCTTCCTCCTCGCCCCCTAGTTAAAGCTCTCTTCCATACTCCATCCCCAGTTAAAACCCCCATATACTACTTCTTGCCCAAAGGACTTGACACCCTACTCCACAGATACCTGCTCAGCCATGTTCATTGCTGCTCTAGTCCAAATAGCTAGAAAAGAGAAACAACTTAAATGTCCTTCAGTTGGTGGGTGGATAATAAAACTGTGGTACTCATACACAGTGAAATTCTACTCAACTGGAAAGAACAATGAAATAATGAAGCTTTGGAGGAAATAGAAATCTAACATATATAACACTAAGAGAAGTAACTCAGACTGAGAAAGAATAGTGCCACATATTCTCTCTTATTTTGGGTTCTTAGCTCTTAACTTATAGATACTGGTATGTAAGCTGGAGCAACAGCAAAAAACAGCAAACTAAAAAGGGACCACAGGGGGGTGGAGAGCTCGAGAGTCAGAAAAACAACAGGATATAGGAACTTTGAGATTTCTTAAGGAACTCACAAAATAATACTCTTACGTGGTAGGAGTTATCTGAGGACATAGAAACACCAAAAGATGACAGGTGACTCATAACTGCAGACTCTCTGTGGTATAAAATTGTAGACTATTCAACAAAGCAGGAAGATTTACAGTCTCTAATATCTAATAAAATAATTTACTTTCCATATACACACAAGCGTGCATGTGCGCATGCATGTGCGCACGAATGCATGCGTGCGCGCACACACACACACATACACAACTCATTAGGTCATATTTTTGCTGTTTATCTTTTCTAGCCTGTAAACAGCTTTGTTAAACCTCTCTGCCTTGAGTATAAAGTTGACATATCCTAGTTGCCATAGAAACCAGAATTTCATTAAAATGTCTCCCTTTGGTTTTACCTTTCCAAGGAAACCAGGAAATGCACATAAATCCTCATCTTACTGGAATCTTAAGCCATAAGGTCAGGCTCTGAGTTCAAATGCTCACCTGCATTTATAAAAAAATGACAATATATAGAAAGAAACAGAAAAAACATTTTTGCTTTCAATTTTTGGAAGAATTAAGAGAGACAATCTTAGTCTCCTTGCCTGAAACAGTGTTATAATTTTCTATAATTTATAGAAAAATGAAGGACATGAAATATGCACCTGTAGATTTAGCTTTGAGCCCAAATTACCAGAGAGAAAGGGCAAGTCTTTCTCCTGGGAGAACAATTACCTCTCTGGTGCCAAGTTGGAGGACCTGGGTATCAGACAAGGAACCTACATAGAGGAAGGAGAGAAACCTACCCCAGCATGACATCCTCTGGCTTTCACACCCTCACCTGGGCACACAAAGAAACAAATGAATGTATTTTCTGAAGAAAAATATAAAGAGAAAATGTGTGGATCTCAGAGGAAGAAAAACCAACAACTACTTTTGCCAGAGCCAGAGAAAGTTGAGCCTGAAATATGACAGACGTTCCTTTGAAAGTATGTGACGACAAAATGGTTGCTGAGAACATAAACAAGCCAGACAAAGTACACAGTGCTCTTGAGTAATAAAGAGGTGAAATGGAGCATGTCATACTTGGGAATCTGCACAACTAGTTATACTGAAAACATGCCATCATTGAATAATGTTGTATAGCTCATATTTATTAAGCGACATTAAAATCTTCAAAAAAGCAATAGGTCTGCAAAGATACAGAGTACATAAGCACAGAGAGTTTGTTACATGCAGTCACTCACATTAGGGACACATTATGATGCAGCACCTCCTGCTCTGTATAAGCGAAGATACCATTCCTATGTGGGCAGTCCTATACAAGAATGAGAAAACAAACACTTCTCAGGATTAGTGGGACACAGTTCTGATTTGGACTGTTTACCTGGGTTAACAACTCCCTATTTGTATTTTAGCTACAAAGATGATGTCACTAGACCCTGACATGGAAAGTTAAACAGAAAATCAACTCCCATATGTTTTTCTCTGAGCCAACTCTAACACAGTTTTCTTCCCACCAATGGGCATGTGAACTACTAAGCACAACAAACTTTGAATGAATGCCACCGAAGGTCATATTGGATTAGATATATAGCTATATGAAATCAACAGGAATGGATGGTTCTCAGAGCAAATCACATGTATCAACATGAGTTTTTCCAGTTTAAGGAAGGTATGGTTAACCTCTTCATATTCAAGAAATGAAGAGATTCTGGACAAAAATATGCAGGTCTGAGCCTTCCACGTGCTGATCATAAGCTCTGTGATTTTAAAGGTCTAGAAAACATCATAATCCAATAAATTAAACTGAGTGACAATGGCACGAATGGATGAATATTAACCATAAGTACTTTTTCTGAAAACATAATTTTTTATTGAATTATGATGGATTTGAGTTATTATTCTGAGTGAATAGATTTGAAATCACATCATTTTCAAATATATGCAGACAGGAGTTGCATAAGAAAAACCGTTGGGATTCTTCACATCAAAAATAATTCAAAACAAACAAAGAAAAAACTGATATAGAATTCAGGAAGGTGGCCAGAAGTCTGTGTCAAAGTGTCCATGAACTGATCTTCCAAAGAGCAACTAGTCTCTTAACATTTCTTTTGGGAAAGCACAGTAATAGATCTAGTATTTCTACACAATAATAATACATATATTACATACAGTAATAGGTCGGAGTGAGAAGTCCTGTCAGCATTTCCAGGTGACAAGAATCACCAACCAGAACAGTGAACAGTCACATCCTTGTGACTTGGAGGACCTATACTGCTCACCGAAACAGAATGAGGCAGGTATGTATAGCACCATACCTGCAGGGTAATTTTCCTAGACATAACAGCATGAACTATATTTCATCCTTGAATTATTTTGCTCATGAAGCTTCACATCACTGAAAGTCACTGCATAGTGCTCTACTTCATATTTTAGAGACTGTGTTCACTTCCATCGTGTGCATGCATATGTTCCCACTATATACCCCATACTGCATTGTGAGCATCCTTCTAAAAACCTGCTCTCTGAGGGTTTGTGGGCGTATATGAAGGGACCACTTGTTTAACAAGAAACCAGAGGTAAATCGGGGAATATTCTACAGTCAGATGTTCTGTATTAACCAATGGATTACAAGGCTGGCCTGTGTCTGTATGTGCCTAGTTGATGTTTGAAAATAAAATGTTTCCAAAACTCAGATATGTTAAGGACTTTGCCTCACTTGATGGAACTGCTTTTGGAAGGTGTTGAATATTTTAAAGATAAGACCTACCTGAAGGAGATGGGTCACTGGTGGGTATGCATGTAGAAAAATATTTTGTCCTTGGCCCCTTCTTAAAATGTCTTCCTCCTTCATGAGGCTATCAGCTGTGAGTTCCGTGTTCTAGTGACAGGAAAGTAGGAGGGTCACAGGAGGTGGGAGGCCTAAGAGACTATGAAGAGTTACATGAAGATAGGACACAATTTATTTCCTAGAATGGGATGCTAGGCAGGCAATGGCCTACAGGTACCCACAGATATGGCCAACACACATGGGCCACACGCATGCTGACATAGATGCACATGCAAACTGGCACACAGGCTTACAAACAGACAAACAGGCAAGCTGGGAGGGCAAAGGTTAAGGCTCAGACTAAATGTCAAGTTTTGGAAGCCACATAAAGGTAGCATTCTTCCAGAAACAGTTATATGACAGATTACATTACTGTATACCTTGGGGTCCCCAGGACATCTGCTATCAACCACTTTGTAATGTAACGACCAAGAGCCTCCTCTCCAAGATGTTCCACTTTAGGCATTTTGTCTCATATCAGGTCTCCAACCTGTCTAAACATAAACTGTTTCTTATTGCCCAATGTTCCCCAAAGCACCATCAACCACATGCTTTCACCCCATGGGATTAGACTTACCTCATTTCCATAGTGATCGATCTGAGAGCCAACCTCAGGGTGAAACCTCTGAAAGAATGAGCCAAAAGAAATTGTATTCCTTTCAAACTTTTCCCAAGTGTTTGCTGCAATGATGAAAAGGTTTGACTGACACAGCTCCCCTCAAAAGTTATATAAAGACATATTCATCCCATCATTTCCCCAAGTATGGAAGAATGAAATTCCTTCAAAATTTTAACACTTGCTCTACAGGGTCAGAGTAAACAAAACTATCTTCCAGTCTTCTGTTCTGCCCATATTCTTATTTTATGAAGTCTATGAACCATCATTTAAACCCAGCCCAGACCACATTTACCAACCTTAAAGAATTCTCATTTGTCTTTATTCAGTGTGAATCACTAAAACAAGGTATACTTAAGAGCTGTGGGAAAGGTAACTTGAGGGATGGGTATGTTTTCAACAAAAGAGATTAGTCCATTTCAAAGATGGACAAACCCTAGGGGATTCTCTCAAACCATCCCATGAAGCTGCCCTATCACCTCATTATGCAATTCCTTTCCAGCTTCAGTACAAGATGATATGTTTAGGATACTTGACATGACTCAGTTTAATCAATCCCAAATTTCTTAGAGGTCCTTGAGTTTACAAAACTACCCAGCACTTTAAACAAATTTAAAATATGAACTCTAACAATACAAAAATGAATAGTAAGGTAAGAATTCAACTCCAAACATTTCTTCAGTTGCAAATTCACAGGCTAGTAAGACTCATCAATGGAATAAGTCCCAAGAAATTCCATGTTTACTAAGATACTCTTAGGACATTGGAGTTCCCTACTTTTAACCATGGTAGAAGCATGCTTATATATTATTAACATATGTAACACTTGGAGGCCAGAGGTTGGCAGCCCAGTTTCTAAGAGGGGGATGTGAACATTTATGAAAAAAAAACTTCTGTGTCTAAAATTCCTTTTGACATTGGCCAAATTTCATAAGAATATATTTATGTAACCTATGGAAGACTTGGTAAATGGGTACATGGGGTTAGCGAGCTGAGGGTAGATGTGGGTGACTTACTGAGCTCAGGTCAAGGGCCCCTACTAGGATTCTTTATGCATAGATAATTCTCTCACTGCATTTGATCAGGTGACTTTACTGGCTTGATAGGATGGAAGCTTACTTATACAAAGCTGCCAATATCATCAATATTTCTTGTTCTTTCTTCACTAAACAGTTTCTGTTCTTAGCAATGAATAGGTTTGGTCCTGTAGTAAGTAAGGAATGTCAGTTAACTTGAATCTCATTGTCCAAAGCTATATGGAGTGTGTGTGTGTGTGTGTGTGTGTGTGTGTGTGTGTGTGTGACTTATATTTTTCATTATTTTTTACTGTTCAAATTCTTCTATTTTATTTTTATATACTTACTGAAAATTCCATCCATGACTACTCTAACACCATTTCTGTTCCTTCCTCCCTCTTACTCCTCACTGGCTCCCAAATTCATGAGCTCTTTTTTTAAATTATCATAGCATGGATGTATAAAGTTAACCTACAGAGTCCATGCAGTGTTTTTGTATGGAAATATGCTTAGGACTGACTGTTTGGGGATGGATAATGTATCCAGGATCTCATTCATGGGGAAAACTGATTCTCCCCTGTTAAGAGACATTAATTCCTTATGGATCTTCATCTAGAGATGAGACTTTCTGAGATTTCTCCCATTCACATTGATGTGGTAAGTGGTATTGTCATTGTGCAGGTCATGTTTAGATCACCATAGTGTTAAAATTTCATGGGTGCAACTCATGTCAGAAGATGCTATCATGTTGCAAATGGCTTGGTCCTCTGGCTTTTATTTTTCTGTCGCCACTTCCTCAATGTTTCTTGAGCTTTAGGGGTAGATGGATCAAGTGGAGTTGCCATACCATAGTCTCTGGTCCTCTGTATTTTGACCAGTTAGGAATTTTTGTAAGTTTTAAACTGCTAAAAAATGAGGTTTCTTTGATGAGGGATAAAAGATATACTTATCTGTATGATAAGGATATGTATTTTGAAGGCAATTTTTAATTATGTTGGCTTAAGAGAGGGGTAGTGGCAGGTTCTATGACCTCACAAAACAAGGGTAGATCTACAGTAGAAGACATGAATTACATGCAATTAAATGTTCCTTAAGTCACATTAGACAGCAGTTTGGTACCCTTTGTGGTATTATACTCATGGATGTTTTTGCCATGCTATTCATTGTTATGGGTCATAGGCTGTATACCATTGTAAAACTATTGATTATTCTTCTCCCATGTCACACTACAATGCATCTTTGGAAAGTATGAGAGCTTGTCTTCAGGACTGAAGCTTCTAGGTTAGTTTCTGGTTTTTTTAAAATATTATTTATTTATTTTTATTTATACAAGTACACTGTAGCTGTCTTCAGACCAGAAGAGTGCATCAGATCCCATTACAGATGGTTGTGAGCCACCGTGTGGTTGCTGGAAATTGAACTCAGGACCTCTGGAAGAGCAGTCAGTGTTCTTAACTGCTGAGTCATCTCTCCAGGCCCCAGGTTAGTTTAATTCTGAATCCTCTGAGTCCTTTGTCTGAAGTATGTGGTATATTAAGTAATAGGTCTTACCTTCAGGTTCTGATAGGCAGCAAAGGACAACAGCAATAGTCTATTTTGGGGGATATCTCTTGGACTTCTGAAACCAAACCGATTTAATTCTGTAAAGCTATGAAGAAAAATAAATCATGAAGTTTACAGGCAAATAGATAGGCCTAGAATATATCACACTGAAAGGAAACCCAGACCCAGAAGGACAAAGCCCAGAGGTGGCTTTTATTTGTTTTATTTATTTGTGTATTCTAGCTCTGAAACTTTAGACGTTATTTTATAACCCAAAGTAATCACAGAAACCAGGAAGTAAAAATGGGACCATGAGGAGAGATCTCTAAGATAGATAGTGGGATAGCAGGACACAGATGTTACAGGAAAGGAAATGGGAAAAGTGGGTGAAACTGTCGAGGTGGTGCTGATGATAAGATCCTGTTTGCCAATTGGTTCTTGATCTGTCACTAAAGAAGTCATGGGCCAATTGCTGAGAGGAAGGGATAGATGGGACTTCCAGGACCCTGGAGGCAAGTAGACAGACACAAGGAAAGGAGAGCAGAGTTCACCATGCTTCTTCTGATGGAGGAAAAAAAAGGGTGACCAGCCATGTGATCTCAAATGGAGTGGCCACACAGGCGGCTCCTACAGGCAGGCAGGCAGGCAGGCAGGCAGGCAGGGGTGTTTAGGAGGGACTAGATGTAACTCAAAAGCTACAGTTTAAGGCAGGTAGAGAGGTTCGGGGATAAGAATATTGATAAGGGCCTGCTTTTCCAGGTGGAAGATAAGTAGCACCAGGCAATTGTGTCAAAGGGCAAGTTGAAACTGAAGAACTGTGTGTGTGTCTTTTATCCATGCATTCAAGAAAAGTTGGGTGGGGCCTTGTAGTGTGGCTCATTTCCGGAGCATCGGTGAGATAGCAAAGCTCCATGCAACAGGGAACTCTAACTGAGGAGGCAAAGAAGGCAATACAGAAAGAAGAGAAGGGGAAAGAGCACAAAAAAAATGATTGAAAATGTCACAAGGAAACATTATTTTACTTATATGTATATTTAAGTGCATGTCTATATTTATATAAATAATTTAAATGAAATATGCTATTTGAAGAAATAATGTTCCCACTAAATGTCATAAACTATCTAGCAAAAACCATAGAAATCTCCCTTTGAGTTTTTTTTTGTTGTTGTTGTTTTTTTGTTGTTTTTTGTTTTTTTTTTTTTTTTTGGTTTTTTCGAGACAGGGTTTCTCTGTATAGCTCGGGCTGTCCTGGAACTCACTCTGTAGACCAGGCTGGCCTCGAACTCAAAAATCCACCTGCCTCTGCCTCTCAAGTGCTGGGATTAAAGGCGTGCGCCACCACCGCCCGGCTACCCTTTGAGTATTTTAATATTTTTTTTAATTGTTTTTTATTTTTTTGGTGTTTCGAGATAGAGTTTTTCTGTGTAGCCCTGGCTGTCCTGGAACTCACTCTGTAGACCAGGCTGGCCTCGAACTCAGAAATCCACCCGCCTCTACCTCCCAAGTGCTGGGATTAAAGGCATGCACCACCACTGCCCAGCCATTTTTTAAATTTTTGAGATTATAGTATAATTACATTTCTCCTTTCCCTTTCCTCTCTCCAAACCCTCCCATATGCCCCTTCTTTGCCCTCTTTCAAAATCATGGCCTCTTTTTATCATTAATACTGCACGCATATATGTATCTACATATATATTCCTAAATGTAACCTGTTCTGCCTGTATGCTACTCATATGTATGTTTTCAGAGCTTACCATTTAGCACTGGACAACCAATGGCATTTTCCTTCTAGGGAAGCCCACTCCTCCTGATTCTGGCTTTTCTCAGTTGCCTGTAGTTCTTTGTGCAGAGTTGAGACCTTATGGACTCTTCCCAGTCTACTCTGGCATGCCCATTGGTGTTGAGATGCCAAAGCTTTTAAATTCAGATTTCATTTTAGAGAATCTGATGCAATTTGAACTCAGGCAAACTAACAGAGTGGTACCTAGCATTAGTTTTCAAGTTGCCCCCCAACAAAACCCGAGCCTAGCTCCAGTATCTAGGCTAATCCTCAACAAGACCAGCATCTCCAGGTTAAACCCTCAACAAGACCAGTGTCTCCAGGTTATTCCCTCAACAAACCTGCACCCCAGGTTACAAGCCCACCTCCTGCCTATCGACCACCAACACAGAGGGGAGCAGAAGTTTATGCTATGACTCCCGGTACCAGCCAATTACGTTAAAGCCCATAGTAGCTTTCCAATTAGATGCTTGCACACTCACCTTCTTGCTGCTTACTATAAAGCCTTCCCCTGATAGACATTCAGGGCTCCCCCCCCACCAAAACTGTCCTGCATGAAGGTGATGTGTTGGGGGCGGGCAAGCTAGCTCGAATAGAATGAAGACCCTGCTGTGAGTTGCATCAGATTGGCTCCCGTGTGTGTTTTGGGAATCACTAATATTTCCCTGGCACAGCAGTATCTATCATCCTTGTATCCCTTATATTTGGGCAGTTACACTGGTGAGATCTTATGGGTGGAGCTTCTGACAATACTGGGAGACACACTCTCTCAGTAAACTCCTATATTTGAACTATTAAAGAAGTATCAAATAGCAACATCTTGTTTTGATATTAAA
Organism: Grammomys surdaster; assembly: GCF_004785775.1. Taxonomy (NCBI): domain Eukaryota; kingdom Metazoa; phylum Chordata; class Mammalia; order Rodentia; family Muridae; genus Grammomys; species Grammomys surdaster. Next base: position 32,295 of record NW_021604621.1, read on the forward strand.
AGGGAAGTTTAGAGTCTGTCACTACTTACAATGAGGTAATGGACTACTCTTTTTGGAAATTATTTGTACTAAATCTAGGACAATACATTTTCCACTTGCTCTGAAGCTGCTATTTTATTAAAGCAGTTATTTCTCAACCTTCCTAATGCTGTGACCCTTTGATACAGTCCCTCACGTTGCAATGACCTACAACCATAGAATTATTTCATTGCTACTTCATAAACTGTAATTTTGCTACTGTTATGAATCATAATGTAAATATCTGATATACAGGTTACCTGATATGTGATCCCCAAAGGGGACACGAGTCACTGTATTAAAGAATAAGGTAGGATTCTTAGGGTTTACATGGAAAGAATGTGCTAGATGTAAAATATCCGGTTGTAGTCAAGTTCATTCCGCTTTGCTGATCTGATATGAAACCAATGTATATGCATATGTATATTGTATATATGTGTCTATGTGTTATATATGTATAACTATATGTATATTATGTGTATATATAGAGAGAGATAAGTATATGTATATAAGTGGAAAGACTAAGGATTAGAAAATGCATTTTGGAGGTAAAGATGACTGCCCATGAGATCCCTGGTTGGTATATACCAGAAGCATAAATATTTTCTCCCGGTTTTGATGATTTGAGAATGAAATTAAATCTGCATACATACAGTTCTTGCCTTTGTTCCATTTTTCAAAAGTAAACTTCAACTCTTCCATGATCAAGTCAGGGATGGATGAGAGGTTGTCTCTTCTCTGTTCCTAAAAAAATTGCACAAATTCAGTTATTAATTTCTTTCCACATATTACTTTATTTTGTCTTAAATCAGAATGCATTCAAATGGAAAGCCTTAGTTAAAACATACACCTAGAAGACCATTTTGTATGGTATCTTCTCAAAATAAAATGACGTATGAACCCACAGGACAGAAGAATACCAATTTAATTTACAAAATAGTTAAAATGCAATTCATGTGTTCAGTGTTGGACTCCTACCTAATAGTGAAGAACAACTCTCTATTTTAGTACAGAGTGCATTGGCCTATTCGAAGTATTTGTTTTGGTAGTTAGCTTTTTGGTCAACCTGATAAACCCTGGACACACCTTGGAAGAGGAAATCTCCATGATAGAATGGTCTCCACAAGACTGGCCTGTGGGCATGTCCACATGGCATTTTCTTGATTACTAATTGATATAGGAGGCCCAGCCCACTGTGGGAAGTGCCGACCATGGGAGATAGGTCTGGGCTCTATAAGATGGATAGTTGTGCAATAGAAATCAGAGCAAGCCATTAAGCAGTCTCTCGCTGTTACTTTCTGCTTTCTGTTCATGCCTTGAGTTTCTCCCTTGGCTTCCTCCAATGATAGGGCTCATAGCCAAATAAACTCATCCTCCACATACAAACTAGTTTCGGTTAATATTTTATCATAGTCACAAAAGTAAACTAGGGCATGTGAATAATGTGTTTACCTATGCCTTGAAACCTAATCTCCAGAAACCATATGAAGCTATGCCAAAAATTTGAGGTCACAATTAGAACAAAATACATATGTGGAGATCTAATGAGGGCAGATAAATTAAAATTTAAGAATAAACCAAAAATCACAGAGATGTTAAAAATTTCTACCACTCTTTATATAGAGCTTTTTTTTTAATGCAGCAAATACCATTGAAGTCAGAAAAATTCTTTTGATCTTTCTTTCAGGTCCCCAATTAAGCAGCATTGCCCTGGTGCAGAGAGCATCTTGGTTGAGATGGCAACACTAGTTAAAAAAAAAAAAAAGATGTAGGAAGGGACCTGTTATATGCTTCTTTCTCCCTTGCAGGAATCCGTTTCTCTATAACATTATTCCTGATCAAACTAAGGCAGCAGCCAATAGTCAAAGGAAAAATGGTGATGTGAGAAGCCAAGATGTGGCATCAGAACACGTGAGAAATATTGAATTTATATATTCAAATACCTTGTTGCTAATACTTGATTTTCATTAGCATAGTTTATGTACAGACCACAAGGGACAGTGAGTCTTAATCCTATCACTAAGAACAGCTGGTGGCATTCATGAAAACTAAGACAAAAGATCCTTTCCCAAGAAACCTGTAATGCTTCAAGCACAGAAAATGTCATAGAAAGGTCTAATTCAGTGACTACAAAACACACAGAACTCTACTTTCCAAAGCCATACAGTACAATGGCAGAGTAAAACAATAAAATGATTGGAATAGTCTAAGAAAGAGGGCTAACAGCAAAATTCACAATCTTTTATAATATAAGTCAGCAAATGAATGAACTGACAATGCTATTTGGATTGTCATGGGGTTTTTTCCTAATAAAAATGTATTGGAACTCAATGATCTTCAAATTTCATTTTTATACTTTACTGGTATTATAGCAAAGTTAAAAAAATTGGGGGAAAATGTATGGCTTTTTTGGAAAAAAAACAATAAGCAAGTTAGTAACATAATTTGAATAATACTGTTTGAAGGAAAGTACCCTCCATGTGTAGATGATAATGCTCCCTGAAGCCCTATGTTAGGAAACAAAAATTCCAATGCCAAGTGCACTATATGGCCATATGTATTTCAGAAAGCAGTGCTGTGAAATATTTTATTCAAGATATGATGTAACTATTGTGCCAATAAACACACAGTAATAGTGGTTAGCTGTGGAACCACCATCATTCCATCATAGATAAGGGAAATGCTCATGATGCCTTAAGCATCCCTCAAGAACAGGCAGTTAATGGCTACTGGGGTGGGGAGAATCGTCTTGCTTGGTGAAATAGTCACCTTCAAGTTTATGTTTATCTACCTATGCTGAGTGCAATTGAAAGCAAATGCAACAGGCCACAGAAAAAAAGACATGAAAAGAGAAAAAGAATGCTTTAGTAAGAAGGGTTTTGTGGTTGTCAAAATAAGAGTATAATGGAGGACTTGTCATCAAAGTACATTATATATTACATGAGAAAGTTGTAAAATGAACATTGCTATTGCTTGAGAATTTAATACTCTAACACAGTCTGTTTTAGAAAATCTTCACTCCATTTACTTTCACTAAATTCCTCCCAAATCATCACCACCACGTTTGACTCAAACATCTATGTGCTGTTCTAACCCTGAATCTGCATAGTACAATTTTTAATTAATTTTTAACATACAATATATTTTGGTCATATTCTTTCCCTACCCCAAAACGTCCCAGATACTACCCACATCCCTAGCTACCAAACTTCATGTTTTTTCGCTCTGTTGTTCAAAAATAAATAAACAAAAATACAAACACGCTTAAAAAGAATCTTAGTAGCACAAAAACCATCCAAACAAATCTAAAAGTACACAAAAACCATAGAGTCCCTTTTGTGTTAGCTAACTATGCCTTAGGCAAGAGTATTTGATATATGCACTGACACACCATTGGGGAAACAGAGTTTTCCTTTCCAAGAAAGTATTAATTATAAATATGAAATTGAAAGTAGTGTTTTAGAGTTTATATTTTAAAAAGATAGGAATAAGCCCTACCTGCTGCACCATTGAAAAGCGTGCCAGCTTTTCCAGTCTTAACAATAATATGATGACTGTGTTTCTTAACCTGCCATAAGGATTATTATGCCTACTGTAATTTCATTGACATGATGCAATTCAGTAGTACTCTTCAATAATGAAGAATGAATCTGAGGAATAATACCTGCTAGGGAAGCACTCTGCTACTGGATACACCACAGCCTCATGACATGTTTTTAAATGCTACAGGAAAAGAAAATAAACCCTTGTGGGGATAAAGGGTGCTTACATATAAATATTTAGAGAGATCTGGTACATGAAAGCAGACACTCAAAGACTCCTGAGCATTGCAGTCCTCTCACCTTAATTCAGAAAATCAAGCAAAGGAAAACACTGATGGGTGACTCAGCCTTTT
>NW_021604621.1:41207-46168 GCF_004785775.1 Grammomys surdaster
GGCCAGTGAACACATAAAACAATAGCTTCACTGGTGATAACTAATGACCATAAGTTAGCTACCATTCTAAAATATCATAATGGTCACATCAAACTGTAGGCTTCAGAGATGACTCTGTGGGTAACAACAACACCATGTGGTCATCCCAAGTTCCTGTATTAACTCTATGCCAGTATTGTTAAGACTTCATGAGTTAGTTTTGCCTTTCATTCCTCTGTCAAGATTGAATGTGACTGAATACAGCTGCATTTCCTATGCATTTAAAATTGCCCACTGGTTCTCCCTTCACCTAGTGTTAAGACCATCGGAAAGAATTAATTGAAGTAAGCACCTGGAAGACCAGTTCCAGGTTACCCTATGCTCCCTTTGGCTTGCATTGGCAATAGGCACACAGTGTGTCACATGCATAGTTATGCATATAGGCAAAGCACTACATACATTTTTTTTTCAGTTTTAGCTAAGAACAAGGAACTGTGCCACTGTTGGGCCAAGAATCTATGAATACATAGGAGTAAAAATGATCATAACACGTTGTACAAAATTCTCAAAGGATTAAGGAGAATATACATGAAAAATAAAAGCACAAATGAATAAATACAGATGTCACAATAAAAAGACTACACAATCATGTTTTTCTAGACTCTGAAGTATTATCCCTGAGAACAAAGTCCATACACTCATGCTTAGCATATAATTTTCTAGCAGGGCAACAACATTAATGCATGCATTACTAACAGCTGGAATAGATAGCATAGGAATAGAGAAAAGCATCATTATCCTATAAAGGAAGCATATGTGTAATATTTTGCTCTAATTTAATTCCTGGTTTCCCCCTAGACTTAGTATTATTTCTAACTTGTAATAAACCTATGTAAAACTATTTAACACAAAAGTGTGCCTATAGATAGTTAATGAAGCCCTTCCTATAGCAGTTATTTTAAGTCAGTATTCTACCTTTAAAAGTCTTTAAGTCAGTATCCTAATACATTGGATCACGAATATCACTATTATTTGTGGTATTTACCTAACAGTTTTTCAAGTTGGAACATTCCCTAAGTTAAGTTGGAATTACCATGGTAACACTTCATTTCCAACATAAATCTAGTGTAGGATTTTTTTTCTAATTTGTTCAATAACTTTCATCAAAGTTTATATAGATTTGGGTTTAGATTCTGTAGCTTATTTGGCATGTCACTATTATATTTCATTCATCATAACCAGTTGCCTTTCTGATAATCTTATCATTAAATTTAATTGTCACAAAGCCTTTAGACAGCCAGAAGTGGTACACTGCATGAATTGGTGGCTCAGTGGGAAATGCTTTCTAGAAATTCCTCCATGAATTAATTCCTTTGCAATAAATTAACTTGAAAATAAAAGATATCATGATGTGCTGGGTGGCCATCCAGGAAGAGGCCACTGCACAGGGCAACCTGATCAACTCAGCTGTTACTGAGGCCCAGATCTAGCACTTTTGAGTCTGTCAACCCCCAATACCTACTCCATCTCTGAGCAGCTGGACATCAAGGAGAAGCTGGTGCTGCAGAACCAGATGTGGGAGCATGTCATCCCCAACAAAGATTAAAAACCTGAAGCATGGCTGTGATGGAAGAAATCTCCGTAGTAGTCTGGTATTTACAGTCCTTAAGAGACCAGAGGCCTTGAGACATACCAATGACTCATGGCAGTGAGTATGTGCACATAGAGCTGTGTTGACAAAAATATATTGTGCAACACTCTGAGATTTCCAGTGCCACTGAGATGACTCACTTCATGATGGAGTGCTGAGAAGGGTGGAGGAATGGAGCAATGCATAATGGAGTGGAGAGAAGGTGAAAATGTCGATATTTGAGGCCTGAGCTACTGCCTGAGGCCATGTTGATGCCCATGGTCTATGTTGGAGTCCATGGCCCCTGTTGTCACACAGGCAATGTTGATGTCCATTGCCTGGGTTTTTGCTGACAGGCTATGATAATATTCATGTCCCGTGCTGCTGTAAAGGGTCATGTTGATACCTGTGGTTTGTACTGCCATCAGAGACCATCTTGAGAGCCACACTGATGTCCATAATCCATGCTGCCTCTGGGGGATATATCTGGGATTCTATGGTCCTCCTGGAGTGGGGGGGCTGCATTGATGTCCATGGACCATGTTACCATTAAAAGTCATGCTATGGCCATGGTCTGTGCCTGAAGTCATGTTGATGTCCACAGTCCAGACTGCAGGCAGGGATGCTGTTGGGGATCGTGGCCAGCATTAGCACTGGAGAACATGCTGAGGTCTGTGGTATATGTTGATGCCAGAGGTCAGGTAGATGTCTGTAGCCTGTGCTATGACCAGATATCATGTACAAAGAAATGTAGGATCTATCTATGCTCCTGCTGACTGTAAAGTACAAGGAATCTTCTTCTCCAGTATTATAGATGACTGCAGACTCACAGTTGATTAAGAGAGGCATAGAAGGTTTCTGTGACAACTCCTACCCCACCCTCAAATGTAACAACCTAGACAGAAAGCTATTTTTAAGTGAACTCTTAAAAATTGTAACGAGGATGCTGAAGTATAGCCCTCCAGACTAGAAAGTTACTAGCAGGAGTCTGGGTGGAGAAGGACTCACTTTTCTGTAAGGGACTGGCCACCAGGTGTTTGACCATGCTCTAGTGAGTATATGGACAACACAAATTGGACTTGTTTTGTTTTCCTTAATCATTTTCTGGGAGAGGCCACAAGGGTTGGGGTGACTTGGGAAGAGTGGGAAGTAAGGGTGATCAGGGTGCATTATGTGAAATTCCTAAGTTATCAATAAAAAATATTATGTTAAAAAGAAAAGATATCGGCACATCACTAGTGTTCCACTCACTTTTTAATGTTAGGCATAATTCATTGCCATTTTGTGTAGCCATAGGACACAAGTTAGCTCTGCATGTTTTCCTTTAAAAAGATGTTAATTTCTGCCAATGTGCTGGTCCATTTTCTCTAGGAAGTCCTTACTATCAGCAGTTAATAGAGGAGAAAGTCAATTCTTTCCGATGGTCTTAACACTAGGTGAAGGGAGAACCAGTGGGCACTTTTAAATGCATAGTAAATGCAGCTGTATTCAGTCACATTCAATCTTGACAGAAGGAATGAAGGGGGAAACTATCTCATGAAGTCTTAACAATACCGGCATAGAGTTATAAAGGTCATTCGAGTTAGTATCTTGCTGAGGGATACCCCTGGAACTGGCAACTGCAATTGCAACCTTGGTTTTAGACCATGGAGACAGATAGGGAAAATAGATTGGGATGAAAACATACACATGCATACCTATACATAAAGACACACACATACACACACACACACACACACAAGCACACATATAGACACACACACATAAAGACACACATACACACATATACAAACATACACGTACATACAGACACACACATACACATACAGACACACACACACATATACATACAGACACACCTGCATATATATACAGACACATACAGATGCATATCCACAAACACACACATGCACACACATACACACACACATGTACACACACCTGTACCCTTTTCAAAATCTTCCAGAAATACAAAGAAATCAACCTGTTTAGACCCACCTGTACATCTGCACCTGTTAAATGTGAATACACACGTGTTTTCGTGTGTGTGTGTGTATGTGTGTGAAGGTGTTGTCTTTCACACGAGTCTCTTCATTCCTTTTAGAAAACTTTCTTTGCCCATTCAAATATGCTATCAAATCATTTTTCTAAGGACAATAAAGATATGATATGACACAGTCATGTGTTCTCTTTGACTACTGTTGAGTCATATGGTTTATAAAGACTGACTGTTGGCCCAAAGAATTATAACTCAGTGGTCTAAATCAGTGTAGCATCTTCTGCTCTGATTTTTAACTTAATAAAAGGGCATGTCTATTTCTGTTTACAAACACTTTTCAAAACAAAAGGAAAATATGTATATTTCCACTTATTAACCTTTTTCAAAATGCCAACAACACTCACGCTGTCTGAAGGTCTCTGAGGATGTATTAGAAAAATCAATATAGCATTTTTAGAACTTGTCTTTCTTATTGAGGATGCAAGATATAGCCCACAGTAAGTGCTCCTGACAGGAACGATTTATAGCCTCGCAGAGATACCAATAATTGTCTGATATGGTTAATGTGCCATCTCTATATGGGGTATTTTGAGCATATTAGTAAGCTAGCTTTTCATTACTATAATAAAATACTGGATTCAGGCAAATTTATGAGTGAAAGAGGGTTCATTATACTTTTAGACAATAAAATTCATTAGTAGTGATAGCCTTCTTGTTGGGAAAATCCTAAGGAAGCAAAAAATGTAAAATTACTATGGATTTCATATTTGTGCTCTCTGCCCCTATTTTTTTTAAAAAAAAACTACTAGCATCATCTCATGGATGCTTTACTTGACTTTATTCAAATTATGTTAATCAGTGTTCTATTGGTATAAGCAATACTTCAGATAAATCAACTTTTTTTTTAAGTAAAAGAGCTTTATTTTGGCAGGTCCAAATGAGACCAGTTGGCTCTATTCTTATGAGCCTATCAGAGGGATAGTATGTAGCTAAGGAAGCACATCTCCCTCATCACCAGAACTAAAAAAGAGAGATGAAGAGACAATGGCCCAACAATCCCCTTAGAAAGCACATAACCTCTATAATCTAAGCCTTTCCACTAAGCCTCACTTCTTAAAGGTTCTGCTGACTCTTGTTTGTACCACTCACCTGAGATTAAGCCTTTAACCCATTGGTCTCTGGGAGACATTCCAAGCTATAGAATAAGTCTAATAACTTTCCAGAACTCCCACCTCTTAACATCACAGATGATTTAAATTCTCATTTCCTTTTTATAAAAAGATTTGTTTGTTTTGTGTGTGTGTGTTCAAAAGAATATATATATATATATATATATATATATATATATATATA
>NW_021604621.1:46268-48163 GCF_004785775.1 Grammomys surdaster
TATATATATATATATATATATATATATATATATATATATATCTTATTCTAATTAATTGAAATAAAACTAATAAATCTATCTGGAGTCAATTTTTCCCTCAGTAATTATAGTTCACCATTCTTCCAAATGGAATGTTCCCCCATCTACTTTAGAAATAATATAATCCATAATCCAAGCCTGTATTTATTAGGCAATTAAGAGCTTGACACAGAGAAATGTCCATGTGGCAATAGAGTATACGCCCAGGTGATTGTAAAGTTGGACTAATAGGAAAAGGACACATGTCTAATCCTGAATATAAAAGTCCTTGCATTATTCTTATAGAATGTGTCTGTATAAACTAGCATGTTCCTCCACTGTATTATGGAGATCTTCTGAACAGTGCCTTCCTAGTAAGACATAATTCACGACATTTTAAATAATGCTTTGAGGATTATTTTGTTTCCCAGTCTTAGTGGAAGCTTTAATAAGTACTAATAATGAACAATTTTCTCTCAACAATATATAATATACTGCTGTGTCTGTACACATTTCGGTTCCAAAATTCTAGCAGTCCTTGCTAGGCAGTGTTCCTTGGCCTTTGCTGTTAGCTCTGGCCTGCAATTAATGCAAGCTATGGGTACTTTCAAAACCTTGACTGTGAATCACAGGAATCCAAAATAATTGCTTGAACAATCAAGTATTGTGAATCAGATTTGGGTTGTTATTACTGTTCAAGCCTCCATTCAAATACAACCTTCTTGTGGTTCATTAGAATTAGAGTTAACAGAATTCTTCCGTATGCTTTATACATCCTCCAAAAAAAAACCTTAAAGAGCAAGCTGCTCATTTCTTGGAGTAGGCAACAGCTGTATTCTAACTTTAATTGCCTGTGTTATGTATTATCAGTGCTTGCCATCCATGTTACTCCTAAACTACCATCTAGCTCTGTCATTTTTACTGGCTAATTCAGCCAGCCTTTGTCAATCATCCATGCCACCAGTCCACTTAGATAAGTTCAGGTACTTTGCTCTTCATCTACTGATAGGATTTTGACATCCTCAAAGTAACATCTTATTACAGTTCATACTTACGTCAAATACAAATCATTCTTAAGCAGGTTCTGAGTAAGTTAATGAAGAAGAATAAAAATATTCATTGTAAATTGGGATCTTTTCCACATGAAGGAAAAAATGATAGCTATTGCTTTATGATTAGTGACAAGGAGAAATAATTGTCCAGTGAAAGTGCTGACACTCCATGATGATTGAATGTTCATCCCTAAACAGAGAATCTATGTCACCCCTTCAAGGCACAGGTAACATCATGGAAGAGGGGTCAAAGAATATAAGAAACTCAGTCTGGGAAATAGAAATAGTTCTGCAAACAACATAGCTGCTGCACCCATGACCTCACAGCAACAGTTTCTGCCATGCTTTGGAGGGAGAACACAGCAACCATGTGAGATCTCGGGGGGCCGGGGGAGCTCGGGTCTGTGGCCATTACTATAGGCAGGTGGTCAGGGATGTTTGACAGGGGCTACATGGGACTAGCCTCTTAAGTGTAGGGCAGGTGGAAAGACTGAAATAATAAATTCATATGGGGCCAGGCAGTGGTGGCGCACGCCTTTAATCCCAGCACTTGGGAGGCAGAGGCAGGCAGATTTCTGAGTTCAAGGCCAGTCTGGTCTACAGAGTGAGTTCCAAGACAGCCAGGACTACACAGAGAAACCTTGTCTCGAAAAAACCTAAATAAATAAATAAATAAATAAATAAATAAATAAATAAATTCATATGGACACAATTTTCCAGGTGGGAGATATCAGCGCCCAGCAATTGTGCCAGAAAGGCAAGTTGTAAAGAAACAAACTGTGTGTGTGTGTGTGTGTGTGTGTGTGTGTGTGTGTGTGTGTGTGT
>NW_021604621.1:48173-64862 GCF_004785775.1 Grammomys surdaster
TGTGTGTGTGTGTGTGTGTGTGTGTGTGTGTGTGTGTGTGTGTGTGTGTGTGTGCAGGCTGGTAGCATGGCCACCTCCCAGAACTAAAAGCACATAGAGCAAAGGGGAAGCCAGTGGGAGCTGGTCCCTGAGCAAAGGCGGTAGCATAAAACCTCACACAACAGATTCACAAGATTGGCCCCACGAACATTCCGTCATGGACGGGGAGGATCCGTAGAGGAAGAGATAATAGGCGACTAATTGTTGCTAGGATAGACAAAGCCATATTCCTCAGTGACGTATCCACTATTAAGTGACCCTTGCTCAAACAAAGAATCTCCCACCCATGCTCCTGCAAGCACGGGTCTAATTAAACACAATGGGTCACAAAAACATGGAATTAGGAAGGCACCTGCTGGAAAGAAAAAATGGTTTCAGGAGGAAGGTAAGAGGGGTGAGAAGTAGTTGGTCACGGGGGATATATACATACATGTACATAGAACGTAATTTTGCTTGTTGTTAGCCTCCACGAACCTTGTCACTATCCCCACAGGACTAGTACACCAAGAATTTACTGGCAGCAGTACTCTCATATCATTAATTAAAGCAAGTATCTATTTCGCTCCACCAGGAAGTATGTTTGTTATCGCTTTAAATTGAAATCCCAAGTAGATTCTATAGGTTCCTAGTTAACATATTTTGTTACTGAGCCAGGGTATGTTTACACAGGCTTTGTTAAAAGTGTTCCACTCTAGACATGAGATTCCCTTCAGTACAGACAAAGAAGATACTGCCACTTTACATAGAAACCTGCTCAAACATTTCAATTCTCATCAAAACATTAACCCTAATTTCAACAGTAATTACATCCTCATATGCTCCCAATATAATAGTGTCAATCCTATCCCCGCTAGTTTATTAAATCCATTCCTTAATAACTATTTCAAGATTCCCACTTCAGTGGAGTAAATCTCTTGACAATTTCATTTTATTTTTATCTGTTTTTTAAAGCAAATCATTATCATTTTTGTAGCATCTGTAAGACCCCTGGAGGAAATTGATTTGAAAAAAATTTGATTCAGCTTCTTCTTGATTTTGCAAGATTGAAGGGAGTAAGCATGCAAAATGTGTCCCTAAATGGCAGCATTTACTCCGCACTTGCTGAGAGGTATAAATTGGGTAAACATTTAGTCTTTGTAAAGCCAATCCAGCATAGACTCTATATTCCACATACCAGCTGCTTCATCCTGATGGGCATGTCCAGGTAACTTTTTTAGGACTTACCTATTTGCTATGTTTATCAATGTTTGACCTGCATGTAAGCCTGTGTACCACACGCATGCCTTGTGCCCATGGTGCTTAAACTGGAGTCACAGATGGTTGTAAGCTGCCATGTGGGTGCATGGACCTAAACCATCCTCTGCAAGAGCAACAAGTGCTTTGGACTGCTAACACCAGCGTCTCCAAGGCAGCTTTTAAAGTAGGTGAAAAACTCATATCTATTTTCAGGACAAAGGAACTATATGGTGTCTTTCATTCAGTCTTCAAGATTGGCTAGTCCCTCAGGAAGAATTTGATGTATGTTTAGATCATATACCACAATGTTAAGCAGTAAGTTTATAATATTTAAAACCAAGGAGACTGTTCACCCTCACAATCCATTTCTATTCAGGGTTCTTTGGGAAGCTAATGATTGTGATTTTCCAAAGGAAGCAACTAGTCTAGTTAACATCATATCATTTTGCTCCTGCCATCTCATGATTTGCTTCCACCTACCACATGAAGTACCTTCTTGGTGACCACAGGGCACAGAGTGTCATCTATTTTCCAATATAATTTTTACTTTTGATATCAATTCTGATCAGACTGGGTGAAGTCTTGAGTTAAGTGAAGGTCCAGGATCTGCGTCAACACTCCCCTTTGCTTTATCTATCACAGATAAAAATAACTAAGAGCTTGTATACTGAGACCGTTTTTCAATATTTTGCATTTCCTTTTGTATCCAGATCACCAACTACCAAGGATCAATTTTTAATTGATTCCATAATCATGTAACTTCTACCTCCATCAACTGATCACATAACAACTTCTGTCTCATACAGTGAGTGGCCCAGTAGCTATCCAGGCATCAAAAGCTTATCATTATACTTTGTCATTATTGTCAGATCACTTTTTTCCACTTTCCAACAATTAACTCACCAAATTGTCCTGATTTTTAATTTTTAAAATTTAAAATAGAATCACACCATTTCCTTCCCCCCTACTGCATCCTACCCTACCTATGTTCAATCCTCTGTCCCATACAAAATCATGGCCTCCTCTTCCTTAACCATTTTTGTTATATACACATATAATGCATAAATACTTAATACAACCTGCTGAATCTGTTCAATGTTGCCTGGATATGTATATTTCTATGGAAACGGTAATTCTTTCTCTCTCAGCACTTGCTAATTGCCCATTTTTTAGTCATCTAGAGATGGTGTCCTGTGAGACTTCCCCTGTGTATGCTGGGATGTCAACTGGTACTGGAACTGTTCACATCTTACTGTTGAAATGTTGTGGGTGTACATAGCTTTGTTTTTGCTGCAAGAAGTCACAAGCTCACAGGAGTGTGTTAGGGATATTCTGACAAATCCCAGTTCTGATCCACGATCAGTATCGTCAAGATAATACTTAAGTTCAGGAATGTATGTGAAGAACCCAAAGACCTCAAGGAAGCTTTCATACTACTAAAAGTTATGATTCATTATATTAAATAAAGGCAAATCATTATCACCAAGGAAGAGATATGAATGAAGTTAAGTGCAAGAGAAACCGGGTTCAAGCTTCCAAGTGTCCCAGAGAAGTCACACATCTCATTTTACTAGAAATGATGTATACCAGCCAGGGAAAGTCATCTGATCCTTGAAGTCCAGGAATATTACTGTGTGTCACTCCTGAGGCATGCAGCACACTTATGACTGAGATTCTAGTTCCCTCTCCAGGACAGAAACTGTCAATCATACCAAGTCCCATTGTTAGAAGCAGTATAACCAATCAAACAAAACTGGAATGGTTCAAAGGCTAAAACATACCAAAACAAACTTATCAGACAGAATATTTGAGGAGTTCAGAGGTTATCTACCAAGAACCAGCCAGCCATCAATAATAAAGACAGGCCCTTGAAAAGGACATGGCTTAAGCAACTCAGGCTTTCTAAGTTAAGCCCTCTTATCCCTCAATAAACTACAAACAATGACTGTTCAAATTCAGGAGTAATAAAAAAAGTTTTCTAATTTTTTTCATCAAACAAACAAAGTGTAAAAATGATGAGTTTACATATCCATGTTTCTAAGAACAATAAGGATCTATTCTTTACCATTTCTCTTACATGAAAGGAGAATAACTAAAGAAAGCATAGTTTTAATTTATGTGATATACATAATTTATAACAAGTGTTCATTTGGATGCCATATTTTGATATTCTCCACCCAGGTGTTAGTTAACCTGTGCCTAGAGGAAAAAGAAATGCTAACTATGGAGTTCTCCCTAAATAGGAACATGATTTTTAATTATATTTACATTAAAAATGTTTTTTCTCAATTTTATCCCTGACCTCCAATAGATACTTCAAATTTTTATCTTGAGGTTTCTTGTGATATAACTTATAAAAATATAAATTCCCCTAAAATTTGTAAAGAAAGACAATTTTTAATAATAAAAGGACAATTTACAATAGGCTTGAATAACAAAATTATTTTGGCAATTTAGGCACCTTACTGATACAGCATGAATACTTGAATTGGCTTTGTATATTAAGAAGAAAATTTAATGATTATTTATATAGATATTTCATGTAAAAGACAAGTTTTAGGTCTCTGAAAATGTTTCAAGTTTATCCCAACAAGTAATAATAGTCAAATTAGAATGGGAGTCTGAGTACTTACTGTTATACTAAAACTATTCTAAGCATTTATAAAGTTTAGTATATTTATTAAATAGAAACAATTCATTTTAATAAAATGAAATAGCATTAAAATAAAATCAGTATAAGACTGATCTCTTATTTCTGCAAAGAGAGAGCTTCAATGTTCTTTCTGATTTCAATTACAAATTTTGTTCTGTGTCTATCAATTGAATCCAATTGAAAAATGTCACAGCCCAAAGAGCTTTCCATATTCAAATGCCTGGCTATTTTAAGGCACACAAACAAGAGAAATGAATGAATAACTGGTGACTCAACTACTTCAAGCTTTACCCATGGGGAGCTAACAGTTTCTCTGAAGCAAAGGAGGTCATCAACACAATTTCTTCAATAAAATATAAACTCTTCAAACACACCCACACACATACATGCAGTCAAAGCAATCGTAGGCTCGGAATGGGACTGCTATAGCATTTCCCTGTGATCATGAAACCAGAATGTCAGAATAATAATCACCTTGACATTAGCATTCATTGCAAACTGCAACACACATATCAATCCTCAGACTGAACACATTCACATATAAATTAGTGTTGGACAGATTACATCAGAAATCCTTAAATAACAGTCATTAGGGAGTTTGTTTTTCTAAAGGATAGCTAGGCAAGGTGACTCAGTAGGTAACAGTACTTTGCTGTGCATACATAGGGATCTGAGTTTGGATTTGCAGAACCCATGTTAAAATGTAGCCATGGCAACAAGTATTTGTATCTCAGTATTAGGAAGGTGGGGACAAAAGGATCCTTTGGTGGCCAGGTGGAAGACCCTGAGTTAATAAGAGACTGTGTGACAAAAACATACGGTAGAAAGTGATCAAGGATGACAGCCAAAGCTGAACTCTAACTTCATACACACAGGAAGGTTCATACACACATGCACCTACAGAGAGACATGGGGGGAGTAGGGTATGAATATGATATGTTAAATAGGCAAAAAGGATAATCATTCTGAATTTTTTCTTGCACAACTGTTTCTGCCTTTGTTCAAAAACTAGAAAATAATACATACATGTACCAAAAGGGACCTCAAATTCCATATAGTTCCCCCCCAAACCCCGTGTAAATACTCAATAGAAACAGATGATTTTTTTCTGCAAGATTAACACATTCTTTCCCTGACAACTTAAATGTATCATAAGCTTGCATCTTGGCTAATTGGCTCACACATGACTCACAAAGCTACAACTAATGAATGGGTAAGTGAGACAACAGAATACATTAAGCACTTGGACTTAGACATGACTCTAATGAGGACATCGAATCTAGGTAGTATGCAAGAATAATATTATCTTTCGTCTAAGATCTCCTGTTGACTCTTAGAATACCATCCATACCATGGCTTCGTAACATCATCATTCATAAGAGATAATTTTAGCATGGATACTGAGTTAAAATTAATGACATTTCAGTTTAATTACAGTCTTATTAAAGTTACATACTCATGCAAATATCACATTCTACTCAATTTTATAACAGTTCTGATATCTCAAAATTATCTCTTGTACTTACTTTCAGTCCCTTTTCCTAGCATTTTCTCTAACTATGCACACTCGTTACTTCTTAGTATTTCTCATAAATCAAAACATAACATATATAGCTTATACCCCTGTGTCTTATGTGTCCAATTCCATGCAAGGACATATTAACTTTTCAAACCTGATTCAGTAAGTGTATTTCTTGTTCATTAGTAGGTGTATATTGAGTTGTTTGATACATTTATTCCTAAGTATTTTACTAATCTTAATGTTCCCATGGGAAATTGATTTATTTTTAGCTTTAGTGTTGTTAATGGGTAATGTAAACCCAATTTCTCTCTGAATTCTCGAGATAAGTTTTTAGTGACAATCAATGAATCATTATCTGTCCATTCAACCTGCAGGCTTTTAATTTCCTTTAAATAATGTATCATCAAACAAAAATAAAAGTATGTATTTATCATGTATGATACTTTGAAATGGGTATACACTGGCCAAATTGAGCTAATTAACATGTTAATTAACTTAAAAACCTCACTTTTTATTTTGGAAAATCTTAAAATCTACTCTTAGCAATTTCCAAGGATGAAGTATTACCGTCATTATGTTGTACAATTAATTTCTTGAGTATATTCCTCCTGCTTAGCCACTGATGGCATATACTTTAAATAATCCTTCCCCAGAGGAGCAACCTCTATTTTCTTCTTTGTTTTCTAAATTCCCTTATCTCTCTCTCCCTCTCTCCCTCTCTCCCTCTCTCTCTCTATCTCTATCTCTCTCTCCCTCCCCCCATCCTCTCTCCCTCTCTCCCTCCCTCTCCCCTCTCTCCCTCTCTCCCTCCCTCCCTCCCTCCCTTCCTCTCTCTCTCCCCTTCTCTCTCTTTCTCTCCCTCTCTCCTTCTCTCCCTTCCTCTCTCTCCCTCCCTCCCTCCCTCCCTTCAACCTCCCCTCACTCCCTCCCTCCCCCTCTGTGTGTGTGTGTGTGTGTGTGTGTGTGTGTGTGTGTGTGTGTGTAGATACTATGTGCACATGTAGAAGTCAGGGGACAATAGGACAATCTGTGGGAGTTAATATTCTCCTTCCATCACAAGTATCCTAGTGGTCAAATCTAAGTTTTTAGACATTGTGGCAAGTGTCTTTACCAACTGAGGCATCTTGCTGGCTCCATGACTCTATTTTCTCCTGCTTTAAAGTCATTTGTTTTGGGGGTTTTGTTTATTTGGTTTTGATATTGTAGATTACACTTTGTTTTTATAGATTCTAATATGATCATGCAATGTGTCTTTTTTCACTACATGTCTTATTTCATGTAACATAATATCTTCCAGATCCTTACATTAATATAAATGAAAGGATCCCATCCCCCTTCTACCCAAATAATATTATGCTGTGTTCTTTATTCATTCTCCTCATTAACATTTAGACTAAAGCTGAAACAAAAATTTCTGTAGCTGTTAAATAATATATATGTGTCTACCAATATAATACTGAAAAGTTTAGAGCATACTCTTAAGATTATTTGGTATAGAGAAGTAGGAAAATGTCAATAATTCCTACTTGGAAAGGCAAGCAGCAGAATTAGACATTGTAATGACATAGCAAACTTAAATGGGGCCCATTACATGTGATAAGATAAAAGCTACTATTAAAAGCCTTCCATCAAAGAAAATCCTAGGACCAGACAGATTCCTTGCTGTATTCTATTAATTTTTGAAGGGATACATCATATCAATTCTTCTTCTGTTCTGGAGTCTTTAGGAATAGTTGGGACATATCTCAAAATAATTAAGAATATAGAAAAAACTATATCCAACATTATATTAAATAGAGATTAACAGAACAATTCTCTTTAAAATAAAAAATTTCTATTCATCCCTTTCATATTTTATATAGTGCACAAAGTTTTAGCTACTATATCAATTAGAAAATATAACAACATAAAGGAAATAACAACCAGATGACATGGACTTTCCCTTAAATTAACCTATTAAAGTTTCTAGAAAACTCTTGTAGCTAATAAATACCATAAAGCTGAAGGATATTATACATATCCAGTTGTCTTCATTTATACTGTCTAACTCTCCAAAAAAGAAGTTAGGAAAAATATTTCATTCAGAATAACTTCCCCCAAATTAAGTATTTAGGAATATATCTAACCATAGAAGTGAAAGACATTCACTACAATCAAAATTTTAAGATAGTGAAAAGGGGAATCAGAAGATCATAGAAAATCTTATATGTGCCTGAATAGGCAGAATTAAGATTGCAAAAAATGCCTAAAATACATAGTTACTGAAATTACTACCAAAATCCCCATAATATATATCACAGGTACAGAAAAAAGCAAATAAACAAGAATTCACATGGTACCACAAAAGATGACAAATAGCCAATGCAATCCTATTGAGTAAGGGCAATGCTGGAGGTATTATAATTCCAGATAAGGACAGGCTAATATTGACATAAAAATAACCAGGTAGAACAATGGAATTGAATAGTGGACTGAGAACTAAAGCAACAAAGCTCTGCCCACATAAGTTTTGGCAGATAAGGGAAAAAATATACATTGGGGGAACAAAGATGGACTATTTAAAAAGTTGTGCTAGCAAAACAGGAGTTCCATTGCCGAAGAGTTAGATTAGAGTCACAATATTCTGTTTGGACAAACCCAATTACAAATGGATCCAAGACCTTATTTTAAAGCCTAAAAGGCTGAAACATTTAGAAAAACACACCATGGACATACTTCAAAGATACTGGGCAAGGCAAGAAGTTTAAAAATAGAACACTGAAGAACTAACCTCAAGAATCAATGTATGGGACTACATTAAAATAAAGTTTCTGTACAGCGAAGGGTACAATCAGCAGCACTTACAGACAGTCCACAAACAGGAGAAAACCTTTACCAGCTCCACCTCAGACAATGGACATAATCCAGACTCTACAAAGAATTTCGGAATTTTAATACCAAGGAAATAAATGTGGCAATCAGCCAGTGGGCAAGTGAGCTGAATGAATATTTTTTAAAGAAAATGCAAATGGTAATAACTATTTTTTAAAGTGTTCAATATCCCTATACATTAAGGAAGTACAAATTAAAATTACTTTCAGGTACTGCACCTTACCACAGTCTGAATGACTAGCATAAAAACAAACAAAACAAAATATATCTAAACAAACAAAAATATCTAAAATCAAATGTTGGAGAGGATGTAGATTGAACGGAACACTTTTTAACTGTAGGTAGGGAAACAAATGAATACAGCCACTGTGGAATCTGTTTGGAGAGTTCTCAACAGTTTAGAGTAGAACTGCTGTATGACCCAGCTATTTCTCTCCTGGGCACAACCATAGACAATTCTTTTGCTTACCATAGAGATATTTGCATTCCCAGGTTTATTGCTGCTTCATTCGCTAAAGCAAAGAACTAGAATCAATCTAGTTCTCTGCCAACAGATAAAAGGATAATTAAAATTATATATAAGATTTTAAAGAAAAATGAAGTTATTATTTTTCAGAAAAATGATGGACTTAAAATGTATAATATTAAGGGAGGTCACGCAAACTCAGAAAGTGATAAAATGGCATGTTTTCTTTCATATGCAGAATCTAGGCAATAATATATGCATTGATGTAAACAAAAGAACTGTGCATACACCATAACATGAACAAAAGAGAATATGAAAGGTTAAATGAAAGAGAGTGAGGAAGGTAATAGACGACTGAATAGAAGTGCAGCATCACTTTTATGGGGAGCCGGGTACCTGTAAAAGTGCTTGTTTGGCCATCCTGAGGCACTGGCCTTAGTCGGCAGCACCAAAAACATTAATTGATTGAACAAAAAGATGTAAAGGAATATAGTACAATACTTTGACTGACTGCATGCCAATACATATATAACCTGTGAAATATACACTCCAATACTGGCCAGACAAAGGTGTCAGATCAACTCAAAAAGACGTAGAAAACCTAAACTGTGCTATAACAAGAAATTGAATTACTATCAAAGAAATCTGCTTATAAAGAGCAACCCAGATGGCTTGGCTGCTTATCTCTACAGTTCGCTAGAACCATCTTTAAGACAGAACCTCCCAAAAGTAGTAACAAAAAAATAAATGCTTCCCAACACAAACTCCATTATATTGATAGCAAAGACAGACAAAAAAATAGAACATGAAAAGAAATGTAGATGGAAATCCACTATAAATACAAACACTAAAGTTGAGAGCAAAGTGTTACCAAAAGTAATCTGCGACACTAAGGATGATTACACACTATAACAAGAAAAGTAGAATTTCAGGCCTGGAGAGACAGCTCTAGCAGAGGATCTAAATTCATTTTCCAGGAATCCTGTCAGGTCACTTGCAACCCTCTGTAGCTCCAGCCCCAAAGGATGCCCCTCTTCTGAACTCTTCTTGACAGCCTCACCCATGTGCACATACCCATACACAATGCATACTTGATCAAAACACAATAAATCTTTTCTAAAAAGTATAATTTGGGCAAAAGAGATGGATCAGTGGATAAAGTGGTAGCTTTATAAGTATGACAACCTGAGATCTGTCCAGAGAGGGCCCCATGAAAAAGCAAAGTGTGCTTACGTGCACCCTTAGTTGCTGCACTGGGAAATTCGGACCAGTGAGAGACTGTCTCAAGTAACAAGGTATATGGCTCCTGAGGAATGACATCAGATGTATAGCTCTTGTCTCCAAAAGCATGTACCTGTTCGAGTGCTCGCGTGCTCGCGTGCTCTCGTGCTTGCGTGCTCGCGTGCATGCGTGCATGCGTGCATGCGCGCGCGCGCACACACACACACACTCACAAACAAGTAGGAAAACTTGTTAATTAAGTTCCCCGTCTACCACGTTCAGATAACTCCGATAACTCCTCTGAGCTTGACACAAAATAAAGGACTCTCCTTATCATCAGGGCTTTTCCTTCTCTGACTTTGTCTGGAGAGCCGGACCACCCACACCCTCTACCTGGGGAAGGTCATGTAGTCCTTGACAAACCTAGAAGTTCAATTTCCTGTTTCCCAGTAAGAACCTGCCCAGCAAGTACCTGGGATTACTAGAATGCCTCACCACACAAATGAGACACTGACGGTGCTTTAAACTCCAGCCAATGATTTCATTCATCCTGAAAACTACTTGCCACTCCCCAAGTTTCACATATAGCCTTGTGCATCTCGAATAAGGTATATGCGTACAAGCCCACCCCAAATAAAGGTATGCACACAAACTAAGATCCTCTGAGAGCTGTTCCATTAAAATCATTGGAGAAGACCTTACCCCCACACTCTCTCCAACTCCACCTCCCCCACTCCATCACTCCTGCCTCCTCCCTCCACCCCCATTGCCCACCCCTTCACCTCCACCCCCATCCCACACCCCTCACCCCGCCCACTCCCAGCCTGTACTCACTCCCAACTAAACCAGGATCCTGCAGAGTCCGCCTTCTCCAGACTCTGCTTCATCCTTCCAGCCTGGTGTGCATTCAATGCCTGGACACCCTGAGAGAGGAAACAGAAGATAAGGAACCACAGCTGGATCCCAACACCATGCATAACACACACACACACACACACACACACACACACACACAGGAAAGCATGAAAGCATGCACCCAGTCACCCACGCAGGCATGCAGGTAGACACACTCACAATAAGTGGTTTTTAATCCTAGGAATGTAACATTAGTGATCATGTGAAAATCTGTCAATATAAATTTGTGACAAAACTCATAGACTCATAGTCTGTAGGACTATACATAGCAGCATAGAAATGAGTTTGGGGCCTGGAACATTTCCTTGCCTGGTGATACAGATTTCTCATAATGTGTTCTAGACTTATGCTCTCATCTTATCCCACTGTTACCTTTGTATGTATCATTTCCTTCTGAGTAAGAGTATGTATCAAGGACTCTCAAATATGCATTTGGCCCTCAGCATTTCTGACATTACAGGTCAGGATCCTTTTCTGGTAGAATCGGGTACATGCAGACTTTCTTACTGAGGTCCATGCCAAACACATATGTTATCCTGGCAAAATTAGCATATCAGAAGGAGCTGGAACTTTTGAACATGCTCACACTACTTTTGGTATCTATAAAAACTGTTAGATGTAGAAACCACAGTCTGATCCATGCACCACTTTTTATTTTATCTTATTTTTTTCCCTGGGTGTTTATCCTGGAGCACAGCCTGACCAACAAATACCAATAAAATACCATGTATGATAGTCATAAATAAAGAAAATCTTCGCTGGGTGGTGGTGGCGCACGCCTTTAATCCCAGCACTTGGGAGGCAGAGGCAGGCGGATTTCTGAGTTCGAGGCCAGCCTGATCTACAGAGTGAGTTCCAGGACAGCCAGGGCTACACAGAGAAACCCTGTCTCGAAAAACCAAAAAAAAAAAAAAAAAAAAAAAAAAAGAAAGAAAGAAAGAAAAAAGAAAAGAAAAGAAAAGAAAAAAAGAAAATCTTCAATAATGAAGGATAGTAAGGTAGCTTAGTCAATACTATTCTTCACTTGCAAGCATGAAATTTGAAGTTCACTTCCTAAAATGGACCTTAAAAAAGTTAGGCTTGTACTATCACTGAAGGGTAGTCAGAAACTCACTGAGATTCAAGGACCACAGACCCTACTCAGTGTTACAAGTTCCAGGCCAGTATGAGACCCTGGGTGGGAGGAGAGGTAAACGGCTCCTGTGGAATGATGCTTAAAGTTGTGTGAGGCTGTCTTCCATATGTGCACAACACAGCCGCGCATGCATGCGCACACACACACACACACACACACACACACACAGAGGCATGCACACACATATGCATGCAACACCTCCATATACATATCTGTTCACAATGAACACACACACACAAAATCACATAATAATCTCAAAAAATTCAAAATAATACAAATCAAATCACTTTTTAAAATGAACCTACTCAGCAGACTGAACACTGAAGAGCAATAGTCTTAGCTGACAGGCTATCCACAATATTAGGACAATATTCACAGTCATGCTGCAGTCCTCTTGCAGGGCCAGGTCATTTGTAGTAGATACATCTGCACATTGTTTTGCTCTTTGGACCTGTATAGGTCTGACTCATTTCTAGGCTGAAGCCTTCATCTTAGTCATCAGGCAGGTACCTGGGAACCCAGAGTCTTGCCAGATCCAGTCGTTACAAACACCGTGTTCAATACAGCACTGTCAGGCTTCTGACCCCAGGTGCTAGGTAAATGCCAGGGGTCAGTTTACAGAGACTCATGCTCCAGGCCCACTCCTAATGCCAGGTTTGTTTCTGTGGCTTCAGACACAAACTTGTATAACTTAATTGACAGTGGGCAAAGGATGCAATAAAAAATAAAATTTTAAAATGCATTGTGAAGAATAAAAAAAAATACAACTTATTCCCATTTGTGGCATTCAGAGAGAAACTAGTAACTGTAAGTAACCGCACTTAAAAAGTGAAAAAACTTAATAATGATTATACACACAAATGATATGTTATTTTGAAAGGTATGCGTGCCTTGTAATTCTAACAGTTAGGAGGAGAAAGGAGGAAAGGAGCTGAGCTTAAAACTACCCAACAGAAAAAGAAATAAATTTCATAATGAAGATAAATAAAATAGACAACAAATTAAGAGCAAACTTAGGCGTAGCTCCCTGCGTGTATTTAATCTCCTCAGAGATTGTCTGGTAAGCAATATTTCAGGATTACCCTGGCGTCCGTGTCTCTTCTCTGACCTTTTCCCCCGGAAGATATGACTAGCAACTCCAAGTACTGTTTTCCTGGCTTTCATTATTATTATTATTATTATTATTATTATTATTATTATTATTTCTTTTCCTGAGACAGGTTTTATCTGTGCAGCCTCAGGAGTCCTGGAACTCCCTCTATAGACTAGTACTCAGAGATCTACCTGCCTCTGCCTCCTGAGTGCTGGGATTAAAGGCCTACACCACCACTACTCTGTTTTTTCCTTAGGTTTGAAATGAAGTACATTAAGAGTTTTCCATTCATATTTTGATCATACTGGTCTTCCTCCCTGACTTTCCACCCCCAAGGCCCCATTTACCTTTCTATTTCTTCACTAGTCCACTTCTGATTTCCTGTCTTACAGATTCTCACTCTTTCCCCTGTTGAAGATTTTGACACTCACACGGGGTTGGAGGTAGAGTAGAGCATGCCTTTAATCCCAGCACTCGGGAGTAAAAGGCAAATCTATATGCTTGAGTTCGAGGCACGTTTGGTCTACCAATTTGAGTTCCAGAAAAGCCAAGGCTGTACTGAGAAACCTCGTTTCAAAAAACAAAGCAGCAATAAAAAAACAAAAACAACAAAACAAGAAAAGATTTTGTTAACCACGGCATGTTTCCCTTTCTGGGGAAGAGTCTCCTAAACACACACACACACACACACACACACACACGCTCAAAATCTAGACCATGTGTTTGAGACTAAACATAGTCATTAATAAGTACGTCATTAATAAGTACAGTAAAAACAAATCCTTAAATCTGAGGCAATTTGTGTCCTGGGAACAAAATAGTCCATAATTATAATTTGACTTTGGCTTTTTTGGTGCTCTTCTTTGAAACTGGACCCCTTGAATGGAGCTCCCTCCGACCAAAGTAAAAAAATAGCATATGCGCACCTTGCAATGATAACAAGCCTTTCTGTTACAACGCCCTGGAGACTACTTCTGTGCAGACTTTTGTCACCCCGTTCGCGCCTTATCCAAACTCCTGACCTGTGGCTCTCTCCTGCTGTGTCCACCTACTATTATTACAACCCTACCCTATGTGGCTTGTGTGGCGAAACTGGTGGAGATGAAGGATGAGACTGGATCACGAATACTTTGCAGCAGCTCTGGTGCCTTTGGAGTAGCAGGCCATCGTATTCAGCGTCATGAGTTTTGCCGAACGATGGCTACGAACAGTTTTAATATCATTAATACTTCACAAATGGCCATTCTCTTTCGGGTGTGAAGTTTGGAAATTGCTAATAACATATTGTTACGTTTTCTCATGTTAAAAGCCTGTGTCCCTTTTGTTACAAGTTGTCCCTAGGAGACTAGATCGGCAAAAAAAAAAATCTGGTGTGCTGTAAAGCTGTACACCATAAAACAGTTCTGTTGCTATGGGAGAATGAAAAGAACCCGGGACTCCCAAAGACGCTAGATGTGTGAAGATCCTGATCACTCATTGGGTGAGTTTTGCGGATGTTCATTCCTCAGCCAATGAGCTTAGTGTTCTGTGAGCCTCGGGTAGGAACTTTTGCAAGTTTTGCCTACAGTTCTATCTCATCCATCATTTCCGGATTTGTACCCTTCCTCGTAAAAAAAGTAGTCCAGAGTTCTCGCCACCCTCCCTCCACCCTCCCCACTCCAATCCCCTCCCCCTATCGGTCTGGAGTCTAGAAGTCTTCCGGAGGAAGGAGGGCGGACCCCACCTTTGCTCTCCCAGCATGCATTGTGTCAACGCCATATCGCTGAGCAGGTCCCAGAAGTGAGCTGCTAGCTGGCGACTCTCTGCAGTTATCTTGACTTAGCACAGCTTCCCGCTGGTGTCCTTTGTGCCATGTCTGATAACAAGAAGCCAGATAAAGCTCACAGTGGCTCAGGTGGTGAAGGTGATGGAAATAGGTGCAATTTATTGGAGTGGCTGTTCTTCTTTGTTGCCACCACAGGTTTTCTGGCGTTCCAGTTAATCCTAGACGCCATTTATGAGCAGCAGTATGAAAGGGATGTGGCCTGGATAGCCAGGCAAAGCAAGCGCGTGGCCTCAGTCGGTCGGGAGGATGAAGACGATGATGAGGATGAGGACGACTACGACTTCGATGATGATGATGATGACGACGACGACGAGGATGAGGAATTGGAGAACCTGATGGATGATGAATCAGAAGAGGATGAGGAAGATATGAATGTGGAAATGTGTGCCGGAACTTCCTGCTGCCCAGTTAATATACCTAACTGTCACTGTGAGTTACCCGTGGTACTTACTCATGTGGGGTGTACTCTTTACCCACATCTGTAGTAAAGACCACATCTTAGTCAGGGGGTCATTTCTGGGAACCATTCCTGTCTCTCCTGTCCATGCCTATCCCCTCTTCTCTCTAACTTGCCCTTAGTTCCTCTCCTCCCATCCCCCTCCTCTTCCTTGCTCCTCCACTCCCTTTTCCCGCCTTGCCTCTCTAGGTCCAGTCCATCCAGTTCCCTTTCCCCTTTGCTCTCCTTTTCCCTCCCCCCTCTGCTCAAATTTTTGCCTCAGGCTTTCCGCTCCCTGAGCTCCCTGATCCCCTCCCACTTCTGGCTTCCCCTTTTGTAGCTGTCCCTGAAACCCTCCCCTTCCTGTTCCCCTTTCCCGCCTTTTCTTTCCCTGCTCCCCTCCCCCTCCCTGCTTACCTTTTACCGCCTTTCCTCTCCCTGCTTCCCTCCACCTTGCTGCTCCCTCCCCCTCCCTTTTCCCATTTTCAGGTGCTCCTCCCTCTCCCTCCCTTTTCCCATTTTCAGGTGCTCCTCCCTCCCCCTCCCTGTTCCCATTCTCCCTGTTTCATCCCTTTGCTCCTCTCCTGCTTCCCTATTCCCCTTTCTGTATCTTAACTCACCTTGCTCCCCTCCCCCACCCTGCTCTCCTTTTTGGACCTTTCTTTTACAGGATCCCCTCCCTCTCCCTATTTCTCTTTGTGCACCTTTCCTAGCCCTGTTCTGTTCCCTCTCCCTGCTCCCCTCCCCCTCCTTGCTTGACTTTTAGCAGCCTTACCTGTCCCTGCTCTCTGCCTCCTCCTGGTTCCCCTTTTTGTGCTTTCCTCCTCTGGCTCCCCTCCACTTTCCTGCTCACATTTTTTCCCTTTAACTTCCCCTGTCCCCCCTCACTTTTTTTTTGCACTTGTTTTCCAGGATCCCCCCTCTGGGTTTCCCTTGTAAGCCTTTCCTGTCCCCTCCCCCTCCCAGCTCCCCCTCCCTTCCTGCCTTTCTGTGCTAACCTTTTAATGCCTTTCTTTTTTAGGATTCCCTCCCCCCTGCTGTTTGCCTTTGTGTACCTTTCAAGGATCCTGCTCCCCTCCCTTTCCCAGGCTGTCACCCCTCCTTCTCTTCTCCTCAGTTCCTCCCAATCCCTGCTTCCCTTACCCCTTCCCTCTCTCTGCTCTCCTCCCCTGCCTACTGCACTTGTCTCCTGCCCCCCAGTTACCTGCTTCCCTGAGGTCCTTCCTGCCTCTCTATCCATCTCTCCATTTTTTCCCTTGTCCCTCTTCCCTTTCACT
>NW_021604621.1:64872-92829 GCF_004785775.1 Grammomys surdaster
CATGTCCCCTCTCTTCCCTTTGCTTCCTCCCCCTTCTTCACCCTGCCTCTCCCATTCCCCTCTTATCTTCATGCTCGTTCCCTGTCCCCTCTCAGTTCCCTGTGCTCCCTCACCCCTTCCCTTTCCCTCTTTCTCCCAATCTTCTTCTCTTCTATCTCCCCTCCCTTTGCTTCTCCCTCCTCCTTCCACTCTTCCTTTCCCCTTCCCCTTTGCTCTCCACTCTCCTTGATCTTCTTTCCTCTCCACATACCCTTTTTCCCTTCCACTCTGCCCTTTGCCCCCAGGCCCTATGGTATCCCATGCACTGGAAATTGGAGGTCCTCAATGTCAGGAAGGCAAGAAACAGAGCAAAATCTTAACTCAGCTGGAAAGGCTGGATGAAGATAAGGCCAGGTTCTGAGGATAGCTGGAATCCAGCCAAATGGCTCCTGTAACCCTAGGTACCGAGAGAGAGTAGTAGAGAAGTTCTTGATCCTTGTTGCTGCTTTTACATATGTTGACACATCTTTGAAACTGCAGGCCATGGTCCATTCTCAAACCTTGCCCATCGTGGTTAAGTAATGGGAGACTCTGAAAACTAGGGGCCAGTGGTTTGTTTTGGGGACAAATTAGCACTTAATGATATAACCCTAAAAATTATAACAAACAGACTCGGAATTTTGAGACCCTTCTACAGGTGAGAAGTGGAAAAATTGTCACTGTGACTTTTTTCTTAGGCTGAAGACACTCATGACTATAGAAGCATTGCTAAAATACTGTTTGTTTTGCTAAAATACTCTTTCTCACATGTTCATATTTTCCAGGTGCTCCTAACCAACATGTAAGGAAGAGCGAATTGAAGTGTAAGACGATTTATTTCTTCCACCACCCTAATATCCTGCTGTCAATCCCACTGTACTATAAGATATCACCGGATGGTGGGCATGAAAATGCTCATGAAGAGGCTGCAATGGAAGAGGAGGAGAAAGAAAACGAGGAGGAGGAGGAGGAGGAAGAGGAGGAGGAAGAAGAGGAGGAGGAGGAAGAGGAGGAGGAGGAAGAGGTGGAGGAGGAGGAAGGAGAGGAAGAGGAGGAAGAGGAGGAGGAGGAAGAGGAGGAGGAGGAGGAAGAGGAGGAGGAGGAGGAAGAGGAGGAGGAGGAAGAGGAAGATGAAATGGGAAACCTGGATGGAGAGTATAAAAAGAACCTAGACTTTGCAAATGGCCCCTCACCCTAGGGATGCAGGTACTGTCTTTACTAACAGTTCCCAGAATATCCCTGTATCTAAAAGCATCCTTTTAAAAATATCATCAGTAAACTAAACAGTTGTTAATTTTTTATATTATTAGAATGAAATTAATACAGTAAGCAGTTTAACAATCATAAATTAAGCAGGAGTCAATGATGTCTAGATGCCTGTCCTTTAAAAGATTGTAACAAGATTACTTACTACAGATGAGAAGTTGTTAGACTTGGTAGTAGAGACCAATAAAAGATCATGCAGTGAAATGTGGCCATGGAAATCACGTATTGTTCTCGTAGTGCCTTTAAGACAGCTGATAACAGCTGGCAAAAATAAGTGTTTCAAGAAATATCACATGCTGTGGTTCATATGTAAATTATCAGCCTAGTTTTAATTTTAATATTTCAAATGACATTCCATTTCTAGACCTGTGATTTTAAAGAGATGAAAATCTCTTAAAATTTTCTTTATCTTTAATTTCCTTAACTTTAGTTTTTCATGTAAAATTAGTTTAAAATTTTTAAATTTCTTAAAATGTTTTTAAAAAGGAGATGAAAATCTCATTTTGAAGAGATGAAAGCAGAGTAACTTGGAAGCTTAGGGACTCTACAGGGTTGGTATGTAACCATAAAGACTTTTGTTCTCTGAGAAGCAGTCAGAGAGAGAGGAAAACCAGGGCTTTGCAAATGGTTGCCAGTAGGATAGTGAGGTCGATATGATCAGATTGGGGAAGCTATCAAACTCATGAATACTCTAATACATAAGGATCTGTTAGGGAAACACAACAGGGAAATATTTTAGTTTCTCCTTGAGAGACAATGGTGTAATACATAGAATTGACAAGAAAGTCAGGAGTGCGTTCTAAGAAAATACAAGTGTTGCTTATCTCTTATTTCCTTCTACAGTTGCAAAGCCCAGAAGAAAGAAGTGAACAGGAGGAAGAGGAAGAAGAGGAAGAAGGAGGAGAAAGAGGAAGAGAAGAAGAATTTTTTCATTAATTTTCTAGTTTTTAGTAATCCAGAAAAATGATTTTGTTCTAAAGTTCATTATATATATGAAGATGTCACCAACAGACATCTGACTACATGGTGAACTTTTATATAAATATATAGGATTACATTTGTTCATATTAAAAATAAAAGTTTGACTTGCATACACTACAGTTGTTTCATGTTAACATCAATCTACATTTTTAAAATCTTTTTAGTTTTGCCTCATCTTGAAAAAGAAAAGCACCTAGCTTACCAGCAACAAATGCTGATGGGTAAGTGTGAACCACCAGCAGCAGCAGCTGGAAATTTGCTACAAGTGTTATATCCTCAGACTCTCCTCCAGACCTGTTGAGTCAGAGATCCTTAAGGTGGATCTTTAGTAGAGATTTCCTAAGTGCTCAGAACACTTGAATCTCAGAGCACCACTGGTTTGCAGCAACAGGGGGAAAGGCTATGTAGAGCCAGCCTTCATTAACTTGGAAGGTGCTATGTTTGTGATTTGAATATCAGCCATGGGCTGAGATGTCGAGGTTTGTTGCACAGTTGAGAGGTGATGGAATGGATAGTAGTGGGGCATTTTTTGGAAAGATGTTATTGCATTGGGAACGAGCCCTGGAAGTAGATATCAGAACCCTGACCACTTGTTCTTTTGCTTCCTTGTTGCCATAAGTCTAGGCAGTTCAATCCACCACATCTTCCTTCCCTGATGGAATGGCTTGTCACCAGAAAACATAGACCTGCTGAAAGGATGTGCTTATTTCCCAGGACAGCTGTAACAAAATCATAAACTGGGTAGCTTCAAACAAAAGATGTTCATTCATTTGCTCATAGTTCGGAAAGTTGGAAATCTGCAATTATGTTGTTAGCAGAATGGATTCTTTCTGGAGGTGGTGAGAAGGAATCTTGTGTTTTCCTCTATGCTGACTCCTGGAGGTTGACAGCAATTTTTGGCAACAGTTGGGTTGCAAATGTAACATTCTAATCTTTTTCTCCATCATTATATAGTGTTTTTTTCTTTCGATCGCTGACTCTAGGACTCTTTATGGGGGTGCCAGTCAGTGAATGAAGGGTCCACCTTTATCCTCTATTACTTCATCTTAACGTTATATATGTAAATGATCTTTGATCACATCTAGGGAGTCTAATAGTTGCCCCTATAACATATATCTTGAAAACAAACTCATTAAGTTGTTAAGGGGAGTCCCCCAGAGATGACTATTAGGAAATGATTTACAGACACTTGGAAGTTTTAATTCTAGGCGGCAGGGGTTACACTCAGGGACCCAAGTGTAGCCACAAGCATTTAGAGCACAAGCCTTTTAAAAGCAAAAGCCAGTTGGGCAGTGGTGGCGCAAGCCTTTAATCCCAGCACTTGGGAGGCAGAGGCAGGTGGATTTCTGAGTTTGAGGCCAGCCTGGTCTACAGAGTAAGTTCCAGGACAGCCAAGGCTATTCAGAGAAACCCTGTCTCAAAAAAAAACAAAACAAAACAAAAAAACAAAAGCAAAAGCCATATCCTCAGTATCTCATTATGTAGCTACATAGGGAGGTTTATGCACAAGCAAGCAGTTTAACAAAAGCTAAGATAAGCAGTTATCTGGAGAGGGTTCTGCTCCAGCAGGCAGTTTAACAGAAGCTAAGTTAGCTGGGGTGTCTTGACCTCAGCCTTCTAGAATAAAGTTAGATGTTTTCCCCCAGAATTCTCCATGAAGAAGATAAAATTCTAGTTAAAACTGAAGTTGTCTCAACTAGATTACAAGATGGAGGAACTTCTGTACTGATTGAAGGAACTTTTGCACTGTCTTGCAAAGGTATAAGCATTGGGTGATGACCATGAAATACAGAGAAAGGAAAAACTGGGAAAACTATAAAACAATCTATTACATTTATAATGAAAGGCATAGACACAAACACACACATACATACATGTCCTTTATATAGTGTTTACCTCTTTTCATAATTCCTTCTGAATGGTGTTTGTATCATTTTATATGTGCATAAATATATATATTTATGAACCAATATGTGTGTATGATACATCATTCAGAAAGAATTATGAAAAGGATAAAACCCCATATGAAAGACCGTGATTAACATTTGTGGAACAAAGGGTAGAACTCACCTGGGGTGGGGGGATGCACAGTGAATTTCAATTCTTTTTAGAAGTGTGCTGTCAGGGTGGATAATGAGCTCACTGTTATAATAGTCTCCATATCTTTTTACAGGCTCTGAACTTTTTCTGAACTAAAGAGGAAATGTAAAAGAAGAAATCTGCTTAAGAAACCTGCCTAAGGAAAATGAGTAACAGAATTGACCTGAGTAAAGGATTAGAGAAGGTAAGGATCCCTTTTTTAAAAATAAATCTGGCTTCTACATTTAGTTAAGGCTGCCTAGATTCCTACATATTAGCTTCAATAGCATTTCAATAGAGCAGTACCTTTCATATTTTAGTGTATATTAATTTTTTAGAGGTTTCTATCTTAGCATTTGGACTGAATCAATGAAGAGGATCCTGAATACCTATT
Organism: Grammomys surdaster; assembly: GCF_004785775.1. NCBI lineage: Eukaryota > Metazoa > Chordata > Mammalia > Rodentia > Muridae > Grammomys > Grammomys surdaster. Next base: position 69,611 of record NW_021604621.1, read on the forward strand.
GGAACCTGGGGCTTTGGGCTACTAGGGCAGCATACCAGATACAGGGACTACATTTGAGTACAGGAATCTCTATGTACCTCCTTAACAGTCACTCTTTTTTAAATTTCATAATGTTCGAAGCTGGAGAAATGTTTCAGCATTTAAGGGTACTTGCTGCTCTTGCAAAGGACATGGGTTTGCTTCCCACCAACTATGTGGTATAGTTCCAGGGGATCCAGTATTTGTCTTTCTTCTCTGTAGTCACCAGGCACACACATGGTACACATAACACACACTAAAGCAAACTCTCATTTGCATAAAAGAAAGCAGATCATCGTAAGCCACTGGACTTGGGTGCCTGGAATTGAACTCAGGTCCTCTGGAAGGACTTTACCAAGTGCTCTTAACCACTGACCCATTTCTCCAGCATAAAATAAAAAAAATAAAATGTATCTTTTAAAAAGCACTTCATTAATTAGTAAAGGAGATCCTGTTACATATGCCAAGCAATGCCAGAATACCGAGGAAAGACATTAAAATTGTCAAGAGGCAAAAGACAGGAAGGAAGGAGCTCTTAGGTTAAGAATTTCACTCGAGATTTTTACAAGAAAAGCAGCGGATGGAGGTTGAATAGTTCTGGGTTGTTTATTTTCAGTAGTTTTGCATTTATCTGGTACCTAGCTCTGGGATGACTAGGGCAGAGGAGTATTTCCTCATAGAATATAACTCAAAGAAAAGAAGAGAGAACTTATTGCTTGGTTAATTTATGTATTAAAAGGTATGCTTTGGTTGGGCCTTTATTAACTTTGAGAATTGGCTATCCCGGGGAGGGACCATTTTGTTTCTTCCAGCCAGTGAGGTGTATGACTTTAGCTTTTTCATTTGTCAAAACATTAGTGGTTTAAAAAACAACTGAAAATGTTTATAATAAAACTTATCCTCTCATGCTTAGCATCATAATGGAGAGTTTTAGAGAGTAGAGCAAAAATTTCACTAGGATTCCAAGTATTTTTTTATGGGAATTTTTAAAAAGGCAACATAAGTAAAAGGAATCTCTGCAGGGAAATTCTTAACCACATTCCCTGGTTTTACAGTTAGCAAAGCAAAATAGGTTGGCAGCTTTTGGGAACTGGAATATCTTAGTAGAAGTGTAAGGTGTGTTAGGCAAGGAGGCCAGAAAGTACATGTAAATGTTAATGATGTTTATGGATATTGGTGGAGTTATGAAACAAGATGCCTGATGGGAATCTCAGAGAGAAAAGTGAGGACGGAGGACTCTGTGGAAGGAGATGGGTTGGTTGATAGAAGACAAGTGCATTTTAGGGAGAGCAGTTTTTTTGAACAGTACAGAAAATTGAACCTTAGGCTTCATTCCTGCCAGGCACGTGCTCTTCCATTGGGCTTCATCAGGGTCTCACTGTTTCCACACTGGTCTGGAACTCACCCTACCCAGTTGACCTGAAACATGCCATCTTCCAGCCTCAGCCATCTAAGCAGCTGTGATTAGATTTATGCCACCAAGTCTAGCAGAGGTACAGGTTGTAACAAGTCAAACAGATTTGCCTTTATGCATAGGAGCTGCAGGGAAGAAAAGATGTCTCAACAAATGTTAGTTTCGTGGCTCACAGACGTACTCTCAACAACACTTAGATTATCAAAATAAAAGTATACAAATTAGTGTCAATCTTATTTGGAAAGAATCTGCAGAAATCAAAACTCAAAGCATCAGTGAAGCTTGTGTAATTTTGCACTTTACATTTTTGTTAAAAGTGGACAGTAATATAGAAGAGTAATCAGACAAGAGGAGCTTGATCCAGAGATAATAAGCCCAGGGAAGTTTAGCAAGGCTTGTTATTTTTTTTCTGATTAAACTAAGAGCCTTATACTTGCTAGATAAATGCTCCGCACTGACCCTGTATCTTTTACTTTTATACAAAGTTAAGTTGGTTAGGCTGCCCATGAGCTCGCTCTGAAGACCAGACAACTCTAAAACAAGTGATTCTCTTGCCTCAGCCTCCAGAATAACCAGGAAGACAGAATTGTGCCAACTCTATGCCTGGTGTACCTTGGCTTCTGTAATCCATAGCTCTTTGTTTGAGCTTCATAAATTTGTGGACTTTATAATTTTACAGCTTCAGCAAAACTATATTTCAAAAACTGAGCCTGAAGTGTTTTCTATACATTTGTTTCTATGTATGAAAACTACTAAAACTACTATTAAAACTACTACTATTAAACTATTAAAAAGTAATTTCAGTAGTTTAGTAAATGTTCCTATTACTGTGTTTCTGCATTTTGGGAGAATTTTAGCATAAGTTTGTTTACAGACACTTTAAAGAAATGTATTGATTTTTATGTGTAAGAGGGTTTTGTCTGCATATATGTTGGTGCACCACAGGTCTGCTTGGTGAGTATGGGGTTCAGAAGTGGCTATTAGATCCCCTGGTACTGGAGTTACAGAAGGTTTGTTGGGAGCCCAGTTATGGGCGCTGAAAATGTTAGCCTGTGTTCTCTGCAAGACCAGTGTATGTTCTTAACTGCTCAGCCATCTCTCATGTCCCCAACCCATTTTTTGTAAAATGCTTTCAGGACTGGTAGCGAATGTGTATCTTCAGTATGTTCTATCCTGTTTCATTTGTATATATTTCTTCCTGAAGGTTCTTATTTAGGTTAGGTCATTTTATAGATGGAATTGCTTAAATAGTTATTTGAAACTCAAAATTCATGAAATTAATCCCATTCTTCTACTAGCGATAAATAAATTAGACTTGGTTTTTGCTACCCAAACTCTGTTATATGTACACATATTTTTCAAATTACCACATTGAAACAGCACTGAACCATATATTTATATGAACCATAAAACCAGTCAAAATATCCATCCTCCTTAAAAGGGACATATGAGCACTTGAGAAAAAGAACACTGTGCCTCCCTGGACTCCACAGAGTCTAGAGCAAATGAAACAAAACCAAGCAGTGTTTTCTCATGAAACATTATGCTCCCTGCAAATCCTGATTCCTTTCACAAAATCCAAAATCTAGGTTGCTCCTCCAGCAGAGTGGGCCTTCTTTTTTTCCAAAAGTTCTCTTAGAACTCTCCAATGAAAAGTTCGATATAGAGTTAAATATATTAACAAAGTATATTAACATAATTTCCTTTTATTTTCTTTTTTAAGAATTATTTATTTTATATTAGTGCACTGTAACTGTCTTCAGACACACCAGAAGAGGGCATCAGATCCCATTACAGATGGTTGTGAGCCACCATGTGGTTGCTGGGAACTGAACTCAGGACCTCTGGAAGAGCAGTTAGTACTCTTAACTACTGAGTCATCTCTCCAGCCCAACATGTAATTTTTAAATTCAGGTAAACGTCAAAATAAGAGACTCCCCAAAGTACAATTTCTTCTGTATATAAAGCATTCGCATATAAACACTGGTATATGTTCGTATGTTTTTTATTTTTATTTTCTTTTTTTTTCTTAATTTTTTTAACACTGTTTCCCTATGTATCTCAGGACTGCTAGGATGACAGGTACACGCAATGAAACATGGCTCAATAATGGTATGTATGTAATTTGTGTTTCATTTTTGAGACAAGGTCTTACAGACCAAACTGGCCTTAAATTTCTGCTTACACCATTGGGTACCTGGGTTGACAGGCAAGTGTTGAGGGCCATCGGCCACAGTCGACCAGGTTCACCTGAAAGAGAGGCTGGGAATGGAAGAAGGGACAGGAGGGTGGGAAGAGATGAAGCCAGGACAAAGGTTTCTGATCAAGGCTCAATGCTTTAATGTTCAGCTTTCAATTTAAAGGGGATAACCCACCCCCACCCCCAGAGTTCCTTCTTGCTTCAGCCGGCTGGGGGTGAGCGGAAACCATCCTGCTGGAGGTGAGAGGAATCCACACTTAATTGCGGGCCGGAGATGTCAAGGCAAGCTCAGCAGGCAGTCTATTCTTCTCAGCTTGTGTACCAGGCTACAGGGCAGCCAAGGAGGCACCAAGGCCAGCAATGCCAAGGCAGGCAATGCCTCCGGAGTCCTATTGTTTGGTCTATTGTGGTAAACAAGGTCTCTCAGGCCTGCTCAAGGCTGGGGGAAGGGCACAGTTCCCACTTTTTAGTTTTATAAGATATGAGCAGTGCCAGCAGCTGGATGGGGTAAAATATTTCATCCCATCTAGGGTACAGAGTGGCCGGGCGACCGTGCCTGGCTTAGGTTGGTATCTATATTACACCTATATTACCCATCTTTGATGAACATACATAGCATATTGATGTAAGCCTCTGTCTTAGGTTTATAGGAGCTCAAGACACTTTTACCCGTCTCTGACTAACCGGCCATCAGTGGCACACTCTTTCCCATAAGACCAAAACCACATTCAGACCAAAGGACCTGTGGGCATGCACTAGATGTAATTCTTCATAGCGATGGATAACTGCCATGATGAAAGCTGAGCTTACTGAGAGCGGTCCTGTGTGAAGGCAAACTATCTGCTTGAGACACAAGGTTTAAAAGGTTAAAAGCAACATGATTTATCCAAGTAATGTAGAAAATAAGGTTTGAAGCGGAAATGTTCCAGTGCCTAATCCACCTGCTGGTTGACAGGGATTTAGACACAAAGTCTGGCCACCACGTATAGTGGGTGGCTTTAAGTATTGATGGAAACTACATGCCAGGTTAAATAAGCTGGCAGATAAGGATTTTGAGCCATCATCATCAGAATCACAATTATTAGGCTCGAGATCTGTGTCCACTTGACGGACCAATCTTTCAGGGAGCCATTGGACTCCGTTCTCTTTTTCTGAAAAAATACATATTGAGCCACGGCCCCAAATTAAAACATGTTTGGGACCATACCAAGTATTAGGTAAGGAGTCTCTTCACATGACCCTGGCAAATGAGCTGGAAGTAACCGGATGCCAGTGGCGATCTGCTACAGACTGACCCTTAGCTTAGCATCAGTTTGCAGAAAATTTAAAATAAGACAAAAGCAAGGTGTGCTTTTGGTGACCCTGGGGGGTATAATTCCCCCTTTTTAGTTTTTAAAAGCCAATTTTTCAGAGTTCCTTGTAAAACCAGGGAAGAAGCATCAATAGTTGTTCCTCCCACATTCAAGAGAGTTATCAAGATATTATTTTAAAGTTCCATAATCTCTCTTTCACAATTCCTTGTCCTTGAGGATAAGGAATCTCAGTAATAAGAATAATATTAAATTGTCAACATACCATCTCAAATGTTTGACTGTAATAGCCAGTTCCATTGTCTATAATCCGATATGGAACACCAAGCATAGAAAAATAATGTAGGCAATAACTAATTATAATTTTTAGTTGCTTTTCTTGTTAAAGCAGTTGCAACTAAAAAGCCTAAAAGGGTATCAAGTCACATGTACATATTTTAATTTTCTAAAATCAAGAATGAGTAACATCTATTTGCCATAATTGATCACGTATAAGTCCTCAAGGCTTAACACCATTATGAAAATTGAGGACACTGAGAACAAGTTTTTGTTATTTAACTTGTACACTTTCTAGAAATATCAAATTATTGTCTCAAGCTATTATTATTTTGATGATATAAAGAATAAGATTGTATGGCCAATTGTTTCTGTAAGGTTTATAATTTGACTGGTATAAAAATCTGCTCTGGCATTGCCCTGGGATCAAGTACAGCCACCATGGTATATGTTTCTATCTTAGTTAAAAGGGAAACTGTATCTGAATGACAAGCTGAAATTTCCTAACTGGATTACACCTAGAAATTATGAGAGAGGAATGGAATTGGGAGGTGACAGAGTATGAGTCGGGGAGTATGTGAATGAGTATTTAATGTGTTTTTACAAGAATACAGGTTTGTTCTGTGTGGGAATGAATTTGGAAGCATGTTCCTAAATGAACATGTATGTTTTGGTAGCATGCCTGAAATTGTCTGTACATAGATGACAACCATTCTTTTTCTTTCTCTTTTTATAAGCACATCACATATTACAGAGTGTATGTATATGTGTGAGTATGTGAATGGTTTCTGAGAGTTGCATAATTGAAGTTGTGTACAATAATCATATGTGTACTAGTTAATACTGATTGTAATGTTGATGGGATCTAGATTCACCTAGCAGACAAGTCTCTGTACGAACCTGTGAAGGGGTTTCTAAATGTGGGCAGCATTAGTCCATGGATGGGTGACTGATGGAATACAAAAAGAGAATCAGAGCTAAGCAGCAGCCTTCATGACTCTCTGCCCCAGACTACAGATGCAGTGTGACCAGTGGTACCTTCCACCAAAGCATCCATGCAGTTCAGTAGTGTATCCTCACACTGTGCCAAAATACAGACAGCTTCTCATTTGTTTTTTTTTTTTTTTTTTTTTTGCCTTTGTGAAACATTTTGTCACAGCACCGAGGAAAGTAACTGATACACTGTGAACATGTTGTTTTGTGATCATTGTAGTGTGGTGGGGGTGGGGGTGGGGGGATAAGGGAGTGTGTACCTGTAAGGGTAAAAGTCTGTCCCCTGTATGACTTTGAAAGCATGTTTGTGTGAGTGAGCAAATGTGTTAACATGATCATAGGAGTAAACGAACATGATGGTGTGAACGGCTTGCAATAGTGTGGACATACATGCTAATGGCCAAAATTAATTCCTCACTCCTGTTTGCCTTACTTCAAGATTTGTTTTTTTTTTTATTTCTATGAGTATATTCCCTGCAAGTATGTATGTGTAACCTGTGTGAGCAGTGTCCACAGACATGAGAAGACAATGTAGGATCCCCTAGAACTGTTGTTACAGATGGCTATGAGATACCATGTTGGTGCTAGGAACCAAACTCAGGTTCTCTGGAAGAGCAACAAGGGCTTTTAACAGCTGAGCCCCTTTTCTGAACCTCTCCAGGCCCCCTTTCATTATTTCAGTGTAGCTTTATATTACTGATGAAGTTACATTTCTACATTTACCAGGTAAATGTCAATTTTACCTTATTTTCATGAATTACATTTTCATGCATGATTTTCTTTTCTTGCTTGCTTATGTTTCTGCTTTTTGAGACACGTTTCCTATGTCTCCCTGACTGGCCTATTCCTCTTTAGGTAGTGATTCTGTACAGCCCATAGAATGATCTACAATAGCCATACTTTTTTATGAATGAGTGAGTTTATTAAGTAGATAACCAGCCAACATAAAATAATACAGAGTAAGAGACCAAAACATAATCAAACAGGAGCCTCAAAACATCTAGCAGGAATCCAGTGAAAAGTTCCCTTTAAGATGACCAGCTGGAGCACTCAACAGAGGGAGTCAGCATATGGACAGAGCATTGTGTCCCTCCTATGAGGCTCCTAAGTAAAACAACAAATAAAAATAATGTCAAGAAATCAAGGCCTCATGGCACCAGAAGAAAACTGAGGAAGGAATTTCAGGCAGTTGGAAGTCCTGCCTCAGATTTGCTTCCTGACTGAAGCTCAGCTCCTTTTCCCTACCCCACCGCAGGCATCTCCCATCACAGGATAAATAACAGCGACATCCGTGGGAAATAGTTTGCTCTTCTCAGAGGCACAGGGTCTTCACACTTAGGCTCTTCTGCTCTTTTCTCTCTTCCTTGTCATAGACATAGAGGCGCCAGCCCATCTCCAGACACTAGGCTTCAGAAGACATTTGACATAAACATGCTTGGGGATGAACTTGAGAGCCACAGCCATACCCTCAGGGTGCAGTATCTCAATGAACTCAAACAACAGAAAAATTTACCAGTATAACTGTACTTCCAGGCTGGCCTTAAGGTTGAGACAGTTCTTCTGCCTTAGTTCTCCAAACTGGAATTTTTGAGTAGTGGTTTTTATTTTAATAGTCCTGAGAGATTTGCTTCTTTATACCCTGTGCACAGACTGTAGGTAAAAAGAGACCATTGTTTTTCTTTCTGAGTGTTGCAAAAGGCAGAATGTTTTGGGGGGAGGGGAGGGGTTGGCAAGTTCAGCACAATAGCAGAGTCCATGCCTATTTCCTCATGTAATTGTGACAGTCGATTAGGGCTGAGTTCTCTTCGATCCAGTTGATATCATTTCCATTTTAACGAAGAGGCCTCTGCTGTTAATCTAAATGACTGGGGAGCCCTTTCATGACTTGGGCTGTAAGGGGAGTATCAGTCCACAGAGCCATTGGATCTTCCCAGGTAAGGACTTCAGTTGTAATAAGTGCCCGGTATGTCTCCCGAGGTTGGTTACCCTAGAAAAAAGTACCATCTGGCTGAGTCTGAGGGTTGTTTACACCAAAGTGTGTGGGTAAGATTGTTTACTTGTCCATTTGGTTCAGAGGATCCAGGGAGGCAGTCTTGGGGTTGTAGAACTGATTGTTGCTGGGGTATTACTGCGATAGTCAAAGTGAGAGCTAGATTAGTTTATCTCCAGCAGTTCTTAAAATGTGGGTCACAACACCTTTGGGGGCTGCATATAAGATACTTAAATTCCAATGCATAACAGTAGAAAAATTACAGTTATGAAGTAGCTACCAAAAGAATTTTATGTTTGAGTCACCACAGCTGTTTTAAAGGGTCTCATCATTAGGAGAGTTGAGCCAGTGAGCTAGTACCTCTTGTTGCTCTGGTACTCACAGAAAAGTGGAAGACGTGGGTGACCCAGTATATAGGGCCAATAAAGATTAGAGATGAATAACGTGTTTATTGTTGCAGGTCATGTTTGTAGAATTAACCAGAAGCCTTTGATTTGACAGGTATAAGTGTACTAAATCCAGGGCACTGTGATTTCTTGAATTGTTTTAGCATCACTAGCAGTAAGAAAGGATTATAGTTGTGAGGAAGCCCCCAGGAAACAACTGAGTGGACTCAATTCAGCATTCTCCACACTTGCCAACTTGCCATGCTGTATAGCATCTATTGACTGACTAATAAGCCCATCCCATTATCCCAGCTGATGGGAAGCCAACATTTTCCACTGTCTATCTCTCTGAGAGCTGTTAGGAGTCCTAACATAGGATGTGAACCCTGCTTAGCCATAAAAACTCGGATATATATGGGGTATGAGGGTGTGAGTGTGTGTGTGTCAGTAAGTGCCTCAGTGTCCAAATCCTCTTAACTCCTACCTTCCCTATTACACAGAATCATTTAGGAATGAGATCACTTTCCATGTCATATAATAGCAGTACATTATTCCATTCTAGTCTCTGTTAGGTGAAGCGTGCATTCCAACAGGTACCTTCTATATAGCTGGTAAGCCAGGAAGTTCATCAGGGACTGGAGCTAGGTCCTTAAGGACAGACTTGGTCTTAGCGAAAGAAAGAAGACATATTTCCTCCTCAACTCAAGATACGGTCTCACATTCTTGGCTGTTGACTTTTCCATGTTCTGCTTAAGTGGCCCAAGAAAGTGGAAGGCAAATTGTTCTCATCCATACCATAGTGATACTTTACTGCCCTTGCTTCTGAAGGGCATCAGAGAGTCCTTTCCACTGTCTTAACACCTTCAGGCGCTTGGATTCCTACCTCCTATCTGGCAACACTTTAGCTATAAACCACACTGAGCAAAGCCCAGAATGGGTCTGGTGTTTTAAAGCACCTGTTCAGTAAGATAAACCACTTAACTCAGAAGGTTGAGAGGAACAGAAATAACTTTCTTTTACTTAGTCACTGGCTTAGTCCAAGGATTTGGGGGAAGAATACCCTTTGAAGGATGATTTAGAACAATGCCTTCCTGTCACAGCAAATCCCAATTAGACAGCAACAAGGTGACACCAATCGTTGATACAGTTCTCTCTCCAAAGGACGCTTAAGAGAGAAGCCTTGGCCTGACAAACTGCCTTATTGTCTTATTTACATGTCACAGCAATCCCTAGGAACAAAACTGTCTTCTCTCCAAATATCCAGGGAGTCAAGAATAACCCACTGTCAGTTCAGAGGTTCACAGCCCTTCCTTTTCTCTATTTGGGCCCACAGGGCAGGCTGACATTCTCATGAAGCTCCAGGTCTCCAGCTCCCAATCAATTGCAGTAGCATTGCTTCACTAAGATGCCAGTGCTGCTGCCTCATTAGGCTAATGAGGCACAGGAGGAGGCCATAACAAATACAAAGTTGCTAGCGTGGAGCAATGCTGCGCTGACCTGGAAGCATTCCAAATTTTGATTCCCAACCATATAACACTGCCTAGGAGAAATCGGTCAATTGATTGTTGTGCTGGCTGATTAATTTCCTGATTAACACCAAAATTCTCTCCTTTCCTCAGTGCCACTTGTGCTGACTTTAAAGGATTTAGGGCTGAATGAGGCAAAAGATAGGACCTCCAAGGTGGCAATAGCACTCAAGGAAATTTACTTAGAGTATACTTTGACAGGTTTATATGAGGTGGATATCCCACATCATCAAAGACCTTCCAGGAAAAGAAAAAAGCCCAAGAGGGTAGGGAGATCAGAGAGTAGACCTATATGTCTCCTTGATGAAATTTGGCAACAGGATGAGAAGTCTCTGGGTCAAAGAATGCAGAAGCGCAGCAGTGTAATTGGGGGCTTTTATAGCTATAGGCTTTAACCTATCTATGAGTAACAGCTGCCCAGTGCAGTTTTGTCAGGAATGCAAATCAGGCAGTCGGTGGCTAAAAATCTGCTTATTTTGAATATATTTAAAACAACTGAGTGTGTAAAATTTGAGTTTGGTGCCAGCCAGCTTTTGCACTAATGCTTTCCAGCTTGCGGTGAAAAAGAAAACGACATAGAATCAGTCGTATGCCGAAGTCCTTTGTATCTTTTATACACCAAATGTCCATGTTGTCAATAAGTGGGTCTGTTCCAGTGTGAGTGCTGTAGTTGTGTGATGTATATTCATGTATATGAGTGAATATATTTGGCTATTTTGTCTCTGAGTATGCATTAACATGTTTTGTGTGTTAATATGTGAGCATGTTTGAGTCAATGTATGTGCATGTGTGAGTCGATTTCTAATCATGTGTACTGATCCTAGTATGTGCTTATTTGTGGATAAGTGTGTACGCTGGTTTGCATGCAAATATATAAGTAACTAAATGTAAGCACATAATATGTGTATGTTTGTGAATATGTGAGCGTAACTTTTATATTCTCATGTGACTATAAATGTGCATTTGTATGAAAATAACAGCAGAAGGATGTCTGGTCGTGTGCAAGGGGAAGAGAAGAAGCATAGAAGTAATCTAATATGTTTATGAATGAATAATTATGTCAATGAATCCTTCTGTGTGTTAATATGCAGTCATGATCATGTTTCTGAGTGAATGTGCATTGTTCTGTGTCTAAAAATTCCAATATGTATATGTGTGTAGTTATAAACATAAAAAACTTGTGTGTATGTAAACTTTCATATGCAAATTATCCTGTATATCTAAGTATAGTTTTAATTTGGAAAGAATTGTAGTGGTAAATATAAATTTGAATGTATGGTTGTGGGTAAATGGTAAACATTTGGTGGGTACATGTCCAAATTACTGAGATATCTGTATGTTAACCAGCTTACATGTGTGTGAAAGAGTACACAAAAATGTATCAGTGTGATCCTGATAATATGTGGCTGAAAATGCAGACGAGTGCTTCGTGAAGAGATTGCATGAGGATTTTCATGTGTCTTCTATATTAATATTTAGTACGTTTATGTGTCGGTGATGAGTTTTGTGTGAGCACCAACATGTGTGGGTAAAAATATGAGCGTGTTTTGCTTGTGTAACGCGTGTTTCTGTGAAGGACTTGTAAGCATAGTTGTGTGGGTGATTATGTGAGGTATGTTCATTCATCTCACACATGCATATATATTCTTAAGTGTATCTGTATGTGTTGATGTATAAACAAGCTCCAAGCTAGAGAGTTGGGTCAGTGCTTAAAGGAACTTGGTGCCTTTGCAGATGACCTGAGTTCAATTCCTGGCACTCACATGGTAGCCCACGGTCACCCGTAATTCTAGTTCCAATGCCTCCTTTTTGACCTCTATAGACACTCTATAAATGTGGTACACAGATATGCATTTAAAAAAATCCATACATGTAAAATAAAGATAAGTAATGTCCTTTTAAACTGTATCCAGCTCATGTGTATGAGTGTGATGATGCACAATTTTAAGTGAAATGAAGGTATCAGAAAAGTGTGGACATTTGTGTAAATATGTAAGTATGTCATGCCTTCATGTGCATGTGAGTGTCTTGAGTGTTTTATGTGTGCAAATGAATTGGGTATTTGTATGGGAATTTTCACATAACTATAATTTTTGTGTACATGTTTAATTAAAATATATTGCACAAATTCCTGTGCATATAGAAAATAAGCTTGTTAGTATATGTATCTTGATATGTACATGTTCATATATTTAAACTAAAATGAGCATATTTGAAAATCAATATGGAATGACTTGTGCAAGTTTGTGAGTATATGTGTTTATATGTAAGTTAATCTATTATGACTATTGTTTCTGTGTGTTATAGTTTCAATGTGTGAGTGTGATTGAATATCTAGGAATGGAATCTGTATGATTCTTCCTCTTGAAGTTGTTCTTCCAGCCTGGGTTATTGCCTTTCAGTGATAGGACTCAAAATATGGCCACAGATTTTAAAATGCATAAAGCTGTAAAGCGAATTCACAGTGGTTGTTTATTATTTTTTGACAGTTCAAAATGGCTATCACTAGGTCTAAAGCCAAGCCATTCTTTGGTGTGTATTACATCATACTGCTGCTATGAAAATATGCGTGACCCTCATCATTCTGCCTGCTGGCTTCACTGTAGGCTGACTGCCCAGAAGCTGAGCTACAGAAACAAATGGGTTATTTCAAGTACAGTGCTTCAGAAAGCAAGTACAATTGGAATAACTCCTGTGAAGTAAATGCTTCTCTATGTGAGCGGAAAAGCCAGATTTCAGTATTCAGGGTTATTGTAAACAAATGCTAGAGGAGTGCTATCTAGTTACAAGGGTTCCAAGCAGCACAGTTCTTGATAATAACTTTTGAGGCCCCTTGCATGGCTTTACAGAATTGTAGCTGTGTTTGGCAGTTAGTAAGTGAGACTAAATTGCCAGCTCTGTCTTCCCTATTCCAAGGTCAGACTTCTTACCATAGATCATTTTGTGTCATTTAAGAAAAAAAAAATCTGTGGTTCCTTTTGGTGGAGCTCTGGGTGACCTTAAAGTTCAAACACAGAGCCCTGGCTAAGGGCTCTCAGATGAAGGAGCAAATGGAAGCTGAAAGGACATGCACTTCTCCAGACCTCCAGACTGAGTGTATGTAGGCCATAGAAATATTTCCTTAACAAGAGTGGACACCTTCTGTGCTAGCTAATAACTAAAGTATTCCCACATCTCTAATGGGATAATTGAATGGAAACTTCCAGATAAATTACCTAAATGTCATATTTGGAAGGATGCCTTCAGCCTTAAGTCCCCCCTGAGGAACTTAAGAGGGCAATACAAGAACAATTTCTTTCCTACCATCCATCAAAGTGCTGAAAGGGTGAGTACACAAAGCATCCCTTACTCTACAACACTGCAGTGTTTCTGTCATACCAAGAACTAGAAATGAAGCCTAGGGGAGCTGGTTTTCGAGCATTGTGACAACACAGTTCTATTTCTTATTCCTGCTCCTCTTCCTCCTCCTCCCTGTTCCTCCACCCATTGGTCCAGCCCCTCTTCTCAAGAACATAATGAACCTCTTATTTGAAAATGACAAGTACAGGGTCACCAAGGCATTTGCCTGTGGACTCCAAGCAAGGTGAAAGAATTCTGGGCAGAAATTCAATACAGGAACCTAGAGGCAGGAGCTGATGCAGAAGCCATGAGGAAATGCTGCTCACTGGCTTGTTCCCCATAGCTTGCTCATCCTGCTTGCTTAGAGCTTCCAGGACCACCATCCCAGGGATGGTACCACACACAGAGAACTGAGTCCTCCCATGTCAATCAACACTACAGGCTAATCTAGTGGGAACATTTTCTCAATTGAGTTGCTCTATTCCAAAATGACTCAAGCTTGTGTCAAGTCAACAAAAAACTAGCCAGGACAATTAATCCATTGACATATTTCAACTTGACATTCTATTTAGCTGTGAACTTTCCTTTCTTGATCACCTCTAAAATCTCATAGTAATAGTAATAATATCACAATATGAAACATTCCAACTTTTAAAAGTGCTACAGCCTTTACAAATTTGAACAGGTTAAAAGTTCAATCTCTTTAAAGCATCCAGAGTCTCTTTCAAAGTTTGCCTCTCTAAAATAGCCAAAGTATCTTTAAAGAAATATCCATAGTCTTTCCAAAATTCCAAAATAAAAGTAAATACTTTCTTATTCCAAGGGGAAATTGAATGAAGACATGACTGCCCCTGGGTATGGTTGAAAAGAAGGTTTTTATTATTGATATGAGTAAGAATACGACCAGAGGTATCTGGAAGAGTCCAGAGCAGGGAGAGAGGAATAGACTAAACATGGCCAGTATACTGAACCAGGTCATAAGGGGATGGGGAGAGCAAGAGAAGAAGATTGAGAAGAAGAAAGATGGAGAAAGAGCAATAAAAGAAGGGATGAAGGAGCAAAGGAACAAGCCAAGGAAACTGAGAGATTTTTCTGTGTGTGTGTGTGTGTGTGTCTATGTGTCTGTGTCTGTGTGTGTGTGTGTGTGTGTGGCAAAAGTGACAGGGTTATATAGGAGTCAGCAGCTCAGGAAAGGGAAGCAAAGCCCATGGGCTGGAGAGGTTTAGGTCAGTGTGAGAGGAACCATAGGTACTGAGAGAGCCTCGTATGCTAATAGGCACGATAGTTAGCCATCTGTCCCCAGTTTCTTTTTGATCTGACAGAAATAACCACTCAGACACAGTTTAGTTAATTGAAAGTCTTTATTCCAGCTGATTGGGACTACACTCAGATACTCAGAACCTAGGTATATCCCTGAATGTCCAGAGCATGGGGAGTTTGAAGGCAAAAACCACATCCTGGCATCTGGCTAGGCAAATGCAAGGGGGCTTCACAGAAGCAAACAGTTCAGCTGAAGCTAAGATAAAGCAATTAGCTGGAGGAGGTTCCACCCAGCCAGGCAGTTGAACAACAGTTCCCTGGAGAGGGTGGTTCGCACAAGCAGGCAAGATAACAGAAGCTAAGTTAGCTATGGCATCTTGACCTTGGGTTCCTAGAACAGAGTTGAGTAATTTTCTGTGGGATTTTCTGTTAAATCTGAAATGGCTTCAGCAAGAATACAACATGGAGAAACGTCTGCATTGTCTTGCCCTGTCACATCATAATCAAAGCATAACTAAAGCCCAATAGTATTAAAAAAACAACAACAACAACTCAATGTCCGACATCCAGAATTCACTTATGAATTTTCTGGGCTCCAAATGGCTTACCCCTCACACTCAGATTGGCTCTCAGGCTCAGGATAGCTCCACTCTGCAGCTGCCACTATTCTTGGTGGTTATCCCATGGTACTGGCATAATGTGCTGTAGCATTTGAAAAAATATAAGCACCTAATAACACCTGCAACTGGATCACACCTTCACCACTGACTTCTGAATTCTGGGGACTGGGAACTTGCCGTGTGTTATCAGGCCTCAGCCTCTCTCTCTGGCCTCTTCAGTTCTGGGATTTTCACTGCTCTGGAGGCTTCACCTTCCAAGCCTCAGCTGCTCTGCATGCCTTCCAAAGGAGTACCACCTGGGAAACTTCTACGTATTATGAACTTTGGCTGCCACCATGAGACGCAGCCTAAATACCCCACCCACCCCTCCACACATCCAGTTTCCATGCACTGACCACTATGGAAATCCTTCCAAACTATTGCAAGCCCCCAGTGATGATGGCCTCTTTAACCACTGCTAATTCTTCAGCTCCAGCTAACTAGCATTGACTGACTCTGTGAAGCCAAGGTTTCACTTTAATGGATCTGGTATCTTGTTGACCACAGCAAATTCTGAAGCCCTGTTTGATCTGAAACACAGATTCTTAATGCTCAAAACATTAGACATACCTGATAGTATTTAAGGAACTCTTACACTTCCCACTGAAACGTCACAAACCTTCTGTCCGTCATCTGTCCTACTATTAGCATCACCTTCTAAGTTGCCACCAATGCTCATTAAGCATTAACCAATATGAGGTTTTTCTAGGATCTAAAGAATGTGTGCCCAAGTGCCTTTCCTGTAGCGCATAACAAGTGGAGAAGAAAACTCTAGCTTGAGAATAGTACCCTACATACATAGGTCTGCATCTTTTGTTCCTTTTACACACGAGCTTTTGGCTTGGTACATTCACAAGGAATAGAGAAAGTACTAAAGACCTGTACACATGAAAGCAGAGGTATGGATGAAGCAAAAGGCTTTGAGACTGGATGTCTGAGTGTGCTCCCCTGTCTCTTCAGGTGCAGAGGTGTCTGGGGAGCACAGCTGGTCCGGTTATTGAGGGAAATGCTTTACTGTGTCAGCTCAATGGCCTCAAAAGTCTCTGGCTGATAGAAGACTTGAAATCTGCCCTCAGATGGAAACAGTATCCTGTCAGCACCTGTTTAAACCTCATGAAGCACAGCCTCATTTGCAGTCTTGCTTTTACTTTAACATGGGAGTCAGCAGTCATCAGGAAATGCTCTATTACTGCTCAGAAAATAGCAACATCTCAAGCGGCAGACAACATCTCAAGCATCCACTTCCAGAGGCCTCCTTCTGCAAACATGTAGACCAGCCCAGTCAATCATATGCATGTACACCCTTTTTACCTCTCCCTTCCATTCCTGAGGCAGCTAGAAGCAGCAGCAATCAGGCAGAATTGGTGTTCCCACACATGCCTTTTTCCAGAGGCTGGAAAACAATGATTTGGTGCATATTACAGACAGGATGTGGTGGTGTTGAGGGACACACATTCTAAAAAGTAAAAAGGGAGGAAGCAGCCAGGTGGGAGCCTCAGAGAAACACATTGTTTCAACACCCTAAAGGGCACAACAATGAAATCAAAAGGAACAAATTCTCCAGATTGGTGGGATCGTCCCTCCAGGGGGGACCTGATTCATTTAAGAAAAGTAACCTACATACAGAGACCTTCTGAGCAGATTCTGAGCATACTGTTTATGTTCTCTGCTCAAAGCCACATTGTCGTAGCCTTATCCTGACTATCTGAGATGTCAATTCCGTCAAGCCTTGTTCTTGTACATTTGTTCCAGGGGCTGAATATGTGGCATAAGGTACAGAAAGAACATCTTGCTCACATAGCAGAATGGATGATGTTTATTTAGTAAAGCGGTTTCAGATTCTTAAGGTTCAGGGCTGTCTTCACAAAGACATGTTTTCAGTGAATTAGCATTTTACTAATCAATGATTTCTAGCCTGGAAATGTCTTAGATAATGTCATATGTGCATACTTAGTGATAGTGCCAGGGAGCTGGCTTTTTCCCAGCTCCCTGATTTATGCACTCCAAATATCCAAGATTATTATGAGTACCATTTTCTTCCAAAGAGCAGCTTATGAATGAGAATAGGCCCTGAGAATTACTAGGAGGCACAATTTATTTAATATGCTGACCAAGGTCTGAGAGAGGGAAGGAGGGGAGAGAGGAGATCACTTAGAGTCTCCTATATAACTGCAGACACCGTATGAAAACCCGCTGGAACCCTGTCCAGTTACCTATTTTGTTGTTAGTTTATGTTCACTTTGGGCGTGCCTTATACGAACATGTTCTTCATTACCTTCAGCCTAAAATTTTATTTTTAATTATTCCAAAGTGAGGAGGCTGGGAAGATGGCTTAGTGGGTAAAAGGACTTATGGTACAAATCTGAAGACCTGACTTTGAATCTCCATCATGCATGTAAAATCCAGGCATGACTATTATATATTCCTGTATTCCTAGTGTTGAGACCTTGAAGCCAAATGAATCTGAGAGGTTGCAGCTAACTTGGCCAAATCCATAAACCAAAGGCTCAGTGAGAGACCCTGTGTCATGAAATAGAACCAAGGATCATTAGACAGGATACCTAACATTCTCCTCTGGCCTCCACCCACAGGTGGGAACATGCTGGCACACACACATACATACACATAAGCATCACACAAACACACACACACACAAATCCTCCAGAGTGAGTACATGAATGAGCACAACACACACACACAAATATTCCAAAGTGATTACTTGAAGACCTCAAGCCCCTCATCTTGGATGGTCATCTTGGACAGGTCATCTTGGATGTGAACTTCAATAGCCCTGGTACCAAGAGAGTGAGCAAGGAAGCAGAAGCACAGGAGATGGGAAACACCACTACTTTTATCTGAACAACTATTAGAAAACCAAAATGGCACGGTTAATTCTCCCTGAGGTAGTGTCTTCTTCTTTTATAAAAACCTAACAAAAGGCAGTGGTCCTAAGTCTAGACGTAGTGGGTAGCTTACATGAGGATCAGGAGTCCAAACCATGGTAATCAGGATTCAATTAATGAATTAAAGAAATGTATTGCCTGGGGGCTGGAAAGATGGTTAGCCAGTTAAAGAGCCTATACTGCTCTTGTAAAGGATCCTGCTGAGTAGCTCACAAGTGCCTGTAACTCCAATTCCATGAGTTCCAACAACTTTTTTGATGTTTGTGAGTATTTGCATTCATGTGTATAGATATTCACACAGACATGCATATATGCAGAATTCAAAATAAGTATTTTTGGAAAACAAAGGAATAGAGCTGGAGAGGTGGCTCAGAGATGAAGAACACATGTTGCTCTTGCAGAGGACCTGGGTTTGATTCCCAGCACCCACATGGCAGCTTACAACATCTGTAACTCCAGTTCCAATAGACCCACTGTCTTCTTCTGGCCTCAGCGGGCTCTAGGTACACACGTAAGACAAGTAAAACATTCACATACATAAAATAAATTCATAAACATTATTTTTAAAAAGAAACAGGAAAAAGGAATGTGTTGTCTATGCTTTTACAGGTAAGAGCCTCAGCGACCACGTGTCAAATTTAGGCCATGCACGATGGCATGTCATAGAAGGGTATAATCAATTAATTTCAATTCAATATACAGTAAAAACAAAAACATGTGCCCACCAACAGGTGGTAATTTCACCTCAGGTAACCTCATCTATTTATGAAACCATTTAGTTAGCAAGGGAGCAGATACATAAAGCTGACCAGACTTCATGATCATCATGTACTGTCTTATATAGCCATCATATCTCAGTTAGGGTTTCTACTGCTGTGAACTAGACACCATGATCACAGCAACTCTTATAAAGAAAAACATTTAATTGGGGCTGGCTTACAGTTCAGAATCTGGTTATTTGCTTGAATAACTGTGGTCTGCCAGAACACTGAAACAAATACTAAGATAAAAGAAGAAAATATACCTGGTCCATTTGATAAGGAAGAGTCCTTGGCTAGAGGAACTTATCCAGAAGCAGAGATAGAAGGGAACTTTGTGGTTATGACCTTTGACAGCTTCAAATCCCAAATGTCCACATAACACATGGTAACCCTAAGCATCATCTCACAACCCCTTCATACACATTCAGAGGCCAGAATAGGAGACTAGAAAACTCTGTGTAGCACTTTGGTCCCAAGGGATGGATCCTGGAACCCTGGGGTAAAAACGTGCCAGTCAGAGTGCAATGATAATCCCAGGACTGTCTGAAATTGGCACTAGTATTCTCACTCCAAACCCCTCTGAGGACTGACAGATTGGAAGTGTATCCCTCAGACAGTTACTCCAAAGCTTCTAAGTTGTTTCCAGTCCTCCCTATACAGGACATCCTGGCTGGTCTGCCTACTAATAGAAGAAGTCTGGAAAAGGTGGATTTTCCAAAGATGTGGAGATCTGTATTAGTCAGGGTTCGAAAGAGCAGTGGTTCTCAACCTGGTATCTCATGTCAGATATCCTGCATATCAGATATTTGCATTATG
Source organism: Grammomys surdaster (assembly GCF_004785775.1). NCBI lineage: Eukaryota > Metazoa > Chordata > Mammalia > Rodentia > Muridae > Grammomys > Grammomys surdaster. The sequence continues at coordinate 89,462 of NW_021604621.1, forward strand.
ATAAAACAGTAGCAAAATTACAGTAACGAAGTAGCAATGAAATAATTTTTATGGTTAGAGTCACCACAACATGAGGAAGTGTATTAAAAGCTCACAGCAGTAGGAAGGTTGAGAACCATTGCTCTAGAGGAACAAAATTTATATGGGAAAGAAAAATTGTTCTATCCACAAGACTGGATGTCTCATCTGGTCTTTAATCTATGCTGGAATCCCAAAGAAGTAGGCTCTAATGCCGGTGAAGAAATGGACTTGCCAGTGAGTGAGGGCAAGCAGGCAAAGAATAAAAACTTTCTTCCTTTGTATAGGCTGGACCACCAGAAGATGTGGTCCCGAATAAAGGTGTATTACCCCACCTCAAAGATTCAGATTGGAAGTTAGCCTTCTCACTTCTAATGATTTAATTAAGGAAAAGTCCCTCATGGGTATTCTTAACCATTTCAGTTATAGTTAATTGCAGGGGTACTGAAGTTGACAACCAAGAATAGCCATTATAAGGCCAAAGTGGAAATCTGATGTTGGAGTAGGGTTTACTTTGTTCAAAATGAGTCAGGTCTAAAGAAGTTGAACACATCTCTAAGCATGCCTCAGATGCCTAGGGCCTCAGGGCTCTAATGGGACATGTGGCTTGATAACCTAGGACTGGGAACGACATGGAAAGAACTATATGTAGCTAGCAGCAAGTGCAAGAAACCTAGGTGGGGGACAACTGTCACTCCGCAGAGTTACCTGTAAGTGAAGAGCACTGAGCAGACAAGCTGGAAAGTCTGGTTATCTCAAAGAACCTGGGTGCAGCAAGAAGCATTCACCCACCCAGGAGCTATACTGCACACAATAACTCCAGGACATGTCAACTTGTTGAAAGTGCAGCTAGTCTCCCCATCCCCTTCAAGTGGCAACTAGGTACACAATGACAAGGACCAGTGGCTGGCTTTACTCAACCTGAATCCAGACAGACAAACCTGTTTAGTGGGTATCCTGAAACCATACAAAGTTATAGATGGCACTTGTTATGGCCTAGCTGTATGTATACTCCGTTGTTCTCTTCTCCTTTAGATTTCTGTATTTTTTTCTCAAAGCTCCAACCTCTTGCCCACTAGAAGGCTTGGATGGGGATAAGCAACTAAGGGTTCTGCAGAATTATAAAATGCTTTTCTGTTGAAACAGCATGTGCCCTTGCCATTTTTTTCTTGTGCTTAAAAGAAATGTTGTTACTTCAAAATCATGTCTCCATCTACTTTCGGAAATCCTGAGCACTTTCTGAGGCCAGGAGGTATGCCTCTTATAGCTGTTTCCAGCTCCATGGGGCTCCAGCAAATCTAAACATTTTGCCACCACGGGGGTTGGAAGGAAGTTTAGAGAAGCTTACCAATGGGTTTTATAGCAAGGATTTGACTCAGCAAGAATTCTCTATCTGGACAGAAATTGGGTTCCAAGAGCCTGAGAGTCATCTGAAATTTAAAATTTCTCATAGTGCTTTTTCACCCCAAGTGTACATCCCCAAGACAAAGCTTGGAGAACTGTAGAGTAACTTCAGTGATTATGGTCAACCCCCCCCCAGATGAAACCTTATCTTTGATCCAGGAGGTGCAAAATTGAAGTGAAAGTTCTTTACTAACACCTTAGAGGGAGTGGGGGAAGAAAAAGGTCAATAGATAGGTTCTTCAAGAAAGTACCTAGCAACAAGGCATTCCAATGTCTTGCTATTCTAGCCCCATCATGTGGAAAAGCCTGGCATTTTTATCTGTCATTGTAAAAAAAAAAAAAAAAACATGCTGAAAAAAAACCAGCAGTTTATTATGAGCCAACACAAAAGACTATATGCTCCAGGAACACAAACGTTAACAACAGTGAGCTTTAGATAAACATGGTTTCCTCTATAAATGGATTACGCAAATCTTTTATAGGCCCAAGAAGGAAGGAGATGAAGTCATCAGGGAGATAAACTGCAAAACTGTGAGGACATCCTTCCCAAGGTTCAGGTAGCCTCTCCTTCCCAGTTGTTGGGGGAGGAAGGGTCATTCTTTATGTAGGATGTGCCTATTGGTAAGTTTCCTGTACTCCAGCGGATGGCCCCACACCCAGGCACACATGGGCAGCACTAGCTAGACTGTATTATTAAAAAAAAAGAAAGCATTCTTGTTGGAGGTATATGGAAGTAGTTGAGGGGGGGTGGGAATATATAATCATATTCTATTGGCTACCTACATGAACATCTCAAAAATAATTTTTTTAAAGATTTAAATGCCCGTCACAGGTCATTGAGCCTAACATATAGTGCAAAATTCCAGCGTGAAGTCACATAGAAAACACTAAGGCCAACACAGAGGCCTGTGCCAGTGAGAACTGGCTTATAAAGGTGCCTAAAGAGTCCAACATAATTCAGGTTTCTTTATTTGTAATACTCCCTTCCTTGGGGGCTTTCATTCAGGAAATGTAAACAGTTAGGAAGGATGACAGTTCACAAACTAGAAGACTCTTGCCATGTCCGTGAATACTACTTTCATGGAACAGAGGATGAAGAAATCTCTCCACTTAATTCTATAATCTGTTTGTTTGTTTGTTTGTCTGCAGCATGAGTGTGTGTGTGTGTGTGTGTGTGTCCTCAAACTTGTGATTGTCCTAGCCCAACTTTCCAAGTGCTTATACTATGTGCGTGAGCCAACATGCCTAGCTAATGCTTAATCTTTATTATGATTGCTTTTTGTTCTGCTGACCACTCAACCACAGCTTTACAACTTCAGTCTTGACCATGTGTACTCATTTTCCTAGGCTCTCTATGCTCAGTTGAGGTCTAGTTCCCATAGAATTTTGTATTTGGATAAGAAGCTAAAAATGCAATAGTCTCACTTGAGTGAGGGAGCTCTTTACTATGGAGAACTGGTCACCCAGACACTCAATGGTCACTCTGCTCCATGTCATTTGTTATTCTGTGGGCTCTTTAATCCCCTGGATCTCAGATTTTCAGATAGTGATGTAAGCTGAAAGCAGCTCTCTTTGATTTTCCAAAGAGAATTTCAAGGGTTTTTCTATTTCTCAAACTACATCAGGCATTCATCTGTTTTAAAAGACAATTATTTTAGGTAACTGAAAAAAAAAAACCAGCCATATAACCACCATAGCAAATTGTGTTCAAGACTACTGGTTTCACAGAGCTTTGCTCTAACTTTCACACACACTGCTGTGTCACATACATATCCTACACACACATGCACACATTCATGTACGCACACAGAAATATACTGTGTGCACACACAACTATTTTTAATATTAGATGAAAGCTGTCTCAAAAACAGACATTGAGAAGGCAGAGGGCAAAATCAATCTCTCTCTCTCTCTCTCTCTCTCTCTCTCTCTCTCTCTCTCTCTCT
>NW_021604621.1:92839-115449 GCF_004785775.1 Grammomys surdaster
TCTCTCTCTCTCTCTCTCTCTCTCTCTCTCTCTCTCTCTCTCTCTCTCTCTCTCTGTGTGTGTGTGTGTGTGTGTGTGTTGACTGAGAACAAGCCAGCCAGAAGGCTAACAACGAAACTACTATTACGTGGTTTTTGAGTGAAAAATAAGTAAATAAAAAGGAAGGACATGACTTCTGCTAGGTGGAGGAGAAAGTTTATTGTAGATAAAAAGACATAGACCAAGACAGGGACATCTGGGAGACTCCAGAGTAGACAGGGCCACACTGAGCTAGGCAATGTGAAGAGATGGGACAGGGGAGAGAAGCCGCTGACCAAGAAAGTAAAGGGTAGTACAAAAGGACCAGGTAACCAAATTAGCTGGATCATATTGAGAAGAGCAACCCAGACCCAAGACTGGAGAAGTTTAGGGTAGGGGTAGGGAGCGGGGTACGCCAGCCATATCCTGTAACAATTGGTAGGGACTAGGAGATTCTGGGAGAACCTCGAGCCCAGAATCTGCTTTGATATATTTAACACACACTTCAGCCATTAATCCAGGTTTAAGACCTAATCATTTTCATCTGTTTCACTATGTTGCTAACATTTTCAAAAGCTAATTGTCTCTGAAGGAAGAGATGCTAACTCTTTTCCCAGTGTTTCTCTTCATTTTGTCAGGGATTCTCCATTTTTATAGGTCATAGTTCTCTCCCAGAGCCCACAAACATTGACCATTTCACATTTGCACCACGTTCTAGAAGTATTTTCCTCCCTTGCCAAGGAAAGGCTAGAGCTAAGAAAATGTTCTAGTAAGTCTAAGGTTTGTGTTATAGGGACCTGTGTACTACAGAGAGCATTTGACCACAAATCTGAAGAGCTAGCGCCGCAGTGTCTGAATATCAGCTTTATTACATGAAATATGAATGTGATAATAGTGCCTATTTTAAACAACTCTGACAGAAGGGGATGTTTATCTGACGCAATTTCCTGGTTGTGAGACATAACCTACCTCCTTCTCTATCAGGTTTCTTTCTAAAAGAGCTCATTTGGAAAGGCTGCTGTTACTATATATAGCCACCAGAGGGCCTCAGCTGTCCTGGTTTAATTGTAAAAGACTTCTTTCCCGAATTTACAGTAATAATTTCCCTGAATGCAGGCAACGTAGGCTGATATTTACAGAAGGAATCTTTCTCAGAAGCTCAATGAGGAAGAAGGGTACAAGCATAGGGAGTAGAGCCCCTTTTAAGAAAGGAGATTTTTATTGCATAGATGACCTACAACTGCTATTCTCAGATCTTAGCAGCTAAGGGAACTAGGCCTTTCAGCAGGGTACTGACGCCTGGTGTTTGGGCACTCCCAGACTCTGATGTTATTCCCATGAACCAAAAATAAAAGTTCTTTTCATAAATTGTAAATAGTAGCTTCTGGAAGTTTGCAGGACATACCCTGTAGGGCAACATATGGCACCCCTAGTCAGAAGCACTCCCTTACTTTAGTTGGAATTAATCTTAAATATACATAAGCACATAATTATGTACATATTCATTGGGCACTCTATTATACATACACACATACATTTTGCAATGTTTAACTCAGGTTAAGCATATCTGTCTTCTCAAACAATCACTGTTCCTTGAAAAAAAGGTTTGTTTTTTTTTTAATTATGTGTGTGTGGGGTACACATGTGTACAAGTATATACAGAGGCCAGAAGTGGGTGTGGAGTTACAGATGAATGTGAGCTGTCCTGTGTTGGTACTGAGAGCAAACTACAAAAGCACTATGTACTCTTAACTGCTGGGGCATGTATCTAGCAACACATTTAACATCCTTAAGGCACAGCATTTATTCTTCTGAATAACAATGGCAATTTCTCCAGCAAAACTGAAAACATTGCAGTTAATTTATATCACCATGTGGATATTTAGATTTATTGACATCATTCATTGATATGACTCCTCTTTCTTTTTGTGTCTTCTTGGTACATTGTGGAACATTACATGATTGGAGATGCATAGATTTACTACTGCCACCTGTAATGTTTCAATTGGTGCATGTGATGGCTTTAATCTCAACATCACCCTTTGTGGTATATTTTGAAGAGAGGGAATATCATGGTTCCTGTTCCATCATTTTTGTTCAAGGTATCTTTGACTATTTGGTGCATATTTTTTCTCGCTGTTGGTTAGCACTCTATACAAATTTTAGAATCAATATTGTTGATCTGGGTAACTGGTACTTTGTGGGGATTATCGGGAATTCATGGCTATCATAGGTGTTATGGACATTTTAACAGTATCGATTTTTTCCTGTCTGCGAACATGCTGTGCTTTTCTATTTTACTTTGTGAATGCCCTCATCAATTTCTTTCATCCACACTTTATAATCTTTATTACTGACATTATTCATCTCTTGGGCTAAAACTATTTCTAGATCTTTTGATACTATTGGATAGAGAATTTTTTGGTTTCTATTTCAGAATGTTAACTAGTAGCATTGCTATTAGTCAGATTTCAACTGCTACAAAAATATTTAAGATGAACAATTTAAATGTAGAAAGAGACTTATTTTGACTCATTTTTTTTTTTGAGACAAGATCTCTCTAAATAGCCCTGGGTATCTTGAAACTCACTATATAGATCAATCTGGCCTCCAACTCTACAGAGTCTCCTGCCTCTGCCTCCTGAGTGCTGGGATTAAAGAAATGTGCCATCATGCCTGGCTCCAGATTCAAAGATTTCTTCCCTGTCATTCTCCCACTACTCAGCCTCCTCCTTATAGCAGTGTCTGATGATTGATATTTATGGGACTAAGAATCACTTAATTGAAACCTCTTGCCAAGTCTGTGAAGGAGTTGCTAGAAATGGGTTTATTGATGTGAGAAGATTCACCTTAAATGCGCATGGCAGCATTCCATGGATGGGGGTCCAGTAGGAAGAAAAGGAACTGAGCATGTGAACTCATCATGAGAAGGCAGGTGGAGCTTCACTGAAGTGTGCTAAGAAGAGATGGGAAGGAAGTTAGGATGGTTAGCTTTAATCACAAGCAGCATGAAAAGTTAGTGAATTTCCTTGTTCAAAGATATAGAACCCAGTTTCCAGTTCTGAAAGGGCTCTTTGGGACTAGAGAGATGGTTCTTTGGTAAAGGGTGTTGCTTGCTTTTGCAGAGGACTAGATTTCGGTTCCCAGCACCAACACAAGGCAGCATACAATCATCTCTAATGTCAGCTTTGGAAGATCTGATGCGTCTTCTGACTTCTTTGGGCAACTGCACACATGTGCTTGTCCATACACATAGATTTTTTAAATGTATTTTTGATTTTATAAAGATTTCTTTTATCCTTAGTATAGTCAGTAAAATGTGGATTTTTTTTAATTATAAACCAGAAACTCCTTGAAGAAGAAAAGTGGAATGTTCTTGCAGTGATGCTGAAAATCATTTCCTCAAATAATAAGCACAAATTGGTACACTCAGGAGTGGGAGGCATAAGGTAGACATTGGCTCTGAGAATGCACTGCTACTATAGAGCTTGTGAGTTTTACCTCTAAGATCACACCTCCATCACTTTCCATCTATATAAGCAAAACAGGTGCACTGTGGTCTGTCTTTCATTAGCCACAAAACCAGGAGTTGCACCCTGAGATCTTCATTGTTGCTGATGCAGAAGGCTTCCAAATCCACATTCACTACTAAAGCCTAGAAACTCTAGAAATTAGGGACTCCTCCTCATTCATTGATACTAATGTCATGATTTTTTTTTTCACTTTTCAAAGCTAAAGTGTGTATCGAATTAAGCCATGAAGGCATTTTAAGAAAGCAGTCTAGTTTTCTAACCTCTCTGACAGAACAAAGCTTGTAACAACTAAGGTTTAAATAGAGTCAAAACAACTGATCTATATTGGCCACAAGAGTATATTCCAGAAGTGGGGATGCCGGCTAGGAGACCATTTTCATAGTCTATCTCAGAAACAATGGCGACCTTGGGTGGGGGTTGGGAGTTAGAGAGCAAGAAGCAAACAAACTGAAAAGTAGTTGGCTTTCTACTTTCCTCTGAAAAGAGGACTTGTTTCCTATATGTTTTCTTAGGGTTGAGGAAAAATACGAAACTGTCAAGATTAACACCTATTTCCAGCCCTACCCAGCCATCCAATTTTCTTGTGAGCCTGGTTTAGGAGCCCCTCTTGTGCCTCCAACAGCAGCACACTGCCCTCGTTCTGCTGCTTTCATCATCTTTACTCGTGCTAAATTATCACATCCCCAGGGTAGAACATGTATCTAGCTGTGCATGGCAACCTGCCTGGCAAATGGTGCTTTGCTAATAAATATTGTTTATAAGACTAGATGGAGGAACACTGGGTCCTGCTCAGTCTGCCTGCTCGGAAGGCTGGGGCTTGCCATGTATTAGACCCTTAGGACTCTTTGCTTCTCACAAATGTGGATGGGGCTACACCTCCCATTGTGCATTGTGAAGCCCCCTTTTGAATATTGCAGTTTACTCTTCGATAGTTTCACACATGTGAGTAATATATTTTGATAAGATTCACCCCATTACACTTGGACCCCACTTCTGCTCCCACTCCCTCTGAACCCTTCTTCCAAGCAAGTCCCTCTTATTTCATGTTGTTCTTGTTACTTAAAGACAAAGACCTCACTGAATTTAGTTAGGGTTGCTTATGCTAACATGGGTCAGGCGTTGTTTACTGGAACACAGGAAACTTCTCAGTCATTTATACCACTGAAGAAAATGCCATTTTCTCCCAGAATCCAGTACCTACAGCTAGTTCCTCAGCTAGGGGTGGAGCTCCATGAGCCCCTCCCCCACCCATGGTAGAACTTTGAGTGCAGGTAAACACAGCTGCTGTGAGTTTATGAGTGTGACAGCCATGCCATGTCCAAAAGACAGCAGCAACACTCATTTTGTATTCAGGATCCAACTATGAAGGCTGGACATACAATTAAGCTTTATTTAAGCCGATGTGCTGTGTTCAATAAATTTGTCATCTGTTTCCCAAGGAACAATTGTACTTATCCCTCACTTTAGCAAATTAGAAACATGAAGAGCTCCTGAATTTTGTCTTGGGCTTTGCTTTGAATGAGCTAGTCACATGACTGTATGAAACAAAATTGTTAATGTGAAGGTAAGAATGCACAGAAAGGTAACTACTGCTATTTTACTGTCTATGAGTAAGACCAAAACAGAAAGGGAAGGCATTATTAAATTGTATGGTGTGGGCTGAGAGCTTTGAACAAAATACTTATAATTGAAACATTTACATTTAGAGATAGCCTTTCTGTCCTGTCCTTTCTGCTGGAGCAGACTGCTAGTTAATCTGCTCCCCTGAAGACACCATATCCTGAGCCATCCCCAAAGATCTGCTGCACTCAGAGCAGTTGATAAGAACCTCCCCCCATCCCCTGAAGTCCCACAGCTGCTGTTGGGAGCCCAGTGAACTTGGGACCAAAAACCCCTGCCCAATGAATACTGCTCCCCTTCCTATGCAGCACTCACAAACAGGGACCTATCATGATTGCCCTCCGAAGGATCCAACAAGCAGATGAAAGAGTCAGATACAGATACTGGCACCCAACCAATGGACAGAAGATGCTGACCCCTGTGGTTGAATTAGGGAAAAGCTGGAAGAAGCTGAGGAGGAGGGTGACCCTGTAGGAGGACCAGCAGTCTCAATTAACCTGGACCTCCAAGATCTCTCAAACACTGGACCACCAACCAGGCAGCATACATGAGCTGATATGAGGCCCCAATACACAGCAGAGGACTGCCAAGTCTGTGTTCAGTCAGAGAAGATGCACCTAACCCTCAAGAGACTGGAGGCCTCAGGGTGTTTAGGGGTCTGGTTGGGTGGGTGGTAGGTGGTGGGGACATCCTCATGAAGACAGAGGAACAGGGAGGAGGTATGGAATGTGAAATAGTCAGAGGGTGGACCCAGAAGGGAATAAAATCTGGAGTGTAAAAATTAAATTAATAAGTAAAAGATTAAAAAAATAAATTTAGATATGACAGTAAGACACCAAATCCAATCAGAAATCACAAAGTAAGACAACAGGGTGGCCCCTTATGACTCAGGTTTCTCTCCTTTACTAGCTCCACTGGTGACCATGCTTTATACTGCCAAGGTTAAACTGTAAGGAGAGGTTGGTTGTTTTGTAAATGACTACTTCTATATTAAGAAGGCAAATAGTAGTATTAAAATGAAATGATTTTGATTGAGCTTAGTGCTTTGCTCACTTCTTGGGGTTCTAAGTACTCCTCCTATATAAAAATGGCCTTTTCCCTCACTTTACTGATCTCCATGACATCCCATCAGGGACAAATGTCCCACACACTCACTCTCCCTAGACTGCATTTCCCAACTCTTCTATATACATATTCCGTCCCTGTCCTTGTTCCCAACCAGGGTCACACAACTCATCCCAGAGACTATAGATCAAGCCATGCCCCAGCAAACCCCTTTCCATTCTCACTCTCCTAACTGCATAGAAAAAGATGGTCCCATACCTTCCAAAATTTTGAACATCAGTTGTGTGCTCAGTAGTAGATTTAGGTGTATTCACATATAAATGTATTCTACCATGTAAGGAAGTCCTATTATCTCACTGTGGAAATGAAGCAAGTGAGGCCCAGAGAAGTCAGGTAATTTGCTTTAGGTCACACAATTAATGAGCAACAAGGATCAGGGCTGGGATTCAAATCCAAGCACTTCAGACCTCTGAGTCTAATCTTTGACCTTTGCTATAGCACTCCTCCTTACTACTGAATAAAGAAATAGTTTATATTTATTTTTCAAAGCTGCTTTGAAGATTGAATTATTTTTAGATGCCAGGATAGGATGATCATTTGATGCTCAGTGAGAAAGTAGAAAAAGGACACGTTGCAATTCAAGTTCCAGACATGTCCTCAAGCTCCAACCAGCATTTTCAATTATTTCAATAGACACTAAGTGAAGTTCTGCATAAGCAGAGTGGAAAAATAATGCATTTCAGTGAAAAGAATCTCTTTTAATGAGCTGTGTTTAATCGAATGAACATAAGATGGCCCAATCTGATTTCATTTCCATTGCTGACACCTAAATGAATTTATAAGCATACAGCAAAGCTTTCCTGGATGCAGTAAGTTTTTTAATAGGTTTATGAACTTGAATATTTGTGCATGTTATTCTCAATGTTCTTTGTTCCATGTTAGTCAGGTTAGTACTATTAAACATAGCCTCAGTTGCTGTCTGCCCACTAAGGCACACTGACACCTCATATTCCACTTTAACCCAATATATAACATGTAGGAGAACCAATTAATTGTAAGAAACAATGTCCTCACAAACAATATCAAGAGGAGGAGCTATCAGAAGAGCTTGGTGAGTTTCTGTCAGCTAGTTTGTGAAAATGAGCCCCACCTAAACAAATCCTATACTCACCACTGCATTCCAAACCAGTACAGTCTGTAAATTCAAGGGATTTAATGGGCCTACATTCTGAAGAGCATACTAGAGAACTGCTTATTTCTTTAAAATTACAAAGTTCCGATATTGAAAGTTCCGATCGAGTTGAAAGAGGTGAGTCTGCTCGAAATGGAGGGCCACGATCCAAAGGAACCAGAGCAGCTGAGGAAGCTGTTTACTGGTGGTCTGAGCTTTGAAACCACAGATGATAGCTTAAGAGAACATTTTGAGAAATGGGGCACACTTACAGACTGTGTGGTAATGAGAGATCCCCAAACAAAACGCTCCAGAGGCTTTGGTTTTGTGACCTACTCTTGTGTTGAAGAGGTGGATGCCGCAATGTGTGCTCGGCCACACAAGGTTGATGGGCGTGTAGTGGAACCAAAGAGAGCTGTTTCTAGAGAGGATTCTGTAAAGCCTGGTGCCCATTTAACGGTGAAGAAAATTTTTGTTGGTGGTATTAAAGAGAATACCTAAGAATATAATCCGAGAGACTACTTTGAAAAGTATGGCAAGACTGAAACCACAGAAGTGATGGAAGACAGGCAGAGTGGGAAAGAGAGAGGATTTGCCTTTGTAACTTTTGATGATCATGACACAGTTGATAAAATTGTTGTTCACAAATACCACACTATTAATGGGAGTAACCGTGAAGTGAAAAAGGCCCTGTCTAAACAAGAGACGGAGTCTGCTGGATCACAGAGAGGTCATGGATGTGAGTCTGGCAACTTCATGGGTTGTGGAGGAAACTTTGGAGGTGGTAGAGGAAAATTTGGTCATGGAGGAAACTTTGGTGGAAGAGGAGGCTATGGCGGTGGAGGTGGTGGGAGCAGAGGTAGTTATGGAGGTGGTGATGGTGGATATAATGGATTTGGAGGTGATGGTGGCAACTATGGTGGTGGTCCTGGTTACAGTAGTAGAGGAGGTTATAGAGGTGGTGGACGGGGATGTGGAAACCAAGGTGGTGGATATGGTGGTGGTGGAGGAGGATATGATGGTTACAATGAAGGAGGACATTTTGGTGGAAGTAACTATGGTGGTAGAAACTATAATGACTTTGGAAATTATAGTGGACAGCAGCAATCAGATTATGGACCCATGAAGGGGGCACTTTTGGTGGAAGAAGCTCAGGCAGTCCCTATGGTGGTGGCTGAGGATCTGGAGGTGGAAGTGGTGGATATGGTAGCAGAAGGTTTTAAAACAAAACAGAAATGGCTACAGTTCTTAGCAGGAGAGAGAGCGAGGAGTTGTCAGGAAAGCTGCAGGTTACTTTGAGACAGTCGTCCCAAATGCATTAGAGGAACTGTAAAAATATGCCACAGAAGAAACGCTGATCCATAGTCAGAAAAGTTACTGTAGCTTAAATAGGAAACCCTTCCTGCTCAGGACTGTCATAGGCACAGTTTGCAAAAAGTGCAATGATTAATGTAATGTAGTACCAATCAGATGTACATTCCTGAGTCTTTTGTCTGTTGTAGCTTTTTCTTTTTCTTTTTTTTTCTTTTCATTACATCAGGTATATTGCCCTGTAAATTGTGGTAGTGGTACCAGGAATTAAAAAAAAATAAGGAATTTTTAACTTTTCAAAAAAAAAAATTGCAAAGTTCCCAAGAGCAAGCCAAGGTTAACTCTGTTAAACCCACAAACTACAGAATGAATCAAGTAAGGACTTTAAGCAACTTTGAAATTGACACTTTTAAAACAGCAATAAGGCAATCTCCTTATATACTGTACTCATTACATAAGAATAGATGGACCTGAATAACTATAGTCTCATCTGTTTTTCCTGTGATTTGTTTTAAGCTGTCAAGTGTCAATATTATTTTGCAGCAAAGGCCAAACACAGCCTCCTCATGTTTCTTTATTTATTAAAACAATGGGTAGAGATTCCAGAGCTAAATCACACTTGGAAAAAAGTTTGCTTTAAAAAGTTTAACCTGGGGCTTTAGTTCCTGTCTGTAATTCTGGAACTAGGGAGGCTAAGACAGGAGGATTGTTGCAAGAATCAGATGTGTGAGGTGTGTGTGTGTGTGTGTGTGTGTGTGTAGCTACTGATGAGAGAACTTCTAAAGCTTTCAGACTCTTTGGGAAATGAAACATAAGCACACAGAATTCTAGTAAAAGGCATTATGTAGTCTGAGTATAGGAAAAGCCATACATTGAAATAAAATTACAGCTCTTACAAGTGACCTTGGGAGAAAAGTACACTGTCTTTGCTTTGAAAAGATGAGATTCTGGTAGAGTGATTACTGAATACCTCTGAATACCTGTATTCTAGAGTTGCACATGAAAAGTTCAATGGCCCCATGAAGTTGGATCTATGGTGGGCTTGAGAGGAATGTCAGAGAGGAGAGAGCTGGACTACAGATCAGTAATGGAAGCTTGAAATGGAGTAGAAAAAGGAGAGGGGACAGTGGAAAGAAGCATTGTGGCAATAAACTTGGATCAACTTGAGGGGACAAGCTGAAAATGATATCTGTAAACCATGCTTAAAAGCCTAGAAAATCAAGAAACATTGTGAACTTCGGAAGTCTTCTCCCCAGATGAAAGCAAATTGTTATAAAACCACAGAGGAGAGGTCAGCATTGGAAGCCCCAAGTGACTGTGTTAAGGAATAAAATAAAGATGCAGGGACTTTGACGCCTTGACTTGTAGATCACGCACAGCCAAGGCAGGATGCAGGGAGTAGAGTGGATGATGCATTTTCAAATCGGAGATTCCACTATGCATTGTATCTATAGACTCTTAGGTGGTATGTACTCTACCTTTAGCAGAATGGTTCCAAAAAGCCCTTAGGAATTTAGGCCTTCACTATTCATGCTGTGATCTCAAGCAACAGCTGTTGTTTCTGCATTTTCTACTGCTTGGGATTAATAGAATTACAGAACTAAAGATTGGAAAGGACTTCAATGGTATGGTGTATGTAAGGGTTAGGATCTTCCTCTTTGGGCTAGGGTAAACTAGGAATACAGCACAGGCTGGCTGGGATTCCCAGAGATCCTCCTGTCTTAGTCATGGTCAAACTTGTGAGATAAGGTAAGAAAAAACTGGTTTCTCAAATTCCTAGGGTTTCTCCTTCTTCCTTTGGATACCCACATCACAGACCTGGATAGAATACCTACATCTGAGACACCTATTGTTTTTCTCATTGCTTAAGCTAATGGTAACTAACAAATAGTAACATTGCTGACCATAGTAATTAGAGTACAGTATCTGGGCTCACATTGTAAGAGGGGATACAGTTCACCATGGTGGAGAAGACATTGTAATAGAAGCACAAGATCACTGCATTAGTTAGCAGCAACCACAGAAAATGAATGCTAGTGCTCAGCTCTGGTTCCCCTTTTTATTTATTTGTAGATCCCAGTCCATGGGATGGTGCCAAGAACATTCCTTCAGGACAGGTCTTGACACCTCAGTTAAACATCTCAGGAAATGTCCTCAAAGGCACACTAGCACTGTCTTCTAGTGGTTCTGAATCCTACCAAGTGGACAATGAAGATTAGCAACCACAATGAATAGAAGCTAGCAAACATTAGATTCTAGGAGCTAAAGATGCTTGGAATCAACAACAAAGGACACTTACTTCTGAGCTCAGAGGGTTTGGAGAGAATGGCTGGTGAAGTCAGGGAGCTATTTTAGATGCTGTTCTAGTTAACTTTTCTGTGGCTATGATGAACATGAACGTGACTAAAAGCAACTTGGGGGTGGAAAGAGTTTATTTCAGTTTACAGTATATAGTCCATCACAGATGGAAGTCTGAACAGGAACTCAAGGCAGGGATCCAACCTGGAAGCAGGAACAGAAACAGAGACCTTGGATGAACACTGGTTACTGGCTTGCTCCTACAGCTCCCTCACCCTGCTTTCTTTTACAACCTAGGACCTTGGCCAGGGGTGGCAATGTCCCCAGTGCGCTGAACCCTTTCACAATAATCATGAATCTAGAAAATGTCCCACAAACTTGCCTACAGGCCAATCTTATAGAGGGAAATCCCAGATGACTCTAGCTTATGTCAAACAGAAAATAAAACTTAGCCAGATTTTTGATGCTATGTATCTACCATGGCTCTGAGCGCATGATAATTGCTCAAATAAACAGTTATTGAAAGATCTAAAACATGGATACACAGATGAACAAGCAAATAAGACACAGTAAGTATTTAGCAATAATGATGGCCCAATGAATCTGATGTTTTAGCTTATGCCTATAATCTCAACACTAAGGTCCTCTTTCTCTTATTCTATAGCACTCCCTCCCCATGTGACTGCTTATCTGACCATGAGTTTGACCTCCATACCATCTCTCTATTTCCTTCATTATTGTTCTCCAGACAGCTGCTGAGATGCACAGCTTGCCTGCCCTGGGTTCTTTTCTTTTAAACTCTATTAACGTTGTTCTTGATCTTCTATTTGGTTCTTAAATTAATTTACCTCTGAGACTAAGAACCCTAAGATGGAAGCTTAGTTTCCCTAATATCATCCAGAATCTGACATTCAAGTTTATCAGAGAAGCAGCCCTCAAAGGGAATTGTTTCAAGATTACTTTGCTATAAGGACTTTACATTGAAAGAACTTGTTAATCAGACTCTGTAAAGCTGGTTTTGGATCTTTAAAATCCACAGGTCACACAACATAGAAAAGAAAATTAATTTAAGTTGGGAGAAGACCATGACAAGATGAGATTCTTAGACATGTTCTAGAGTTCAATAGATGAACTGAACCCTTTTCCACTTTAACTTTGTTATTGATCATCCTTGGGTGTTTGGAGTCAGTTTAGGTCCTTTACTATGTGAACTAAATGAGTATGCTGCTCTAGAAGTTAGAAATCTACACCATCATCTGGAGGAAGATGGAATAATCCTAGGACTGACTACTTCCTTGTAGCAACATAAGCTAAGAGATAAATGACAAATTTTGTAAGCTACAAAACTGACCATCTTCTCTGTCAAATGAAATCATGGGAAGCATATTTTGGCTAATCCATTTTTACACATAACAAAACCAAGTGCTATTCTATGTGGAGACATTTGTTGAAAATTACTTTTTTTTACAAGAAGGCAGAAGGAATCTCATGAATAGGAGCATGGTGGCCTGAGGGTTGCGGTGTGACATGTGGCTATCTTCGATATTTCAGACACTTGGGCTCTAGCAGGGCCTCTGAAAATTCTCCTCCCAAGATTCTCTTTTTTATATAACTCTAGTTATGTATGAACATGAAATAGGTATATAAAGAAAAATACTTACTGATAATAAACCAGAGATAATTTTATTTTAAAACAACTCTTTGATACACTTACAATTTTACCCTTTATCAAAGATGAAAGCAAAAGGAGATGAAGGCAAATTTTGATGCTAATGAAATGGACATGGTTGTTTATTTTTACAGAAAGTAACAAATCTTGGTTGAATATTTGATACAGCAGAACTTACAGCATCTTCAAAGTTTTTTGGAATTGACCTATATTTTGATTTTACAATTGTCTGTGGTAAGAAGGTTATTTGAGGTGAATACATTATGTAAAGTGGCAGAAATATGTATAAGGTCATTTCAGACATTGTTGGGAATTCTGTGGTCCTGCCATGCAAAATTTTACTTAACTTTTTAAAAAATTAAACTCAAAGCAGCAACTGAAACAATTTAAAAAAACATATATGCTAATAGAATGCAATCCCAAGTTATATTACTTTGATAATTGCTTGTTAAGAAACACGGCAGGGAAATACTAAAAGACTTTAGTCTTTGTAAACAAACTCTTACATTTCTATAAAAGCAAAAATATTGTGTATGTTGTAAAAAAAAAAGCAAACCACTGCAATTTGCGGCACCATACTCTTGAATCTAAGTCGTAGTGTTTCAGGAAGCATTTGCTGCTGTATGGGAAGATTGGCATGCACAGTGCCGACTGTGCATGTTGTGTATTCAAAAGGGATCAGGAACATTCAGGCTGGTATGCTCATAGATATATGGTGTATATTCAGAACCAAGACTTACAGATAAAAAACATGGGTGAGTGCTGCCAGAACAAGCTAGATTCATTACTGGTGATTTTGAGTTTATTTTTTGTCTTTGCAGATCCAAAAGCCTTCCACTGTTGCCAAATTTTATGTTATACCTATATTCAGTTTAAGAACTGTAAGCTTCATAATCGGCAGGTAGGTATAAAGCTCCTCCTCTAAGTCTCCTGGAGATCACACAAGAAGAGTGTGGGACCATGAAAGGATGGCTTGGTTTCTGGTAGAGCACTGGCTAGAGATAGCCGGAGACCCAACAGGTGTCCATGCCTTGGAGGGAAGGCATATATCTCGCCACACTCCCAGACCCCAAGCTCCTGACACATGGCCAAAGACCTTCATTGATCCCCGTAGGACAATGCCACTACCAGCCCCTCCACAGGTAGAGGGCATGATTACAGGCCTCAGCCTCAAGAGATTTCCATATTGATGAGTTACCTAAAGGCCAGGGGGTGTAGCCAATTAAGTATTCCTTCCCAGATGCTCCTCCTTACAAACGGTATTTAACCAAAGGCCCACCCTGGGGGTGGGAGGGTGCAGCCAGATTCATCTACTTTCCGCCATGACAATAAACTCTTTAAAACCATGGACTTCTTCGTGTCATTGGCGCCCCACCGTGGGAAACCGTGGAGAAGGCCTTTGACTACTGAGCTGCTAACTAATCTCCCGCTCGAGGACCTCTCTATGTTCCCGCTGCAGAGCCCACCAACTCAAGCAAGCTAGCCTAGCCGACCCAGTAAGTCAGCCAAGCGAGAGTCTCAACCCGCAGGGTGCTGTCAGAGCTTTCTCCTCTCCTCATCGCAACTCAGTTCTGCCATGGCTCTCAGCTGCGTCTAGGAGCCCCAAGACTGAGACCAGGAGCCCTGCCCCCCGACCCCCACAGGAACTTCAGACTGAGACCTTTCCACGCCTGGGCAGAGCTCCGAGCTGCTTCTCACAGCCCAGCATCTGTCTGGCGCAGCATGGAGTGACCCCTCCATGCCTGGGCAAAGCCCCAGCTTCTCACAGCCCAGCATCTGCCGCAGCACTGCGTTCAGTCAAAATTTTGTGCTTCTGCCTCCCTGAGCCGTGGTTCGGGCTGACTAGGGCGGCAGACACGCAGGAACCACAACTCTGCCCAACAGGACCCACGCCCACGTGCGAGCTAACTGCCCCACAGAAAGGGTGAAAAGAATGTAAGCCTGAAGATGGGGTTATAGATGGGGAAATGATAACTTCTGGACACAACCCAGCCATTGCTATCAGGAACTCTCTGAAGCCACAGCTGTTTGCACTGGACCTGTATAAGACTGAACATGTTAATAGCCAGCCATGGATTGGAGAGGGGTTCATGAGGCCCTCTCTGCTCAACTATTAGCTACTGATGGATTCTAGAGGAAGGGGAGTCACTATCTTCCCTTCCCACTGTAGGCGGGTGGTCCTGAGATTGCAGCAGTCAGCCAAGAGATCCCTCACTCTAGCTGTATAGAAATTTGGAGTAGGTACGAAGTCCTTCAAATGCTGGTCTCTAGCAACTTTTTATTCTCTCAGTGCTTGACAGCAGCAATAGGTCAAAGGGGGCAAGTTGCACTAAAGGTACAATTTAGGTGCAGGGCTTGGGGACTGGTTCATTCGGCTCTTCACATCCTCCAGTTTGACAGTTCTCAACCCAGGGGTATGGGACTCTTTACCCCAAAGACTCTGACAGCATTTTGGAACTCTATTTGTGAACATGCCTGCAGATTTTCTTACGTGGCTTCTTATAACCCTTTATGTTTTCTCTGTTCTGTGTCTCCTCCCCCATCCTGCTCCACTTCCTGTCCTGAACTGTGGAACTGCACCTTTGGTTGCATGGACTTGGGGTAACTGCATGTTTCATGAAAGCAATTTGGAGCCTGGGTGAAGTTGGAGCACCCACTGCTGCTCAAGAACCATGGTACCTGGGAACATTTTTCAGAAACTGAGTGCTGGGTACCACTGGGATCACTCAACCATAGGAAACCCTCTCTGTTTGTGGTAGGATGCAGCTGGGTAGATAGGATTTCTGAGGAGGCCTGCTAAATTTGGTATCACAGCGACTAGGTCAGAAACCTCTGTGTATTGCCACTTCTTCCACTGTCTCTTGGTGACTACTACTTACCACTTGGTACTGAGAAGCCTGGCACCCAGAAACCAGGTGGTACTAAATCATTGCATAATGCCAGTCAGTGTCCCATGCCTGCATAAATCTGTCAAGCCATGGCATGATTCATTAGGTGCCTGTGCTATTGAATTTTTGTGACATCCATGGGATCAAGCCACTGCCCAAATTTGGTTGGTGTTGCTGCCCAGAGGTGAGTAGTTGTTCGGTTGTTAACCCACTGGGTAGTATGCAAGATACAAATACAATTGGGTTGCTGGGTATTTGCAACTTCATCCGCTGTCCAGGTGCAGCTCTAGGTTGGTCCTTTTCCAGCAATCAAACCATTTCATATTGACCAACATCACTGTCTAAAGTCAGCCTGCTATTTAGCCATTCTCTTTGTGGCTGCCCTTGTGGCTACCAGCTCAGCTTGTGTTATTGAAAAGCAAGTAAAGACCACTGGAGAGAAGTCTTTATTAGATCTGATGGTGCCACATCAGAGGTGGCACAAGCACGTGTTCCCTTAGACAGAATGAACCTGAGCAGCCCACTTACATGGCCCAAGAAGATTGTGTTTGGAACAATCACAGCAATTTATTTAGCAAGCCACAGCTACTTATTTTGTGCCAATAGCAATCGTTATGGCCTGTGTTTTGTACAAGGCACAGCATTGTCACAAAACATGGATGTTCCTTCACCAGGGAAGTAAGTAATGCCACTTTGGCTAAGGTGGAAAAGGTTCATCAAGATATGTGATTGGAAAAATGAAGTACAGTAGAAACTTTTTCAAACTGTCCTGTGTATGTCTGTTTCCATGACTTTGGGCAATCAGCTATAATTGTTTGTTGTCTCAAAGCAGCTTTGAAGTGTTCAGGATGGCTGGTACTGGGAGAAGGGTAGTATGGCTAGCTGTTAGATTGATAGGCTTTTTGATGAAAGTGGCTTAGGGCAGCACAGGAGAGTCAAATTGCTGCTAAATAGGAAGTGATAATAGCCCATCTTTGCCTATTTACAGAGAAATGAACATCAGAAGGAGTTCTTACAATACAAATCTCCTGTTAACAACAACAACGATTTTTTTCCAACGGGGCTTTAACTGTATGGCTAAAAGCACCTGGTGGATGTCAAGAGCTCTGCTCAAGAAATCTTATTGTAGTTATTACAAAACACTCTTTAGTGGCCTGAGTAATGGTATGGATACCATAGGGCTTAATAAGTAGTTACTGATTCTTTCTGCTGCTAAAATTGGGAGTTCTTTACTTCCAGAGAAAAATATTAATTAGGAAAAGAGGCTACATGGCTTTTGGTGTGAAATAGAGGTAGTAGAGTGGATGTCTGTGAAGGGATCTGCCAAAACAGAGTCACCTCCTTAGAAGACATCACTCCTCTCTAGCTCTGGCAGATAGACAGTTTCACTTTACCCATTTCTTTCTTCAACTGAGTTTCTCTCAGAGTACATTCCCAGACTCCTCTCCATTGTCCTTTGCCTTCAAACTATTATGTTATCATAGTTTATTTATTATCTAAATCTCTCCTTAGTCTCTGAATCACCACCACCACCACCACACACCCACGCACTTTTAAAACCAATTCTCTCTGCTGAAAGGCTTCAGAAGTCTGCCAGCCAGCGTTGCTAAGCAACACATAATCACATGGCCAATGCAGCAATTTCTTTCTGCACCTCAGACTCAACACTATAGCTAAGATTGAGCATAGCTGAGGAAAGAATGAGTGTGATTGCTTCACTTACGGTTGGTCAAAGGTGTCAGCTTCACGCCAGGATAGCTAAGTTACAGGAAATCAAGTTAGGGCAAAAGCTAAGGAAACAACAACTGTGGCAGGATGCCATGTATTCCCCATGTACTGCTGTCTGTTGTGAGGGGTACTTAACATGACATGTATGGCACACCTACAGGTACACTATGGAGAAACCACAGGGGAGGAAACTAACATACAAAGTTACAGAAAGTCACTTCTTTATATTTACTCCTACTTGTTGTTGTTGTTGTTGTTGCTGCTGCTGCAACTTTTATCAAATTCACAACAGGACTAAACTTTTCTTGGAATTTCTAACGTGTATATCCAACCCCTAACCATGACTCTCACAGCCCCTTCCACAGTACCATTTCTCTACTCTGAGCCAGCCTCTATGGACTTCTTTAATGTGACCCCCCCATCCAATGCTTCCAACCAATCATGAGATTAGGGGGAGGAGTCAGAAGAAACTGAGGATAGAGTGCTTTTCCCCCTGGCTACTTGCCTGCAATTTCCCAAAGATTCATGGTAGCTGTCTACTGATTGTCCTAACTTCTATCTGGAAGCTATCATTTTCCTTCAGAGTCTAGTAATTTTCCCTCCTAATAGTGTTGCGTTAAAGTCCTCAGTCTAAGGTATAGCAGTTTGCATGGGCTCATTCCTCATAGCCTAATTGATTTAAATAGGAATAGAAGAATCTGGCCAACTCATCTGTATTTTATGAAGTTTTAGTGAACTCTTTAATATATTGAGCCATGTATTTTATAACTACTGAGCTATTTTCTAGACACTGTACTTAAACATTTAATTTTTCCCGTTTACCTCTTCAAGCATAGTTAGACAATTATTATAAACAAACTATATGTGTGAAGCCAAGTATACAGAGATTAAATATTTGCTCTAATTTTTACCATCTGTTGTGGGCCAAGCATGGTGGCACACACCCTTAAACTCAGCACTTGGGAGGCAGAGGAAGGTGGATGGTTCTAAGTTTGAGGATAGCCTGGTCCACATAGTGAGTTCCAGGCCAATCAAGGATATGTAATGAGACCCTGTCTCCAAAACAAAGCAAAGCAAAACAGAACAGAAAGCCCTCCAAAATAAAGATCAAGATGTTGAGCTGAACTTCAAATCCAAGATGTCTGTTCTCAGAACCCACACTCTCAACAGAAATACCTAGGTTTTGTACCTTGCTGAGTTCTATTGTGTCATGAAGACATAACTGTATGTGCACTTCCCAGAACCTGTTACATCCATGTACACCCTACCCACCCTAAGAATATACAATTATTACCAATAGAATTGAAGTGCATGTGAATGTCCCTACTTGAATTCTTCCTTTCTCTCTGTAAGTTTTAATCGTCCTAGATAAGATATTGATCTTTTTCACACACATTTTCTAAATGCCACATTTGTACTACTCCATGTACATTATAAATACATAAATTTCACTATAAATATATAGTGATTTATGGTGATTCACTATAAATACATAGAAATGCTGACTGCATTGCCTGTGTGTAAATTTTATATGCAAGCATCTGATAGGGACATGTCAATAGGAACACTGCATATTCTACATCATGGGGTAGGGGGGTTCTAGGTGGGGGGATGGGGAAAGAGGATGACATCTGAAATGTAAATAAAATATCCAATAAAAAAAGAAAAAGAAAGTTAAAAAAAAGCACATTTGTACTCTTCAGTAGAATGGAAGCATCTCAGAATGTATACACTGCTAACAGTGTGTTTGTTCCACAGATATCTGGAGCACTTAGGAAACCTGAATGAAAGTCTGCCTTAAGGATCTCTGATTCAGAAGGTCTGGAATGGAGCCCAGGAATGTATATTTCTATCAAATTTACAGCTGCTGCTGCTGCTAGCAGTTCACACCAACTCATTATTAGATCAATTTGTGTCCTGGTAAGCTACGTGCTTTTGTTGTTGTTGTTGTTGTTGTTGTTCAATGAAATGCATTAAGAACTAGACTTTCATTTCTCACTGTCAAGAGTGGAAAGCAATTCATTTTAGTGCCAGCTAGGTGAGGCTAAACTAGAGAGAAGAGATATTAAAAATAAATTTGACTTGGTATTATTCACATAAAAACTCTAGAGCTTATGCAATGCTAACAAACTTTTTTTTTATTTTTTAACATGAGCAAATGTAGCCATCTGCATCTCTGAAAAGCTAGTGTAAAGTCAGATGTCAACTGACAGCTTTTTCTGCAATGAACTGTAGAACAATGTCCATTTTCTGGGCTACCAAACCCCAGAAAATTAATGAAGATTTTTTTTTCTCTTTATCCACACATTTCTTTCTTCTGGGCTTTGCGACTGTAGGAAGAAATAAGATACAAGTAATATTTTTATGCCATCAAAAGACACTACTAATTTTCTAAATCTGATCAGTCCTGGTATAACTATCATCACTCAGTAAGGAGAAATATTTCCTTCTTGTGAAACAGACCCTTACCTATCATAGTGCTTAAGACTTGGATGGCTTTACAAAACTATCTTGGAAAGAAAAGGGACTAATCCTGGAAAGGGGAAGGGTTGACAAAGAAGAGGATGGTGAGCTATGTGGGAATGTATTCCAAGTACCCTGTACATCTGCATAAAATTAGATAACCTTATAGAATACAAAAAGAAGAGAAAGCCTTTGAGGC
The DNA here is from genome assembly GCF_004785775.1 of Grammomys surdaster. Lineage (NCBI taxonomy): Eukaryota > Metazoa > Chordata > Mammalia > Rodentia > Muridae > Grammomys > Grammomys surdaster. The sequence goes on from NW_021604621.1 coordinate 112,803, forward strand.
CATCCGTCACATCAACTTCATTGCCCTTCTGTTCACCATTGTAAACGCACATTTCTTTCTCTTAGAGCCCACTCTGAATAAAGCTTTCTGCCTGTGATCTGTACACGAACCCTACACATTCCATCAAACTCCCAGGACCTCAGTTTCAGTATAAATGGATAAAAATGCAGCTGCTATCAGACATTAAGAAACATTAAAATTGAGCAAGGCAGACAAAGGGATATAAGGTTCAGTAGTAAAAACAACAACCTAATTTGATTTGACTGTTCCATGAACTATAAAAATCTCAGCTAAACTAATATGCATTTATCATGAACTGCAGTCTCACCTGAGACCCTTAACTTTTCAATATTTTGTGAATAATCAGCCTTTCCCAGGTACTGTTAGTATGAAAGACTATATTTCTATGGCCAAGAAACAAAGGCCAAATTTCCCTTGGTGATCTTTCTCTATTGGTTTTCCTTACTAGGGCTAATCAGTTCCCACCTGTATAGTCACGTAGCTATAAGTTAAAGGACTTGCCGCTGGGAATGAAATACATAGAAAATATATTGACTTCTGTGTATAAATATATTATTAACTTCAAACTGTTATTAAACTCTTAACAGAATACTTTAAAACACAAATCTCCAAATAATAGGGGTGTGTCTGAAGTGGTTAATTAATACTAAGAGCTTTACATCTATACCTGCATTCCTCAGGGCGGCAGCATTCTGTAGTCTCCATCCTCATAGTCCCAGTAATCGTAAGGCCATTCTTCCAAGACACCAGTTATGAACCTTCCCCATGGTTCTTCATTTGCGATTCCTTCGAAGGCTTCACCTGAGGTTTCATATGCAGTTGGTTCATCAGGAACAAGTAAATGTGAATCCAGAACATCAAGGCCACAAAAGAAAAAGGACAGCTTACACTTAACTTCCTCACTCAGGAATCCATCAACAGCAAAACCTGCAAAATAGAAATGTGAGGGAAAAATGAAAGACTGCCTGGATCCTGCTTAGTAGCTGCTACAGCATTTCTATTGCTCTCACATTTTGTGGTAAGTTTTCACAGTTATAATTTCACCCTCTTTCCCAGCAGGAGGACTGTTGCTATTCCTGGACCAGAGAATGAAAGAAGGTCAGAATCAAATTGTCTGATTCCGTTTTGTATGCTCTTAGCAGAGCTACATGGAAAAAGTATACATCTGAGGCTGAGGCAGGAGGATTGCCATGAGTTCAAGGCTAGATGGGGCAACATAACAAGAAATTCTTTCAATAGAATTAAAAAGGCTGGGAAGATAGGTCACCCAATAAAGTATCTGCCTTGTAAGCACGAAGAACTGATCCATTCTTTCAACCCACTACAGAAAAAAGGGGGTGCCTGGTGCTGAATTTAGGTCTATAATCCTAAATTCGGGGGGGGGGCAGTACAGAAGGTTGGATCACAGAAGAAAGCAGCCCAGCCATCTGGGCATAATCTACAAGTTTAAAGTCAGTGAGAGACACTGTCACAAACACAGGAAAAGGTGGGTGGTAATTGAGGGTCAACATTCAAGATTGTCCTCTGGCCTTCTATGTGTATACATATATAAGCTACTAAAAAGCAAAAATTAAAAAGTCTGAAGATGTACCTCAGTGGTAGTACATCTGCCTAGCAATGTGAGGCTCTGAAATATAAATGAGAAAGGAAGGAAGGAAGGAGGGGGAGGGATATAAAAGAGGAGGGAGGAAGAAAGAGTTCATTTGCTGTAAAGTTAGAAGAAGAAAAAATTATCTTAAATTTGCAGTTTCTCAATCCTTGACGATTTAAGTACTCTAAGTACAGTAATTTTCATGGATTTCTTTTAGTGGTTAGTTAGAAGATATACTTTTCCTCCACACTACAGGGTCTTTATTAAATTGAGCTTCTACTTGGGCACACTAGGCCCCAAAGTTTCCAGGGCCTGGACCATCACTTGATCAGGATTAACAAGCTCTGTGCATGAGTTTTATGTGAGTCAGAAGTGTCACAAGCATGAGCAAGGGTAGAGGAATTGAGAGCCATTCTGACCCTGCAGCTACACAAACCTGGGTTAGCTGGATTCCAACATCTGCAGAAGTCTTCCCCTATTGGCCCCTAAGTCTAGGCTGTTCACTGTTCTGCCTTCTCTGATGCTGCCCAGTCTGTGGCTTCCTACCTGGGTGCCTGGGATTCCCTCTACTGTGAGTCAGTTTCCTATTCCCATCCCATGAGCAATTCTGCAAGGCTTTACGTCCCAGAGTAGTGCCTGCCTACCACGTGATACTTGTGGTGTTCAACCATAATAAAAGTAAGTTCCTTCTATCAGATAACAGTAAAGAACAAATTCTATCAATCTAGAATGGGAACCAAAACATCACCATAACTCACAGACATTTGCAGAGCCGTCATCGTCGTCATCGTCGTCGTCTTCGTCGTCATCGTCGTCGTCTTCGTCATCATTGTCGTCGTCTTCGTCATCATTGTCATCATCATCGTTGTCTTCGTCATCTTCGTAGTCATCGTCATCTTCGTAGTCATCGTAGTCATAGTAGTCATCATCATCATCATCGTCATCATCATTGTCCTCATCTTCATCCTCCTCCTTTTCTTCCTCTTCTTCCTCCTCTTCCTCCTCCTCCTCTTCCTCCTCCTCCTCTTCCTCCTC
>NW_021604621.1:115459-135663 GCF_004785775.1 Grammomys surdaster
TCTTCCTCCTCCTCCTCTTCCTCCTCCTCCTCTTCCTCCTCCTCCTCCTCCTCTTCCTCCTCCTCCTCCTCCTCCTCCTCCTCCTCCTCGCTGTCCTCTTCGGTCAAGTACTCCATGAAGTCAAAATCCTCATAGAAGTCCTCATCAAAATTGGACTCAAATCCGTCATCTTCTGCATAGTCATGCAATTCATGTTCATTTACCTCATCTTCCTGCTGCAGATTTTCATTGGTGCATGAGGGCTTCTGCGACATGGCAAGGTCATCCACCTCCTGCCCTTCCTCTTTTTTCCAAGTATTTTGCAAGACTAATTGGTATGTCAGGAAGCCTAGAAATCCTACAAACATAAGCCATTCAAGAGACAACAGAACTACTATGAGGTATTCTTCCGTCAGGTTCAAGTCTCCATCATTAATAGCTCCGCTACACAAGTCACCTTCAGCCGAGTCTTGATTGCCGGAGTAGGCCATATCACAAGGAACACAGTCGGCTGGTGGTGCAGCAGGGGTTGTGCTAAGTTGCACTAAAGCTGAAGCCAACAGCAGTGGCCGCAGGTCACGGAAACGCGACACCCTTCTCTCGCCCAGCGCTGGGGATTGTGGGGCACGGTGTTGGCCCAGGGTATGCTGGGAAGGGCAGATGGGGGTGCCTCATATCTAAAAGGAAGTTTTCTGGGCAACAGAGTCTGCGCAGGGAGTCAAAAAAGAACTTCTGAGACTACGCCCTCACCTGGAGGTGGAGAAGATGAGAAAATCACCGGATATGTTGTGATAGTTGGCGGAAACTGCAAGTTACCAAAGGCGGGCTCAAGAGCTCTAAGCTCATTGGTTGAAAAACAACTCGCCAGGCCGTGATGGTGCACACCTTTAGTCACAGCACTTGGGAGGCAGAGACCGCAGATTTCTGAGTTCGAGGCCAGCCTGGCCTATAGAGTGAGTTCCAGGACAGCCCTACATAGAAACTCTGTCTCAAAAGAAAGGAAAGAAAGAAGCGCAAGCCACACAATCAATGAGTGACCAATGTTCTCAGGCTGTGGTTAAGTTTCTTAGAAGGCTGCGTGGTCGTTTGATTCTCTACTAGTTGAAGTGAATGTGCCTGTTGTAAAGTGTCTCAATATGGGGACTAGCTTGCTTCCCCCAAGTCCCCTAGGGACAGCTTGAAGTAGGAGGGACACAGGCTTTTAACATGAGAGAATGGCCATTTGCATGTGTTAACAGCATGGCTCAGCAAAACTCAATGACTAATACGATGGCCTGCTACTCCAAAGGCACCAGAGCTGCTGCAAGGGATTCGTGGTCCAGTCTCGTCCTTCATCTCCACCAGTTTCGCCACACAAGCCACATAGGGTAGGGTTGTAATAATAGTAGGTGGACACAGCAGGAGAGAGCCACAGGTCAGGGGTTTGGATAAGGCGAGAAGGGGGTGACAAAAGTCTGCACAGAAGTAGTCTCCAGGGCATTGTAACAGAAATGCTTGTTATCATTGCAAGGTGCGCATATGCTATTTTTTTTTTTACTTTGGTCAGAGGGAGCTCCATTCAAGGGGTCCAGTTTCAAAGAAGAGCACCAAAAAAGCCAAAGTAAAATTATAATTATGGACTATTTTGTTCCCAGGACACAAATGGCCTTGGATTTAAGAGTTTGCTTTTACATTGTTGTTGTCAGAAGACAAAAAGCTATTCTTCTGTCTAACAAAAATGTCCTCTCACCTTACATAAAAGGATAAAAGCTATATACATCTTAATGAGGTACTATGTGTAGTATGGTAGACATATGTTACATAATAATTCAGTTATGATAACATGTCTAATTCTTTAAGACTTTCTCATTTGTTTCTAGTGAAACCTTAAATATACTTGATTTTTAAATAGGTGGTATATCGCTGTTATCTATAGTCACCCTACAGTGCAGCAGCACAAGAGACCTTTTGATCTCCCTGCCATCCATCGATCATTATTAGTTAGTAATAGATGACACAAAAGAATGGACCTTCCTAGTTTATGTTGCCAATAATCACTCCCTTGTGCTCTCTGATCTCTTCATTTTTTTTGTCCCTTTCCTCTCTCTGAAGTGAAAACTTAAGAATTCCTCACTAACTGGTCTACCTTACATTACAGTAGTCGAGCTGCATTTGTCTGGACTCCATAGAGAGAAACACATCCAAAAACTTCTGATGGTGTGCTACAGTTTCTTGCTGCTTCCTTGGACTCAGGCTGATTGACAGAGTGATGTCAGCTGAGACAGATGCAGATGCTCGAGCTGAGGTAAGACACTGCTGAGGTAAGACCCATGGAGGACACGTGATGTTTGGAGGGAGTATAAATAGGACTTGACAGACAGTGATGGAGCCTGAGTTAGGCTTGCTTATAGAGCTAGCTGGGCAACACTTGTTGGTCTAGCATCTTCTTTGATCTTAGCTTCCCTGAGAGAGACACAGCTGAGAACTTCTCCTGGCGTTCCTCTGGATCCCACCTGCTGACTTGTGCTGAGACTGAAGCCTGGCTGTCTCTGCTAGGTAGTACCTCCTCTGTTGATTTGTGTTTGCTATCTTGATTCTACCAAAGTGGACTGCTAGTATATCCATGAAGTGTTTGCAAATGGATTGAGCCACTGCTGACTCCTGTGAACTGAACTGCTAATTTCCTGACAATACAGATAGGATTTGCTCTAAAGAACCTTTCTTAATAGGTCCACTTACCACATATCCTTTCTTTTCCGCTACCTGTGGTGGGTTAGAAGGGAGGTTAAAGCATTTAAGAACCATCATTAAAAGCAGACCTTAAAAAAATTAAAGTTACATCTCTCTGCTTCTGCTTTCATGGTGTAACTATGTGCGTGTGTGTGTGTGTGTGTGTGTACACAGAAAAGTCCCAATCACCCATACACTTAGCACAAATATATTCCCAATATGTAAAAAAAAAAAAACATGTTTGTTCTTCTTAATTTTCTCTCTCATTATCCTGTGCTGCTTTCTTCAATTTGGTTCCCTACCACTTTCCAAATAGCCCCCCCCACTTCCATGACTTATTAATATTATATTGTAATTAAGATTCTGCCTATGAGAGAAATATATGACTGACTTTTGAGACAATCTTCATTTCCTAACATGATTATCTCGCTTCACCCATTTCCCAGCTAACAATCTAATTTTGTTCTTTTTATGGCTGAATCTTCAGTGTGTGTGTGCGCGCATGCATGCATGTGTATCTCACATTTTTATTCGCCTAGTTTTAGACTTCAAGATATATCTTGATTTTGTGAAAATTCCCACAATAACTGTGGATGTGCCGTTAGTTACCTCTGTTGTATAAGGATTTGTGTTCCTTTGGAAGCATAGAACCAGAAGTTAGACAGGTAAGACTTACAAAGATATTTTTCTAGTTTGTGTAGTAATTTCCTCAATTATTTCCATAGTGGCTCTTCTAATTTACATGACCATTAGTGATGTGTAAGGGTACCGTCCACCTTCTCTCCACACAGTCTAGTACATATGGGGTTTGGTGTTTGTTCATTGATAGTGTACATTCTGACTGGGATGAGGAAGAAATTTTTGATTTTCATATCCAAGATGAAAAACAATGATAAACATTTTCAAATATTTTAACCGGTATTCTTTTACTTAGAATCTTACTTACAATTTTACTTAGAATACAGCTAAGATCCATTTTACCCACAAATAGAGAAAAATCGTATTTTAGGCTTTAAAATTTTAAAACCCGTTATTTAGTTTTATTGCCTATTTGTATGACTAGAATATTCAGTACAATTTCGAATAGAACTGGTGAAAGGAAGAATTCTTGTTAATTCATGGGTTACATTAGAATTGGTTTTATAATTTTCAGTTATGTGTATGTGTGTGTTGGGGTATATGCAGCTACTCAGAAAGGCTAGAGATTTTGGATCCCTGAGGATCTTGAATCAGAGGTGGTTGTGAACCACGTGGTGTCGATGTGAAGGATAGAAGTGAAGGATAATAGTCTGAGAAGCCCCCATTCTTTTTTTTTTTTAATTTTTAGTCTTTAAAAAGGACAAGTTGAGTAAGTAAAGAAGTAGGTATGACCTGGGAGGAGTTGCGGAGGGAAAAGAATATGATAAAAATATATTGTATGAAAAAAAATGAAATAAAATAGAAGAATGAATTCTTTTAACACTCAGTGTACCTGTGAGTTAATCATGAATGGCTGAAATGTTGGGAGTTCTCTTCATTCTTAGTTTGCGTATTGTTTTTCTTTTGCTTGATAATGTCCAGTTCTTTTTGTATCAATGGAGATGGCTATGTGGTGATTTAGCTTTTGTTTTCCTGATACATTTATTTATTTTGGTTTTATTGAGACAGCATCTCACCTGGCTGTCCTGGAACACACTCTGTAGATCAGGCTGGCCTCAAACTCAGAAACCTGTTGGACTCTGTCTCCTGAGTACTGAAATTAAAGGCATGAAACACCAGACCCTGCCTTTTCTTCTTATTTTAGTGATGTGCTTTACTGTTCATTTTTTTTGAACAATGAACCATCTTTGTATTTCTGTGATAAATTCTTTTGACTCAGATATAAATCCTGTTTTTATTCTGCTGGGTTATACTTGCTGGTAAATATGCTTCGATTCTTATATCTACATTTATGGAACATTGCTTTCTTTTTTTGATGCTTTTACCTAGCCCCAATATCAGAGTAACTCTGATTTCCTAGACTGAATTAGAATGTGTTTCATACTTTCTTTCTTATTAAAGAATTTGTGAAATACTGGAGTCAATTCTTCCTTACATTTTTGGCCCAACACTTAAGTGATAATTTGATTACCTATTTGGGGGCCTCTAATTATTAGTGTCTGTGTTTCATTTTATTTATTACTCAGTGTTTTTAATATTTTTTGCCTCCTAATATTTTACTTAAATCTTCTCATTTGCTGTCATGCAGTTATTCATACTACTTTCTTAGGGCTCTTTTCCATTTGTAAAATGTGCCACAACGGTCCTCACTTATGACTGTGGAGATTTCCTTTTTTAAAATGTATTCCCTTTGCTCCTCTCTCTTTTTTTTTTCTTGATTATTGTAGCTCAAATGTTTACAGGGTTTGTGGGACAACCTTCAGATCCAGGAGTCCAAAACAACTCCAATTGATTATTAATGGTGAAATCAGACTGATATGAGTTTTGTTTCAATTTACATTTTGTCAGCTTACATTAACATATTTTTACATTATCTCTAATATTTCATTCCTTGGATAAATTAATAGTGTGTGTGTGTGTGTGTGTGTGTGTGTGTGTGTGTGTACACATACATTCAGAGGCCAGAGGTATGCCTTGGATGTTGTTCCTTTGAAGACATATATGTTGATTTTTGAGACATGATCTCTCTGTGGCCTGAACTTACTGATTAGGTTAGTTGGCTGTCTGCAAGCTTCTGGGCTCATCTTGTCTCTTGTCTCTGCCTCCCCAGTGCTGTAATTACAAATACACATATCCATAAGGCTTTTTGTGGGGCCTTTCTGGATAGATCTGAGGTTGCCATGCTTGTGCACTTTATTCACTGAGCCATCTCCTTAGCCCAAATTCCACTTTTAAAAAATTTTTTGAGATTATAATATGTATTGGCTAAGTGTATGTCAATTTGACCCACGCTAGAGTCATCAGAGAGGAGGAACCCTCAATTGAGAAAATGTCTCATAATATTGGGTTGTAGGCAAGACTGTAGGACACTTTGTTAATATGTAATTGATGGGGGAGGGTCTAGCCCATCATGGGTGGTGTCATCCGTGGGCTGGTGGTCTTGGGTTCTATAAGAAAGCAGGCTGATCGAGCCAGCAAATAGCACTCCTCCATGCCTTCTGTATCAGCTCCTTCCTCCAGGTCCCTGCCCTGCATGAGCTCCTGCCATTGCTAATATGGAATTCTGAGTGAAATAAACCCTTTCCTCCCTGTCTTAGAGTTTCTACAACTGCAATTGAAACACCATGACCAAAAAGCAAGCTGGGGTGGAAAGGATTTATTTGGCTTATACTTCCATAAAGCTGTTCATCATCCAAGGAAGTCAGGGCAGGAACTCAAACGGGGCAGGAACCTGGAGGCAGGAGCTGATGTAGAGGCCATGCAAGGGGGCTTCTTAATGGCTTGCTCAGCCTGCTTTCTTATAGAAACCAGGACCACTAGCCCAGGGATGGCACCACTCATAATGGGATGGGCTCCTATGTAAAACTCAAACTTAAATCAAATACCTTCTTACTTCAAGAGAGAAGAATCAAGGCACAGTTGTCAATCAAATAAAAGCAAAAGCAAACTCCAACTGTATAAACAACACAACATCTAATGTCTGGGATCCACTCACGATCTTTTGTGTTCCCCCAAGAGGCCTGGGTCACTTGCACTGCATATACTCTTCAGCACACAGAGCTTGTCTTCTAGGCTCCAGCTGGCTCCACTCAACTGCTTCTGTCTTTGTTGGTCATCTCACGGCACTGAAATCACACTTCTGGAGTCCTTTGCTACAAATGACCTGCCCTCTCACCAATGGAGTCTCATAGGTTCTCTTCATTATGCCAAACCTCAATTTCTGTGCCTGACCCCTTCCATACTGCCCCTTCACCAATGGCCTGCCACAGTGCCAAGCCTCAGCTGCTTCCCATGACCACTTCATGACTTCAAAACCAGGGATGGCCCCACCCACAATGGGCTGGGCCCTTCCCCATCAATCACTAATTAAGAAAATGCCTTACAGCCAGATTTTTTCTTCTTCTTCTTTATTCTGACCATAGTCTCTCCTTCCTCCCATCTTCTCAGCCCCTCATATCCACACTGCTCCTCTGTTTTCTTTCATAAAAGGAGCAGGACTCCCAGAGATATCAACTGAACCCGGACTGCAATAACAAGGTACAATAAGACTCAGTGGAGTCATTTCCTCCTTTCAGAAAGCTCTAGTTTCTGTGTCAGGGTGACATAAGACTAGACAGCACACTCTCGCAAGTTACTTTTGGTCATGGTGTTTCATCACAGCAATAATCATAAGTACAACAACTTGGTAACAGGACTGTGGGGTGTGACTGTGACAGATCTGACCATTTTCTTTTGCAGAGGATTGTGGAAGCACTTTGGAGCTTTGTGCAAGAAAAGCGATTGAGTGTTCAACGTTTGGTGACAAGATTGTTGAGGGCATTGCAGAAGATGGAGGCCTGGCTTGTGGAGTTTCAGAAGGGGCAGAGTGCTATTTTGAATTAAGGTTCTGGTTAGCTGGCACTGAAGTATCAGCTGTGATTGACAAAAGACCAGAATGACTATAGTGAAATCTTTGCTTTGCTAAGATACTTCCTGCTGGTCAGTTAGAGCTAAGAAATTAGGAGTAATTAAGACGAGACCAGCATCACGGAGGTGAAATCTTTTGGGAAGTGATTCCTGAGAATCAGCACACAGGATCTGGGCTCCAGAAGCAACTGAGTTTGTACCTCTAGCTGGCAGCTGGATTTTGTAATGTTTATGATTCACCCAGGTGATACTGATTTTGAAGACATAAAGGGGTCACGGAGAGCAGCTGAGGCTTGGTACTGTAAGAGGCCAGACAAGGCCATTGTTAAAAATGCAGCCTCAGCCCAACAAGCAGCTGAAAAAGTCAGATGCAGATACTGGCATCCAACCAATGAACAGAAGCTGCTGACCCCTGTGGTTGAATTAGGGAAAAGCTGGAAGAAGCTGAGGAGGAGGGTGACCCTGTACGGGGACCAGCAGTCTCAACTAACCAGGACCCCTGAGATCTCTGACACTAGACCACCAACCAGACAGCATACACTAGCTGATATGAGGCCCCCAACACATATACAGCAGAAAACAGCCAGGTCTGGCCTCAGTGAGAGAAGATGCACCTAACCCTCGAGAGACTTAAGGTCCCAGGTAGGCCTGGCATGGGGGGTGGTGGGATGGGGACATCCTCTTGGATGCAGGGGGGAGGAAGTATGGGATAGGAAGTGATGGGGGCAGACCAGGAGGAGGATGAAGTCTGGAATGTAAAAAAAAAAGAATTAAAGAATTAAAAAATTCCAATGAAGTTTCAATGGTAGTTGAAGTCACAGAGAATTTGAGGCTTGGCAGCAGGAATAGCACCTATGAGAGGCTGTTGATGAAAGTGCAACCCAGTTGCAGCAGAAGGCTTCAGCGTGTTGGATGCTAATACCATGAAGTTACAGCAGAAGGCTTCAGCGTGTTGAAGATGCTAATACCATGAAGAGCAGTAGCAGTTCAGTGGAGCCTGCCTGGGCCTGCAAGACAAGCTGCACAGGATACAGCTGGAGAAGTGACCCTAAGATCTTGAGTGAACCCCAGACATTGGACATTGAATTATTGCTTTGTTTAGATTGTGACTATACCCTGGTTCTTTCCTCTTGAAGTGAAAAGGCATTTAATTTAATTTAAAATTTTACAGGAGCCCGTAGCTAAAAGGGTTTGAACTTTTAAATGAGATTTTGGATTTTTAAATAGATTGGACATCATAACGAGACTAGAATTTTAATGTGTTTGAATTTGTAATGACTGTGGGACTTTCAAATCTATTTACAGTTTATATTGCAATATTAATATTAACTTACCATCTCGGGGATAGCTGAGAAAGGAAAGGTTCTAATTGACAAGTGATGTGTTTTTATGTCAAGTTGACAAGGGATCTGTTGTACTGGCTAGTTTTATGTCAACTTGACACAAGCTAGAGTCATCAGAGAGGAGGGAGCCTCAGTTGAGAAGATTCCTCAAAAAAACTGGGGTATAGGCAAACCTGTAAGGTATTTTCTTAATTAGCAATGATTGACAGAAGAGGGCCCAATCCATTATGGGAGTTGCTGTCCCTGAGCTTATGGTCCTGGGTACTATAATAAAGTAGGCTGAGCAAGCCAGTAGTAAGAGACACCACTTCATGGTCACTAAATCAGCTTCTGCCTCCAGACTCTTGTCCTATCTGAGTTCCTGTCCTTCCTACCTCTGATATTTTACAGTGATATAGAAGTGTAAGCCAAATAAACCCTCTCCTCTCCATGTTGCTTTGGTCTTGGTGTTTCACCACAGCAGTAGTGAACTTCATAAGAAATTATATAATTATATTTTTCTCTTCCTTCCAACCCACATTCTCCTCCCCAACTCTACTTCAAATTCATCGTCTTTTTTCCACTGTTATTTGATGCATATTTGTATATGCACATGCATATATATTTCTACATATAACCTGTTGAGTCCATATAATGTTACTTTTTTGTATGTTTTCAGGGCTGACTATTTGCCACTGAACAACCAGTTGGTGTGCTTTTCCCTGGGAAATACCACGTCCCACTCCCAGCTTTCCTCTTTTGCCTATACTTTGTTGTGTAGGGCTGAGGCTTCATGGGCACTTCCCCATCTACTTTGACATGCTCATCAGTGTCATCTTTACTCCTCTCACACTTGGGTGGCCATGCTGGTGAGACTTTGTATATGCAGCTGCTGCTGATACTAGGAGACAGACTCACAGCAAACTCCCTGATGCTCTGTCTCTTATAGTCCTTCTGCCTGCTTTTCTGAAGTGTTCTTTGAACCTGTGTTGTGGGGGTATTTTGTAGACGTATCCACTGTGACTGAAAGCCACAATTGTGCATGTTGACTGGTTTAAGCTTTCCTGTCTCCTCTCTAAGATATCCTTTCTATATATGTGGCCATGCTTGAGTCTCATCCTATATGTCTCTGGCTCGATTCATTTTTTGTTTGTTCTAGGGTGTTCTGTATAGTAGTAATAGTTAGTGTATAGTTCAGATTAGTACACAGAGCAATGGCTTTCACCTAAGGCTCCTCTTATTTATTTATTTATTTATTTATTTATTTATTTATTTAGCTTGCTTGTGACACAGTGTCTGTAGTTCAGCCTGGCCTGGAACCTTTTTAGACTTTTTCCTGGAATTATAGGTGTCAGAAACAATCCGAGCTGTCTTTATTCTTTTTGCTTTCCTCTTTTGCCCTTCTGTCTGGATATCAGTGATTCAACCTTTGTACTGGTGGTTTTTATGCCAACTTGACACAAGCTAGAGTCATCGAAGATGGTGGCGCTTCAATTGAGAAAACGCCTCCATAAAATCAGGCTACAGGCAAGCCTTTAGAGCATGCTCTTAAATAGTGATTAAAGGGGGAGGGCCTACCCCATTGTGGAGGGGACTCCCCTGGACTAGTGGTTCTGGATTCTATAAGAAAGCAGGCTGAGCAAGCCATGAGACTCGAGCCAATAATCAGCATCTTTCCATGGCCTTCATACCAGCTCTTGCCTCCAGGTTCCTGCCCTGTTTGAGTCCCTGGTAAACAGTGATATAGAAGTATAAGTCTAATTTTCCTCCCCACATTTTTGATCATGGTATTTCATCACAGCAATAGTAATCCTTTGACAACCTTCAAATTCACAATTCTCTCTTACTATGTCAAATATTCTACTGAGCTGCAATAGCCATGTTTTCATTTTTGTTACTGTGCTTTTCAATTCCAGAAGATCTGTTTTCCTTTTCTGTCTTTATTGAGACAGGTTCAGTCTATGTAGTCCTTTATGGGCTCCAAATCTGGTCTCCCTGCCTAAGGTCTTCAAGTAATGAAGCAACTGATGTATTTCATCATACCCAAAGTATTTTGCTTGTTTTTATAAATTTATTTGTTTTGTTGTATTTTCTAAAACTATGTCCCTTTCTTGGTACTGTTCATTTGGAGAGAGATTTTTCTCACATTTAACACAGCTTCTTTCAGTGCTTTGAACATTTGTAAAATAGTTGATTCAAATGCCTTGGTGATCCAGTGTCTGGCTTGAGCAGGAGCACTTCCTGTTGTTTTTATTGTGAGTCATACTTATTTTGGGGCTATTTGTGCTAGCTGTGGTTTTGTTTTTGTTAAACTTTTAAATAATGCAACAGTAGACATAAACTTGTTAAACTTTTAAATAATGCAATAGTAGACATAAGCTTCCTTTGGATCCATTGTTCTGGTTTATGCTTCTGTCATTTGCTTTTGTAGTGGGCTTGCTAAAATGATTCCCTTTAATATTATCTCATTGTCTGTGCCATTGAAGTCTCTTCTGCAATACTGGCCAGCTAATAATTGGAAGCATTTTGTTCAACATTCTCTACCAATAAATATGCCAGCTTTTACCCAGGTACTTGCTCTGTGAGTATATCTTGGAGTGCTTTCTGTAATCAGTCAAGCAGTTTTCAGCCCTTAGTTTCTTTTCATGCAGAACACTGGTACCAGCTCTAAGCTAAAGCTTAGACCTTTCTCAGGTACTTCTTAGACACACACACTTATGCACACATGACTTTCCAGGTCTCATTTATTTTGGAACTGTTCAAAGCATCCTGTAGAAGTCTCCCTCCCGACCCCACCAAGTCCTTCCATTTCAATTTGTGTATGTGCATGCGTGTCTGTGTGTGTGTGTGTGTGTGTGTGTGTGCAACTTCTTCATTTTAAGTGGTATCTCCATCTCTCTAAGTTGCAACATTAACAGATGTTGCAAAATGTGTTCTTACGAGTTTTGTTTCCTCTAGACACCCCGAGAACAGGTGACTTCACACAGTATCCACTCTAAAGAAGACCAAATGATGTTATACTGAAATAAACAAATAAAAAAAGAGTACTGCATAAAGCTATCAGACATGTGAAATAATGATCATTATCTGGGGATAAGGTGATGTTGCATTTTGACTTAGTTGTTTTTCATCTCCACGTTTCCATTGCTCCAGGCTACATGCTCCTCAGGTCACATAATTGCAAAGCGAATGTTCACCATTTCCCTGGACCTGGGGTACAAGGGATCATAATGCAGCAAATTACAATGCAACACAGCTCACTGTCCATGTGATTTGCCGCTGGTCTTCAACAAATGTTGTTTGGATGTATTTTGGATATTGTTGCTCTGCAGTCCTAGAAGTTCCTCCACCCATTCCTTCACTCTAGTGAGCATATTTTTTAGGTCGACCATTTCTACCTGGATTTATTTACTTCCCATCCACTGACTGTCTACTTTGTTTCATTGATTTCACGATTATGATGTCACCTTGATAAGTGTTTCTGATGGGCATGTCCATTAAATTACAATGAAATACTCCTCTAAGTTCACTTGAAAGCAATGTGTAATGAACCTCATTATTTTCTGTATAGGCTTGACGTTATTTGTATTGTTACTATTCAACAGGCAGAATCTCTGTTTCTCCTTAGACACTCTTAGTTACATATTTTAACCATAAATGTATTATCATAAAATTTTAAGTTACAAGATGAATTAAAGGATATTTTGCTTTCCTCGGTGTGGGGTACATACAATAAGTATTTGAAAGCTTGGCATATCCATCCTGTTCCCATGATGCAGCAGCATTCCTTATGTTGAGATGATAATCAGGATCATTTTGTCCCAAGGGCATGTAGACTCCTTTCTGTGACCGATGATCCTCTACTGTGAAGAAATTGAAGTCACTGGGTTGTAACTGAAGCTTCAAGTTTAATATAAACTAGCACCTATCGCTTAATGGAAACACTCCTTCGTAGGACCCAGAGCATTTAATATCCAAGGCCAAAAGTTTCAGGCATGTGACAAAGATGTTCTGTGAGTGTGTTATACAGACTGGGAGTGAAGGGAATCACTGAAAGTAAGTCTCCAACAAATGGATGGGCTTGGTACCACCTAAAATTTGACTCCGCTGTCAAGCCTCTGACATCATACAAATAGCAAGGATATTTAATAAAATTTTCACAGAAGAGAGAAGGGTGGCTTCCCAAACTGATCTGAAAAGCAGCCCCGAAGAGTGAAGGAAGGAAACTGATGTTGGTGTTTACTGTAATCAGGGACATGGTGAGAGTTCTAATGTATGGGCAGGGAATCATGTGGCTTAAATGTCCCACTAATACTCAAGGAGAAATTATCAGAGATTTCTCCTTTATTTTTCTGGTGATGGGGACTAAACCCAGGGTTCTTACACTTGATAGGTAAATACTCTGTCACTGAGCAAAAAAAATCCTTAAATTCTCTGATTTCTTATCCCCTTGACCAGAGATGGTGTGGAGGGAGAAAAGGAGACTGAAGAGCTTGCAGAAACAAAGTAACAACAGCAAAGTGAGATCAGAATCATTTTTATGGATGTCAACAAGGCTTCACTGCTCTGCTCCACATTTGTGTATGTTACAGTTTTAGGACCCAACATCAAATGGCAATTTTGAGTTAATCTATCTCTACTCCTGATAAATGTTTTTTAGAATGTTGCCCCTCAAATATGGTGTTCTACCTGGCTTGTAGAATGAAGCTGAAAACAAGATGTTAGTGAATTCTATAGTTTGGGTGATAAACGTCCCCCAAAAGCTCATATGCTGAAATCTAGTGTCACACCTGTGATGGCATCATTTTAAATAGTCTCAAAGAGTAATAGACAAGCTAAAATAGACACATTTCAGCAACAGAAAGATGCTCTGTGGCCCACATACTAGCATATAGCACAAACGAATACTAGGTTACCACACGGGCATACTTACATTGAGTAGATGCAGCATTGGTAGTATAGGTAACTCTTGCAGCTGTTGAATTTTGTGGATTCATAGTAGTCACACACAAACAATTTTATACTGGACCACATGTTGATGCATGAAGCTATCCAAATTTGCTAGCCCTGGTCCTCGGAAATTTCTGTTTCTGTCTTGCATAAGTATTGATGAGAAATCTCCTGTGGGTCAGTTGGTGACGGATGCCACCTGGCTCAAACAGATAGACTATGGGGACAGTTGGCAAGCTGTGGTACTGGGTCTGTGGAGCTATACAGCACTAAGTCGTCTCCACTTCCTATCCTCTAGGGGTCTAAGGAGCTGCACTGCTTAAGCTGTCCTGTCACTAAGTGATTAAGTTATTGTTTTCCCCCCATGACTGCATAACATGTCACCCCTAATCCAGTCGCTAATAGTCCATCTATTTGCACATCCACTCCTGTACCCAAACCCTTTAATAATGCATCACGGATTTTGTAGGATGTGGTATAGTGATTAGGCCACCAGAGGAGTAATCCAGGCTTTACAAATTCTATGAACTGATCATTCTCCTTGTGGCCTGTGATGTACACTGACTGAGATCAAGTAACAGCAGAAGCAATGCCTTGGAGTCACCCCCGTTGTATTATATAATTAAGATAAGCATTATGGGAAAAAAAGAAGAAAAGGTTTCAGTATTGAGTCACTAATTTCCAAATCAGGTCTCCGTGTTCTCTGACCCTTCTGCACTCAATCTACCATTCAAAGCAGAATATCTACCTTGCAGCCTCATATAACACCTATAAAGTATGAATATTATGTCCAGTTCAGTTATGACAATATATTTGCCTAGGTAACTTTTATAATCCAGAATAGCATTTCATTCACTCTGTTAATAATACTAACATTCTGAACCTGAAAAGGAGCATGAAGTGCACATTGAGTGCCATGCCCACCCTTGGTCTCCTTCAGCACGAACAAGTGGGCAGTGAACGATGTGTCAAAAATACATCAGTAAGAAATCAGACTTGTGTTAACCTGGAATATGTTCCAATGTCTAATGCCAAAAGGGGCCACAAGATGGCAGCAGCGAACAAAGCAGGGCTTTGTTAAGTGTGGAAAGGGTTCAAAATTTTGTCACTGACAAATAAGATAGGTGGAATTCTTTAGAGGTTGCGTTAGTGAATATCCCTCTAGCTATGACCAAATATCAATAAGAAACACCTTATGGATGGAGAGACTGATTTGGTCTCACAGTAGAGTTGATGAACTTCTTCAGGTTAGGCTTTCAGTGGTGGCAGTAGGAACCGGAGGCATCTTGCTCACATCTGAGTGGGTCAGGGAGCTGAGACAAGGCAGGAAATGATTTTAGGCTACAAATCTCAAAGACTTCCATCAGTGATCCACTTCTTCCACTGAGGTTCTTTCTCCAAAAGATTCTACAGCAAATAGCACAGCCAGCTTAGGAACAAATGTTCAAACCCCCAAACGTATGGGAAACATTTCATAGCAAAGGCATAGCATAATCAAAGGATTATGATGCAAAGTTACTTGCCTAGGCCAGTAATGAATCCAGGTAATATATCTTTCCCCTAGAGGTTTCTAGGCTCAGGAGGCTGCATTGTTTGATTTAGACTCTTCTGAGACTAGGCAAATTGCCATGGACATTCACACCGATTGTATGAATGCCCTGCTAACTTCTTTCTGGAGAAAACAGAAGTGAGCTAGGAGTCTAGTGGTTACCTTTAATATAACCTCTCCACCATCACTACTCTAGAAGAGGCTCTTCACAAATAGGAGAATCCTTCCAGCCTGGGTTTTATGAGTACTCACAGTATATGCATGTAAAACAGCAATAGCAAATGAACATCAAGCAGAATGTATAACATCAGTAGAGCAAGGCAGCACTTTGAAAGATGGGCCAGAAATGATCACTATTAATCCTGGTCACTCTTTTACTACATTTCCAAATCAAGTAGTTGTTGCCTCTCAAGAAAACATTATATAACCAGTTTTTAAAATCACTGTCATCTAAGTAAACAAAAATAGATTTCATCTTATACTTTTATAATCTGTGTATGATGTATGGCCTCTGGGCCCACCTGGGGACAGAGAGGTCTTTAGAATCACACCAAGTGCCTGATCTTCAAGTGAAAGTACAAGGGGTTAAGGTGAAACAGTATGGTTGTTGAAGAAAAAAATGTATCCCTTGGTAGCAGTTGGCATCTTTGTTTGTCTAAAAAGAGATTGGCCTCCAAGGAGGAGTCTGGCTCCACAGAGATACTTTCGGTTGAAGCTGGACAAACAGTTGCCTGGTCAACTCTTGTCTAGAAATTGGTTAAGTGTTCAGCGCATTAATCTCTTCATTAATAACTCTTATTTTGGTTATGTGGTGGCTGGAGTTGATTTGAGGATGTGTGTGTGTGTGTGTGTGTGTGTGTGTGTGTCTGTGTGTGTATGCGTGTGTGTGTATGTGTGTATGTGTGTGTGAGAGAGGGAGGGAGGGAGGGAGGGAAAGAGAGAGAGAGAGAGGGAGGGAGGGAGGGAGGGAGGGAGAGAGAGAGAGAGAGAGAGAGAGAGAGAGAGAGAGAGAGAGAGAGAGAGAGACTGTAGCTCAAGTTGTTCTGGAATTCACTGTGTAGGTCATGTTGGCTTCTAACTTGCAGCAATCCTCCTGCCTTGGCCTCCAGAGTACTAGAATTACAATTGGAAGCCATCATGTCATCATGTCAGCCTTCACTTTATACCCAAATGCACATTGATTCATGACTGGGTCCTACTCTAGGGCATCTATTTTTATGCTCATCATTCTGTTCCTGATGTAGTCAATCTGGAGTAGCTATGGCTACTGTATTTTGCTCCATATCATTTTGATTTTTTTAGACAGACTCATTTATAACCCAGTCTGACCTCGAACTTAACAGTCTTTCTGCCTTTCCCTCAGCATGCTAAGATTACAAATGTGCATGACCACACCTAGCTCAGCTACTATGTTTTGAGCAACTTCCTTTGCATTCATCCTGAGTTGGCCGCAATTTCATTGAAACAGCAATTCAACACAGCAGGCTGTGTTTGGATTGTTTTTCATATATCATGAGGTCTTGCGTGAGAGAGCCCATTCACCATCTAGCAGTGTGGCAATTCTCATTTTAGTTCTAGATGGACTGACTGGATCTCACCTGCCTCCCACTTTTTGAAGGCCCTGGCTCCCTATGATAGAAAGGTTTCTAGTTGTAGGAGAAGAAACCATTTGGACAACTTAGTGAAATACGACCTGTCACTACTTGGTGACTAGTCATCAACACACTTCAGTTTAAAGGAAAACCCACTTACCATCCTCTTATTCCACTGAACAGGCAAATGCATTCCCTCACATCAACGAATTGATCTCAGTATCTTTGTCTTTTCTCTTCCACAGAGGCATTGCCTATATTAGTAGTTTGCTATGTCAATCCATGTAGAAACCTAATAGGAGGGCATGAAATACGTACACTATGAAGAAAACGAATAAGTAATTCAGCACGCCAATTTGCCATTCTCCACAGGTGGTGAACGAAGGCAAGATTTAGTGAGTGAGTCAGTACAAAAAAGTTGATTACTAACAACACAGCAAACAGCCGCAGTACCAGGCTGGGAGTTCCAGTTCACCTGTCCCTGAATTCCACTGCGTGACACTTCAGGAGCAGATGGCAGCTACAGATACTGGGTTTCGCCACAGCTGAGCAACTTGGGCTACAAATTCAGTGCCTTTATATAGCAAGTAGTTAACCAGCCAATCATTCTCCCGCAGGGAGGGAATGTTGGTACAGCGGTCCTGCTGTTGTGTCTTGTCAGTAATTTTCCCTTCTCCCCAGTTCCCATCTAGAGCCTTAGGATCCACTGCCACATATGTTTCCAGGGTCTATACCAGCATATCTGATCCGCGTTTCAACTTCCTTTGTTAATATATATTCCTTTTTTTTTTCTTCTGAGAGCAGGGATTTTACTTCCCTGCTCTTCTTGTAACAAGAGCTGCTCTGACAAGTTGGTCTGAGAGGCAATGAGAGCATGGATCTTGAATGTGTCATCATGTAAGCATCCTGGATTTGTAATGCACATGCACGGTCTCCACATAGGAAACTTGCTGTCTTCAAGCAAGCTACAAAGGCAGAGATAGGAAGGCTATTTTTGCTGATCTGGATTCATAAGGGGAATGTAATAGTTCAATATCTCAAATTCTCCCTTGCAAATCTTCACATCCAAGTGATCCAAGCACATGTTTTGAGGCCCCTGATTTTGAGGAAGGGAAAGTTCTAGTCATGCTTCCAGTTCCATTTTGAATCTTCTTCCTGACCCTGCTTTCCAGTGCCATCTTCCTCTTTTGTGGTAATCTCTTTAGACATGGCTGTAAAAGCTCTCAAGATTTTGCAAGAGTCTTTGGCTAATCCCAGACTGGTTTTTTTGTTTCTTTGTTTACATTTGTGCTTTTAGATTTACTGAAGCATAACCTAAACTATAAATTTTCAATGTGGTGAATTTTACACAATGTGTAATATCCATGTGACAGTAATGACAAATGGCATATGATCACATCTCACAATCACCACTCCTTCTTGCTTCAAGCTATTGAACTTTCCAAGAATTAACACTAATCTGATATATCTTACTATGTATCACTTTTGCCTATTTTCCAGCTTTATATAGAATGTGTCCTATAATGTATAGTCTCTTGTGAATGTCTTACTTAATTAACACACTTTGTAAAATTCAGATATCTTGATGATTTTCTGTTTTCTTTGCTATATGATATTTCATTGAGCAACTCTCCTACACTTTATTTAATCATTCTACTGTTCATGTGGGAAACTTCAAGTTTTTGAGCTATTATGAATAATGATACTATAAACACATACATTCATTCTCGTGCACTTCTGCTGGATCATTTCCTAGGAGTGAAATTGCTGCTTCATAGGTTGTGAAAAAAATTATACACATAACCTATTGCCATAGTCACCATATGTATGTATGTTATATACATATAGTATACATATAGTATAGTATATATAGTATATAGCAGTGTCAGCTGATTCTGGTTTCTTAGTGCCTTTAACAAGAAATATTTTCAGGAGTTTTCATTTTAGCTATTAAGATGTAATGTGAATATAGTACAATATAGCTTTAATTTCCCAACCCTTACAAATAATAAAAGTGAAAATCCTTTCACTTCTTCATTATTTATTTGTACTATCATTTATTTTCAGATTGGCTTATTGCCAATTTTGCATGGAATTTTATATTTTTCTTTTATGGATATGTATAAATTTGTTTATACATTTGAATAAAAAAATTATTGGATAGACATATTCAAATTCATAGTTCTGTTTTCTTAATAAAAAGAGTTAAGTTTTAATTCTGTTCCTTTTTATTGTTGGTGTTTTTTTTTTTTACCCCATTTGGCGTGTCCTGTTAAAGAAAATGTTGCCTTCCACAAAGTCAATAAAACATTCCCTATTGGGAGTGGAAGGTCATGCCTGCTTGTGGAGGCCAGAGGACAATCTCAGCTGTCATTCTTCAAGCGGCACTGTCAACCACCTTTTTTGGACACAAGGACCTCTCTCTGGCCTGGAACTTACCAAGTAAGCTGGACTAACTGTACATTGAGCCCTAGACATCCACCTGTCTCTCTGTCCCCTGCTGGAATTACAAGTATGTGCCACCAAGCCTAGATTTTATAGGTGGGTTCTGTGAATCAAACTCTGGTCCTTGTAAGCATTTAACCAACTGAATTACTTCCTCCAGCCTCCTCAGGTCTCCTGTTGATTTTAAAATTCTGATATGTATACCTCACAGCCCTTTCTGAGTTTTAGTAGTTGAACATTCTTCCCTCAGTATGGTATCACTTTTATCGTGAATATGTTAACCATGTCTATGTATACCTGTGCATTTTATGAACTTTCTGAGCAATTAATATGTACATACCATTTCAATAATCCCTACAGTCCTCCATCAGTTTATTTTTACCATACATTAATTATACAAAATAATGGATAGAGTAATATATTTTATTATGCCATTTCAATGCATGAGTAGACTGTATTTTGATCCTATTCTTTTTTACACCTTCCCAATAGTAGTTTCTAATAGTAGTCCTCTTTGTTTCTCGTAAATTCTACATATGAGAGAAAAACATGTGGTACTTGTATTTATGAGATTGGCGTATTTCAATAAGTATGATACTATCTACTTTTCTGCTGATGATATAATTTTATGTTTTATAGTTGAGTAAAAGCATTCTCTCTCTCTCTCTCTCTCTCTCTCTCTCTCTCTCTCTCTCTCTCTCTGTGTGTGTGTGTGTGTGTGTATGTGTGTATGCACGTGTGCTCACTTGAGAGTAATTATACTTATTTAGTTTTAAACAGACACATGGGAAAAGTGCCACATTAAACATGGCTATGCAGGTATTTCTATTATATGCTGCTTTTGATTCCTTTAGGTGTATACTCAGGAATGGCATAGCTAAATTATATGTAGTTTCACTTTAAGTCTCTTAAGAACTACCATGTTGGTTGAAATAGCAGCTGCAATAATTTACATTCCCACCAACAAAGTGTAAGAGCTCCATTTTCCTGTTTCTTCACCAGCATTTGTAGGGTTTTTTAATTTGTTTGTTTCATTTTGTTTTTTTTGTTTGTTTGTTTGTTTGTTTTCTTTTTTTTATTGGATGATTTATTTACATTTCCTATGTTGTCCCC
>NW_021604621.1:135763-163259 GCF_004785775.1 Grammomys surdaster
CACCCCCTGGGGCATCCAGCCTTCATGAGGTCAAGGTTCTCTTCTTCCACCTATGCCCAGCAGGGCCCTCCACTTTTACATATTCAGCTGAAGCCCTGGATCCCCCCCTAAGTGCTCCCAGGCTGGTGGTTTAGACCCTGGGAGCTGTGGTTGGTTGGTATTGTTGCTCTCCTCATGGTGCCGTAAATCCTTTCATTGTGTTTTCTTCCTGATGGACATTCTGATTGCATTGAGATGAACTTCTTATATAGTTTTGATTTCAATGTCCCTGATGCCTATGGATGTTGAACTTTTTTTCATGGTTTTTTTTTCTGTCATTTGAAAAATTTCCATTTTTTTTTATTTCACCCATTGGAGTGTTGGGTTTGTGATAGTTTTCACACTGAGGCCTTGAAACAGGACAAGCGTAAGAACTGCCTTCAAGCTCCTCCTGCCAGGTAAGCTCATGGACCACCAGACCAAAAGTCCACTTGCATCACAGGGTGGGTGGAGGCACTACACCAAAGTGTGAGTGGAGGTGGGAAATGCCTCAGCTTTCTATATTCTCAACACTCCAACCAAAGCATCTTCATGGCAAGTGGAGGAAGGAGGGAAATGTGGACACTACATGATACTGTGTGTGCTCACCATGCTAATCTCTATCTTTGTGTCCTATTCATATTCACACACAGCTGGTCCAGCTCCTCTTGCCAGAGGACACAGGACCATATTTCTCATAGTGTATGGTTCGCAATTCCCACCACATTGTCCTATGACTCAGGGTCTGGGTCCAAGTTGTAACTAGTTTCCAGGACCCATACTGTTTTTAAGGAGGTCACTTGCTTACACTGTGGAGATATACATATGTAAGAGCTTCTGCTCACCATAGATGATAAAGTTTGAATGTAAAGCCTCTTTTAAGATGTTTCTCAGGGCTGAAGCATGGCTCAGTGGTTAAGAGTACTGACTGTTCTTCCAGAGGTCCTGAGATCAATTCCCACATGTTGGCTCACAACCATCTGTAATGAAATCTAATGATCTCTTCTGGTGTGCCTGAAGACAGTGACAGTATATTTACATATGTAAAATAAATAAATCTTTTAAGAAAGATGTTTCTCCACTGTGGAATCAATGGGAAAAGTAGAAGGTATAAGGGGCCTACTTGCTATACAGATCATAGTATGTATATCTTAAACTTTATTTCCAATTTGAATTTAATCTTTAGGACAATTTGTGGGGACCAGATGTCTTTGCAATAGTAAGTCTTCCTCCTTTTGTGAATGGTCCTTCCCTCAGTCTTAGTAGCTGAGCTATGCATAATAAATGTAGGAAATGGCGAGATCACAGAGAAAAGTATCATGGAAGATACTGCACATCTTTCATAGTACATTATCCAGAATATCTGGTACACAATAGAATCACTAGCCACACACAGCACAAAAACTGTGATCCATAATTAAGAAAATTAGAAGCCAGTATAAATTAATGAAGGATGACACTGGTGTTGGAATCTGCCCTAATAGCACAGAAGAAATGAGCCACATCAAGATAATGCTACCAGAATACTATATTGAAAATGTCTTTCCAAGGGAATATAGGCATTAAGATTCAATTGGTATGGGGCTATATTTCAGTGGTAAAGCATTTGTCTGCATGTGTAAGGTTCTAGGCTTGATTCCAAGCCCTACAAAAAGTCTAAAGGACCTAATGCATTTCAATGATCAAAACCCCAAAGATTGTTCTTCTGTCATGTGTAGCTAAAACAATAATTTTGGAAGTGAGCTGAGCAAAAAGATAGCACAATGGAAATCTGATAATAATTCAAGCTATAGAACTACCAAATGGTAGGCTAGAGCTGTGGAGTTGGAACAAACTAATCCAGCTGTTAAACAATACGTTTAGGGTATGTTCCCATGTCTAAATTCTATGATATCAAATGGATAGATTGAAATCAGACACAAGAATCAGCAGTTGCTAATTTGGATGAAAAATATCAAGCTTCTGAGCCTCCCTTCCTGACATACATCAGAAAGAAAAGTTAGTTAACATACAGCAGACCAGAATGACTGCATGGCTGGACCAGGTGGCTTCATGGAATGAAACATTTATATGTGCAAATCCTTCTGGCATCATTACTGAGCTGTATTCTGACTAATGTAGAATAGTGTTAAAGTTGTTCAATAATTCATCCTAAGTTTAAAAGATGGTATAATTATCATGATAAGTCAGTTAGAACACTTCTATCAGTTTAACATATTCCTTTGTGTTCCCCATTCTCCCTTTCCTAGCCCAGAAAATCAATAGTCTATTTTCTGTCTCAATAAACTTCCTTTCCCTGGGTGAAACACATATGGAATCATGCAATATGTAGCCTCTTGTGTCTGTCTTCTTGCATTGTACATATTTTTATATTTTTATTTATGTTTATATGTATTATTAGTGTTAATCTGAACATATGTCTGTGTATTGTGTGCTTGCAGTTCCATATGGAGGCCAGAAGAGGTTGTTAGACCACCTGGGACTGGAATCACAAATGGTTGTGAGTTAGGAATTGAACTCTGGCCCTTGTGAAGAAGAGCCAGTGCTCTTAACCACTGAGCCATCTCTCCAGCCCCACTGTATACATCTCTAAAATTCATCTATATCATAGTATAAATTTGTATTTTTATTGTTAAACAACATCCTATTTGTGGATTAATGATATTTTATTTACTCATCAGTTTGTCTGCATTTGGGAGGTCTCCAGCTTGGAGACATTATAAATGATACTTTTCTATTTTTGTTACAGTATAAGTTTACATGTGAACAAATTTTTATTTCTGAGTGAGGTGTCTTGCCAGGAGTTGAATTTCTGGGTCACAGAGTAGCTTGATTCTTTGTTCCATGAGAAACAGAGTTTGTAATGTGTCCCTATAATTTTTAATCGTATCTGAAATGCATGAAACTCATTTTCCTACATATACTCAGTGACACTTCTTGGTGTCTGTCTTATTTTAGCCATTGTAGTAGATGTGAAGTGGTAACTGGCTATGGAATTATTTCCCTAACATCTGATGCTAGACTGCTTTTCATGTGGCTTCTAGCCATTTGTATATCTTCTTTGAAGAAATATCTATCCCAAACTTTTGTCCTTCCTTATCCATTATGATATCAGTCCTTTCATTGTTGTGTTTTAAGAGTTATGTTCAGGATATGAACCCCAAGTTATATGCATAGTTGATAAACATTTTCCCTGTTTTGTGAGTTGTTCTTTTACTCTTTTCATAGAGAAAAATGGTATTTTCCTTAATTTTTATGAAATTAATATTTCTTTGATTCTTAGGGATATACAGCATCATTTTAAATGGTTATTGTCCATTTTTATTTCTATCTTTCCTATTTTTTTGAAAATTGTGCAGTTCATTTGACCATTTGTTGATTGGCATTTTTATTTGCTTGGAATTTAATTTCAGCAATTCCCTGTAAATTCTGGATATTAGTCCATTATCTAATGTGTAGCTACTTAAGATTTTTCCCCACTCTGTGTGTTCTGTGGATAGTTTTCTGTTTTGTTTTGTTTTGTTTTGTTTTGTTAGGCAGAAACTTTTGATTTCCATGTAGTTCTATGTTAATATTTAGGGTTAGTACCTATGCTGTTGTTAGTCTATTTTTAAAGTTCTTGCTGGTCTGAATAGATGTATCAGGGGTTAGAGCACTTGTTGCTCTTGCAGAGAATCAGATACAGTTCCTAGCATGTACATGGTGGTTGACAACCATCTGTAAGTCCAGTTCAGGGGATCCAATGCCCTCTTCTGGCCTCTGTGGACACTAAGCACACATGTGGTGCACATACACACAGGCAAGCAAAAACTCACATGTCAAATACAATGAATAAATCTAATTTAAAATTTTAAGAAAAAATAAAGATAAAACCTTCTTGTCTATTCCAATATCTTGAAGGATATGCTCTAAGTTTTTTTAATATATAACTTTTAGTGTTTCAGGTTATAAATTAAGGTATGTGATCCATTTTGAATTGGTTTTTACATGGTGAAAGATAAGAATCTATTTTCATTTGGCTTCCAGTGGAAATCCAGTTTTACCTGCACCATTTGTTGAATAGGCTATCTCTTGTTAAATGTGTATTTTTGCCTCCTTTGTCAAAGTTAAATGGGCATGACTTTATCATTTTATGTCCACAGTGTTGTATTCTATTTCATTGGCCTACACATTTATTTTTATGCTGATACTATGCTGTCTATCACTATAGCTCTGTAGTATAATTCGAGACCAGGCACTGTAATTAAAACCACTTTGAGAGACCACCTTAACCCAATCAGAATTGCTGTCACCTGGCAAGAAATGTTGGGAGGATATAGATAGAAAGGCACTCTTACTGACCGTTGGTGGGGGTACAAATTAGTGCAGCCATTGTAGAGTGAATTTTTATATTTCTCAAAAACTTAAAAATAGAACTGCTACATGATTTAACTAGTTTACTTCTGGCCATTTGCCCAAAGAATATATCCTTTACTGTAGGGATGCTCAGACCCACATTTTTATTGCTTCTTTCTTCACTAGAGCAAAGAAAAAGAACCAACAGATAAATGGATAATGACATATTGGTATAAATGTACTTGAAATGCTTATTAAGTGAAGTCACATACTCTCAGAAAAAAGACTGCATCTTCTCCCTCTAGCAATAATATACATAAACAAACGAATATATGGGAACAGTATAATATACAGAAAAGAGAATAAGAAAGGCTAAACTCCTCTCATGTCCCCCTAATGCCCTCTCAAATTCATGACTTCTTCTGTAACTGTTATTGGTACAGGCATTTGCATGTATGTATGCTTTACCTATTGAGCTGTCTTAACATTGCTCTCATGTACATACATTTAGGGCTGACCACTTGGGATTGAATGACCTCTCAGGAGGCTTATCACTGTAGAAAACTGGATATGCTTTTGATGTCATAGCTAAGAAATCTTCACCTAACCTCAGGTCATAAAATTTTGTTTTATCCATATAGTCATTGAAAAGTTCTTATGCTTTTAGCTAATATGTTCTTGCACATATTTAATTTGGAGTAAATTGTATATACTGTAAGATACAATTCTAATTTTTCACATAAATATCCATATAATGCTAATATCATTTTCCCATATTGAGTTGTCTTGGTGTGATAATCAACAGTCCTGTGGTAATAAATTTAAGAGTCAAGAAAGTTTTTTGTTGTTCCTAGTTTGTGATGTGGTTTCCTTCTTTCTTTTCTTTCTTTTTTCTTTTTTTTTTTTCATGAGAAGCTGATTGGTCTTTCGAATGCTTTTTCTTGATCTATTGAGATGGTGAAGTTTCTCTTTATTTTATTATATTAACAAGAGTATGTTAGTTGATTGATATCCAGAGGTTAAAGCTTGTATTCTTGGAATAAGAAGTTTGTGATATGTCTAATTTTTTCTATGTTGCTAGATTTATTGGCTAGCATATTATGGGACTGTTTTTGTCTATGATCATAAAAATATTTTAATTTGTAGTTTTCCTTTTGTGAGGTGTCTTTGTTGTGGTAGCAATTAATCCTCACACAGGAGTTGAAATTGCTTCCTTCATTTTGAATTTTACAATTTTTTTTTACTTTGAATATAGTATTTTTACTAATTCCTTGAGAATTTCATACAATGTATTTTGCTCATATTCATCCTCAACTCCTTCCCCTTCCCTCCTCAAGAAATTGCCAGCTGTCTGTCCATAGCTCCTCAGTTACAGGTAGGGGCTCATGAACCCCTTCCCCACTCCATGTTATAACATTGACTGACTTGATCATGTACATGTCTTGGTAAATTAGACAAACTTTCTTAAATGCAAATTAAAACTGAATAACAAAGACCATCGGTAATTGCATCTTACCACAGTCTCCAAGAAGGAAGCCAGAGATACTCATGGCTATGAGCTTCTTAAAGCAATTCTTTTTCTTTCTATTTCCCACTCAACTGCAAGACAGCATGAATACTACAGGATGCTGCTGAGACACCCAGTCAATCAATTATGGATCCATCCTTACAAAATAGATTAATCCACGACCATCCTGTGAGCAGAAAGGCCAGCTGTGAGATTCATTCTCTTTTGAAATCTGAATAACCGGAGGGACAGTCAGTGTATGGTTCTATATCATCATATGGGTCAGTTTAACAGGGAGCCTTTTATTTTATTTTATTTTTTAATATTTTATTTATTTACATTTCAGATGCCATCCCAATTCCCCATTCTCCCCACCCATTAATCCCCTATCCCATTCCTCTTCCTCCTTTTTTGCCTTTATACTGTTTAAATTACATGCAAATATTAAGGTCAGTTCTAGGTTGAAGAACTAGCAAATTTTTGGATTTTACAAATATATTATTTTTTTTAAAAAAATATTCTTTGTTTTTAAAATATTAGCACATACCAGCTATTAAGAGCTAAACTGTCTTCATAGATATTTTTAAATCATTGATTCAATTTCTCACTTTTTATTATAAGGGTTTTCCCCAAATTTTCTGTTTCTTACCAAGTTATATTTAGGACTTAATTGCTAGAAAATGTCCCAAGTCGTATAACTTGTCTTTTTTTTTTTTTTTTAGAAAATTCTATTTTATTGGGGAAATAGCCCATTCTTATTCATGATATGACTCCTTTGAATCTTCACTGTCTTTTTTCGTGGTCAGTATAGCAAAAGGATTTTCAGTTTTGTTAAGTTTTCCAATCAGGCTTACACTCACTGATCATTACCCTTGTTTTTACTATCTATTTCATTTATTCACACTCTAATATTTATCTCCTTTCTTATGTTTGTTTCATATTTAGTTGCTTTTTTTCTACTTAGTCTGTTAATTTCATTTATACCCATAATAATAAATATAAAATAAAAGCTTAGACATTACAAACATGAGTTAATTTTGAATAGCTAAAATACTTATTCAAAATATTAAATATTCAAGATATTTTTCAGTGAGGAAGTATGGGTGCATTGCACAATAGCATATAACCACCACCATTATTAGACCACCATTAGCTGACCATTCACAACTACTAGACTAAGAATAATTTAAAAAGTAGACAATGCCTCATATTAATAAAGTTGTAAAGAGGGCTGGTGAGATGGCTCAGTGGTTAAGAGCACCGATTGATCTTCCGGAGGTCCTTAGTTCAAATCCCAGCAACCATGGTGGTTCACAGCCATCCGTAATGAGATCTAATGCCCTCTTATGGGTGTCTGAAGACAGCTACAGTGTACTTACATATAACAAATAAATAAAAACCTTTGGGCCAGAGCAAGCAGGGGTGGAGAGAGAGGGAGAAAAGAAGGGGGGGGGGGAAAGAGAAAGATTTCATTGTATATATTCATTGTACATGGTGCTGTATTAAAAAGTAAAAAAAGTAAAAATAAAGATATAAAGAAAATGCCAGCCTCACACTGTGCAGATGAGAGTGCAGAACTTGGAAAACTCTTTGAGAGGCCCTCAAAAAAAAAGTTGCATATTGAACTATCCTCAACCTCAAAATAAATTACTCAACATATTCTGGAGTGGTAATCATATTTTCACATGAAAATATGTGAAGGAATGAAAATATAACCATTTTTAATTTAAGTCTCCGATTGGAAATATCACAAGCATCCACAACTGATAAATGGATGATAAAGTGTAATTAATACATACAACGGAACACTGGCATGCAGTGCAAAATAATAAAGGACTGGTACATGTTACAACATAGGGGAACTGGAGGGGAAAAGCTTGGTAAGTGAACAAAACAACTTATAAAAATGCCAAATATTTTATACTGAAATATATGTAAAACATTCAAAAGAAACAAATTCATAACGATAGAAAATTGATTACTATAAGGCTAGAGGTGGTTGTAGAGGGGGATATCCACAAATATTTGATCTAGACTAAAAATAGTTGTAGAGTCTTAGGGTACAACTCAGTGGCAGAGCTCTTGTCTAGCATGTAATGAAAAACCAGTAAAAATGAAATGATAATAAGAATAATAAAGGAAATCGTCTCAAATTACAGTGATGGTATCTTCACAATGCTGCACTTATACTAAATTTCAAAGTGTTATATACTTTAAAGTAGCTGATTATAGAATATGTATCTATGTCTTTAGAAACAAAATAGAGTGCCAGGCACAGTGGAACGGGCCTGTAATCCTAGAACTTGTGAAGCAGAGAAAGGTAGGTGGATCAGGGGTTCAAGGCCAGCTTTGGCTACACCACAAGTGTAATGCTATCCTGGATGGAAGAGCTCCATGTTACAAAAAGAATAACAACTATGTGAGATGTAAAAGAAAGAGACAGGACAGGCTTCAGAGACTAGCTAAGAAATGGGTAATTGTGGTCCCACAAGGCATAATAGGGCTGTCAAAAACAAATTTTCTATTATGATGAAAATTCTGACCAAAGCAAAATAAGGGAGAAGGGGAAGGGACTTATTTTGTCTCATATTTTAATGTTATAGCCCATCATGTAGTGGAGTCCAACCAGCAATAGTCAGCCATATTTTATCTGCAGCAAGAGAGCAGAGAATGATGAAGGCTTGTGCTCAGCTACTGTTCTTCTTTTACAGTACAGACTCCAAGCTCTGAGGATAACACCACAAACAGTAGGTAAGTCTTCCTACCTCAGCTCAACTAATTTAGCCCATATTCCAGGTGACTTTTGATCCTATAAAGTTGGCCAATGAGAACAACTTTCACCGTGACTAAAAGCACTATTGAAAATAATAGGAAAATAGTCTAACAAAAGATATCCAATCATAGATCCATCATATGCTGCAAATATTAAGCAGAAGGCATACAATACAGAGGCACTTTATAATTGCTCAGATATTAAAAGCAAGGGCATCATGAAATTTGCAGGCAAATGGATGGAACTAGAAAAGATCTTCCTGAGGGAGGTAACCCAGACACAGAAAGACAAACATGGTATGTACTCACTTGTAAGTGGATATTAGCCTTAAAGTACAAGATAACCATGCTACAACCCAAAGAAGTTAATTAACAAGGAGAGCTCAAGGGAAGATCTTCAGAAGGAGAAATAAAATAGTCTAAACAGGTAGAAGGAGGAAGGAAACTGGGTGGGAGAGGGATTAAGTGTGCAGATTATGGCGGGATAGAGAGCTGTAATCAATGGGTGAAGGGGGTGATTTGTGGGACACATTAGAAATTTAGGACAATGGAAGTTCCCAGGAATCTATGAGGGTGATCCTAACTAAGACTCATAGCAATAGGGGATATGGAACATGAAACAGTCACCTCCTGTAACTAGTCAAAACTTCCAATGGAGGGATGGGGATACCAATGAAGGCACAAAAACTTCAGTCCACAATTTCCCTGCCTTTAAGAGGTTCAGGGATAAAGAGGGAACAGAAATTGAAGGAATGGCCAATCAATGACTTGTCCAGCTTGAGACCTATGCCATGAGAGAGAAAGAGTCCACCCCTGACACTTATCGATGATGCTCTGCTATACTTGAAGACAGGAACCTAGTGTAAGTGTCTCCTGAGAGGCTTCATCCAGTAGCAGATGGAAACAGATGCAGATACCCACAGACAAACATCAGGCAGAGCTCGGGTGTCTTGTG
This sequence comes from Grammomys surdaster, assembly GCF_004785775.1. NCBI lineage: Eukaryota > Metazoa > Chordata > Mammalia > Rodentia > Muridae > Grammomys > Grammomys surdaster. Next base: position 145,351 of record NW_021604621.1, read on the forward strand.
GAAGAATGGGAGATATGAGTGAACCAGAGGGGTTAAAGACATCACGAGAAGACCTACAGAGTCAACTAATCTGTACAAATTGTGGCTCACAAAGACTGAACCACAAACCAGAGAGTGTACATGGGATGGAGCTAGTCCCTCTACATATATTTAACAGATATGCAGCTTGGTCCTCATCTGGGGCCTCTTAAAACAGGAGCAGGGGCTGTCTCTTACTCTTTTGCCTGCCTTTTGATTCCTTTCCCCTAAATGGATGTCCTTGTCTAGCCTCAATAGAAGAAGGTACACCTAGTCCTACTACAACTTGATATGCCAAGGCAGGTTTATATCCATAGGAGGGATCCCTCTTCTCTGAGGAGAAAGGGAGGGAACATAGGAGGAAGTGATGTGAGAGGGAGGAACTAGGAGGAAAAGAGGGAGAAGATGCTTTCATTGGTATATAAAAGAAATACAATTAATGGAGAAAAAACCTAAGGCACATTATAGAATAATTGCTACATTAGAACAAATAGTTGGAAAAGACCCCCCCAGGATATATTTAAATAGAGCCCAAATAGTTATATTGGTTAAAGTGAATGTTCAAAAAATCAAAAACTGCTACATAAAAGACTTGAAAACCACTGGAATGTTTGGTAAAACTTGCTTCCAAACTTTGATAAAAGGAAGCTATCCAACTAGTGATAACACCCAAAACAGTTCAGAGAAGAGAACTCCTGCAGAACTGGGACTCTTACATTTGAAGCAGGAGAATTACTCAGGTGATATAGAAGTTTCTCAGAGGAATATTCTTTCAGAACTGCAATCAAGTATAATAATAATAGCCCTTCAGATTTATGGAGCAGGGTGGAATCTACATATCCCAGCCTAGTTGGAGTTCTTTTAGTAGGGCACTGGAGAGATGTAAGAATTGGAACTTTGCAGCAATTTGCTTCTCTCTATTTCAGATTTTCTATCTTCATCTGTTGCTTTCAGTAAGTTTATTCAAATAAGAAAGAAAACCAATATGATAGACAAGGGTGCAGGGAGGAGGAGGAGGAGGAGGAGGCGGAAGAGGAGGAGGAGGAGGAGGAGGCAGAAGAGGAGGAGGAGGCGGAAGAGGAGGAGGAAGAGGAGGAGGAAGAGGAAGAGGAGGAAGAAGAGGAAGAAATAGAGAGCAGGAAGGGGAGGAAAGAGGATTTATTACAAGGAGATGGACTGGAATATATGGGTCAGCTAAATAAATTCAAAATCTGTGAGACAGGCGGAAGAAATGAAGGATCATATGCTATCATGGACATGGGATAATGAAATTGTCACCAAACTATAATGAAGGGAAAATTTTCCAACTTAATTTTTCATTGGCATTTGACTTGAGAAATGCTAAAATGTTTGGAAGATTTCTACTGATTAAGTCATGTCTACCAAGATAATCAACCTTATCGAAAGTCATCTGATTAAGAGTTTGTTTAGCTCTATACATTTTCTTTAAGGAACAGTGATATTAGTGCTTGACTCAGTAAGTTGGAAAGGTGTGTGTAAGCCAAAAATATTTTTTAATGGCCATTGTTCTCTCTCTTTTATCCTGTACTTTAGTTTATCCAAGTTGAAATATTATAAAATGTCCATACTTTTAAAATGTGATTAATAAAACAGAAATAAATATGGCAATATCCATTGCCCAAAACAGAATGAAACAGATCAGGTATATAATTAGAGATTTATTTTATGTTAAGGTTGCCATTTTCAGACTTAGATACCGGTCATTGCATCAAATATATTCTTCAGAACAGCTGTTTCTGAAATGGAGTGTAGGCTAAGGGAAAGAAATCTACAACCTGTTCCCTTAGCCATAAAAAATAATCATAATTTTAATTTATATATGGGTGTATATATGTTTATATATTTGTTTATATATAGATGAGAAGAATTTTTAGACCACCATATACTACATCCCTAACCTAATATTATCAGGTTAATTTATATATATATACATGCAATTCTCAAGTTCAATATTTCCCTCCTACAAATATATAAATAGAAACAACTCCATATAAAATAGTTATTGCAATGAAGTTGAATACATCATTTTGAGGACTATGTGTCTGTTGTAAATATAGATGCAATTTTTAAAGTTATCTTTAAATAAACTTTCTTACACAGGGGTGGATGATTAAGAATGTTTGCAAACCTCCACATAGAAAAGCTCACTTGCCATATGGCCTTCCCACTACACTCGTTATTTTAGGATACACAGAAACTAGGAAGAGGAAGTAAAGGCTGATGACTTAGCCACTAGTCCCCTCAGCATGAATTGTCATAATTTCACACAGCAGGTGAAATTAAGCCCACTTATGCTTAAACATACTGTCCTCCCCTTAACACATGGTCGGTAATGATAGACTTAGTGTTAATGTTAGTATCCCACACATATTGTCTGTGAATAACCCTGTTAAATGTTTCTGCTTCCTCATAAAGATGAAGTCTCCCTAGAACAAATGGTCTTAGTTGTCATAGAAACAAGATCTTCTGGTTGATGTCAGTCTACTATAGCAACAGGAAGTACAAATTCATTCACAGAAATGGTTGAAGCTACTAACCTAGCTACTTACGCCCAGCTCATTTCAATGCGCAATAAGTATACAGAAAGAAGCAGGAGGATGAAGACAGATACTTATAGAGGCAAATACAATATTATAAGTAAAGAAAAGTATTAGAGGGCAAAGATTTTTAAAACAGGAGATTAGGGATGCAGTATGTGGTGGCCTAAAAATTCTTCGCATCTAACAGAAATGTTATTAGTCATCCCATTCCATGAAAACCTTAAAATTACCACTAGAAGACAAGACCAGAAGTGTACAAGAGGGAGAAGCAAGTTATTAGATATTCCCACTTCTCATTTACTTTCAACATTGAACAAAGTTTTAGGAATAGAATAATTGAACATCAAGATGATAAATAACTCAGACAAGTATCACATTCAAGGATACAAACATAAGCTCACAAAAATGGGTTCACTTGGGATCCTTGATTTCTAATGTTGGAGTTTAATAGTCCTTATTAGTTCTCGACTCTTTTATCATTTTCCACTTATAAGACGAAACAGTGAATAAAGATCATTACAGAAAAGAACATTTGCATCTGGTTAACAAGGTTAGTATCTTTTTTTGTGAGTAGAAAATCTCCCTTCAATACTACTTTGGAGTAGAATCTTAAGTCATATCCAAAAATTCTTAGAAATGTCAAAATGCTATATATACATTTATGAATGTCTAATTGTAATTGTGAAGAATCAGTGATGTTAGAAGCTCAAATTTTAAAAAGAAAAGAAAGCTAGCAAACCTATGAATCTGCTTGTCTCTTATACAAGGCACATGTGGAGATCATGTGCTTAAAATAGTCTCAAGGTATATGTGGGCGGGAAACCTAACAATTATCATCGAATTGAAACAGCGTTAGTAAGGTGAGTTCCAAAAGGTTGGGAAAAGACAAACTAAGCAATGAGATGCACATACAATGAGCTAGGAGAAAGAACAAAGGTAAGTATTCAAAAAAGTTACCTGGTAATATTAGGAGAGGAAAAAAAATCTCTACAATAGAAAGAAATTTGAACAATGTGTTCTGTATCCTAGACTCTATCAGGAGATGAATTTGAGCCTGCCATTCATCTGGAAAAATAAACATAAAGTCATAAGTCCAAATATACTGAAATAAGATTGTCAACATGGGCAAATCAAATCTTTCATATGTTAAAACAGTTTATACAAATACAGCCATTTCAAAACTGATACTAGCATAATTTTTTTTGAACAAATGAAGAAATAGGAAGGTTGGAAGTTAGGGCCAAAGAAGCCCAAGTCATCGATGAAGAACTGTAGATAGGGCCCTTGATGAATTTCATTTCAAACTGAAGTTATAGGTGACTAGTATTGCTTGAATTTTATCACACACCAACACACAGGGAAGCATACACATGAGAAAGACTAAAGTGACAAATCGAGCTCTCAAACTTCAGTGAGAAAGCAAATAAAGACACATTATTGAATAATCACTTAAGTGAAATGGTGAACAGCAAATAGATTCCCATTCAAATGCATTAGGCCACCTGTCATTTAACTCAATTGTCTGAGAAGCAGAAAATAACAAAGGACACTATGGGCCAAGGGGCTGGGGAACCAGGCAGTATTACTCACTTGTTCATGATCACACAATAGGGAATGAGGGCCTATAGAGAGAGCATTTGGGGTCTGTCATGGTGCTGTCATGGGTGCTGTCTCTACCACTCAATCAAACTTAGGTTTGCTCCCTTAACTCTTCCAATTACTACTAAACTTACCTAAAGACCACCGAATGTGGCTATGTAGCTAAATGGTATCAAACTCAGTGTGCGTTTGCCTCCACAGATGGGATCATTAGTGTATGCCATTCTACAATTTGCCTTTCTCATATTACGTGACATCTTTTTTTTTTTTTTTTTTTTTTTAAAGATTTATTTATTTATTTTATTATGAGTACACTGTAGCTGTCTTCAGACACACCAGAAGAGGGCATCCAATCTCTTTATGGATGGTTGTGAGCCACCATGTGGTTGCTGGGATTTGAACTCAGGACCTCTGGAAGAGCAGTCCGTGCTCTTAACCACTGAGCCATCTCTCCAGCCCATTACGTGACACCTTTGCTGGCAGTATATATAATTCAATCTCCTTGTTAATAGCTCCATTAATATTCCATTGGATATGAATATGAATGTGGAAATGATATCACATGCTTTTTCGTAGTTTGTTCAATTAAAATAATGTAGTATTTCTCTTCTTTCTGAGACAATGGAAAATTTTTTTCATCTTTGTGATGTCTCCTGCCAGAAATTTCTATCTTCTGAAAACTGTAATATATATATATATATATCTCACAACTATATATTTGTCGAAGGGAGGGGCCAACAAAAAAAAAGTGCCATTTGAGTTCAATTTCTTGGAAAGATTAAGAATGATCATGAAAATAACTAAAATAAAAAAGAAACTCTTATCACCATCAATCCTAAATGTTCACATATACACACAAATATTCACTCTATTAACACATATATTCTTTTGAGAACATTTTTCTTTAGAATACAACAACAAATTTAAATATTCTTCTAACTACCTGTATATTTATATCATTCTGTGTGGACCACATTCAATGGATGTGGTCTACATACTTTTAGATATTAATTAAATATTTTTTCTGATTAAAAATACCTTATAGTTGTACAGACAACAAGAAGGCTAAAAATCTGTTCAGCCTACTGCTGTCAGTTTGCAAGTTATCCTTAATTATAAACTTCATTTATCCACTCCAAATTATTTCAATTTCCTTCCCACTTAAAAGAACAGTGGGATCAGATCACCATATTTAGTTGTTCATGTCTGTAGACAAGCACTAGAGAGACATAGGAAGTAGGACAGTGTGTTTGACACCAAGCCTTTGTAGATTACGGTGAGATCCTGGCCTTTATGGACTATAGTGAGACTTAGCATAAGAACAAACCAGGACAAAAAAATCACAAGACGGACATGCCTTTATAGTTAGACAAAATGCCAATGCAAAACTATTGTGCTGCCACCACACCTTCTTGATACTGTCCATTTCCTCAGGGACTCAGCTTAGGAGCCTGACTTTTCTTTTTCAGAACTGCTAATTTCAATCTCTGCTCTTGATGCCCTAAATTACTGTAAGCACCTGTTACCAAGTCATGTGCAATTACAGTTAATTCAAAGGTAATGTTTTGAAATAAAAAGGCAGAGATAATTTCCTATATTTTTAGAGATAGAACTCCCATTTCTGTGAACTTCAGCGAATAAAATAAAAGCTGTAAAGATGCCTCAGTGGTTAATAGCACTAGCTGCTCTTTCAGAGAAGTTGGTTTCAGTTCCCAGCACCTACATGGCAGCTCACAACTGCCTGTAATTCCAGTTCCTGGGGATCCAATAACTGCTTCTGGCCTCTGTGGGCACCAGCTACACACATAGTACACAGACATACAAAGCAGGCAAAACACTCATACACATAAACTAATACAATAATATGAAATATTTTAATTAAGAACTAGTAGAATGCATGTTTAATTATATGAAAGATTTGACCTAGTCCCAAATCGTGTGTATCATGAAATATATGTAGAAAGACATGTATATATGGAAATTATCTGTGTGTGATTTTAATATGTGTATATAGAAAAACATCATTATTTAGTTTAATAGGTTTGATAAAATATTATTAGAATAGATTAAAATTTATCCTTTTAAAGTATACATCTCAATTGTTATATATTGTAGTAAGAATTAATAATAATCCTGGCCCAGGGATTCTACCACTTCTTCTGGAGGGACTAGAGGTAGGTGGGTGAGGAGTGACCTGGTTTAAGGAGGAGAGACTGGGAGAAAAGAGAAAAAAGGAAAAGGAGGAGGAAGATGCCATGAGGGGAGAGGAACCATGAGCACACGGCCAGGAGAAACAGCAAGTATCTGGGGTACACCACTGGGGAAGTAGCCAGGCCTGCAGTTAGAAGAGTAGGACTAGGGGTGACCGCCAGTAATTGTCAAAGCCAAATAACCATAGTCTGAGCCTCATTTATTTGTAAGCTAGCCAGGGATAAGCTTAAATTGTTCTTACTACAATATATTCTAACATGTGCAATTGCCACCAAAACTAACTGAATATTTTCATCATCCTCAAAAAAAAATCACCCTATATCCAGTGACAGTCACTCTCTATCCCTCATGTCTCCTCTAAACTTTAGTCAACCAGTAATCAATGGTCAATCTTTGTACACATGCCCAGTCTCTAAAATTTCTAAAATGTCTTCATATACTTATAGTATTTTCTAGTTAATTTATTCCATTCAATATGTTTTCAAGTTTCTTTCATGCTGTAGAATAAGTCAGTATTGTAACTCATTTCTTACATATTTGAATAATCTGAACTTCCTGCTATCTTATCCTTGATTGATAGACATTTTATTTCCCCTTTGTGATGTTATGAATGATGCTGTCATGAACATTACTGAACAGATATTTTTGGTGAACATAAATTTTTTGGGTGGGGGTGAGGACAGAGAGATGGCTCAGCAGTTAAGAACACTGGCTTCTCTTCAAGAGGACCATATTTGAGTTCCAGAACCTACATGATACCTTATAACCTGGTTTACTTGGCTTTCCTATTTTTAAAAATACTTTGCCTCCCTTCAACTAACCCTGTCTTTTTTTCCTCTCAAATTCATGCTTTGTTTTTAACTGTTATTTTTGTAACAAATTTTTGCCTAAATATATAAATACAACTTTCTCAGTCTTTTTAGTGATATGTATATATATATATATATATATATATATATATATATATATATATATATTGCATACATACATACTTTTAGGAGTGACCATTTGGTATTGGTTAACCAATTAAGGGGCCTATCCTTAGAGAAGAATATCTCTTCTGTTTTCAGCATTTCTTGGCTTCCTGTAGTTCTTTTGTGTTAGAGACTCCAAGATGCTAGAGGTCCTTGGAGAGACATGGGAATCTCTCCTTCCATGCCAGCGTGTCTTTTGTTGTTGTATTTGTTCAGCTCTTTTTTAGGTAGCCATTGTTGAGGCATCATGGGTTAAGCTTTACTGCCTTTCCTAATAGACATGACCACACCACAGATTTCCTGGTCCTTTGACTCTTACAATCTTTCCACCCACTCTTCTATGATGTTCTCTTCACATTGACCAGTTGTGGTTTTCTATAATTGTCTCTATCTGTTGCAAAGACAAAGAAGTTCTTTGAGGAGAAGTGAGATCCACACTTATCTATGGGCATAAAAATAAGTGGTAATCTTATAGCTCTATGTCTGATGTCAAAGGACTTGATGGCTCTGCCCTTCTAGCTTTTATGCCTACAGCACGCATCACTCTCCTGGACTGGTTCCAAGTCCTATGTATAGCTCTCATTGGCAGATATCCCATGGATCTTGGACCTCTAGTGTCTTGGAGTCTCTAACACAACCCACACTTTACTTTTATAGCCTCATACAATGGTCTCTCAGGGCCTTCATGTAGGACCTGCCTTGCTGCACATTGTCTGGCCTCACTGGCTTCTCTTAACCAGGAAGAAATGTTCCACAACCCCCTTGCTTGTGTATTTTTTGAGGCTGGAAAGCCAAAGCCACATGCACAACACTATCAAGTTCAACTACGTACTAGGGGGTGAACCCTGATCTCATATAATCACATTCTGCAGCAGCTTTCATTGGTTGTTGTTTTTTAGGAGCATAATACTCCTTAGACCTTTTCTTTTCTCAAGTGGGAAGCTTAGCCCGGAGAGATTTTTCCAGGGCGCCATTCCTTTAAATTCAATTCAACACAAGCCTTGGTTCCAATATCAAGTTTTTGATGTTCTTTTCCTCTTCAAAATGTACATTTTTTTGTTTTTGTCCCACTTTCTCTTTTTCATACATGATCATTTGGTATTGGATAACCAGTTAGGGGGCTTATCCTTGAAGAATATTTCTCCTGCTTTCAGCATTCCTTAGTTTATTGTAGTTCTTTTTGTGTATTGGTCATGAAGAAGAAGAGTTACTAATCAGCATATGACTGATATTAGGCTGTTTTGGAATCTCTCTCACAAAAGAAATTAGTCCATTGTTTTAAAATCTGAATTCCAAACAAGTATGATCTTCTGACATCGTCTATGACCTATCAGTTAGAAATTATGTTTGGACATTGACAATGCGGACCTTTACTTCAGTAGTGGGTTCACATAACAAAAACTTATTTGTCATGCCCATATGGATACGGTTTTATGGTTTTATCATTTTTATGCCATGGACTGTGTCTTATTATCATCATCCTCTGTGATTATGGGCCTTGGGTTCTATTCTCAGTATCACCTGATATATAAGGGCTGCTGTGGCTCTTAGCTTTGCATTTTTGTTTCAGGTAGCAGAAAAGAAGAAATGAACTAATGCATGCTTTCAGGGAGTTCACATACTTATGAGGCTTCAAGGGAGATGGGCAAGGTAAACTTTTATTCTGAATGACATTGTATTCTGATAGAAATGAGGGAGTTTTTGTTTGATTTTGTTTTAAATAAAGAAAAAATAACTTGTAAAAAAATAAAATAAAATAAAATTCAGGCTCAAGCAAGTTGTCTGGAAAAGGGCAAAAGGCAGCCACATTCTTCCCCAACATGTCACAAAAATAGCTCACTTGCTAATATTGTTCTCCTCTAAAACCTCTTGAGGTGGGCATCCACTGTTCATGTAACTTTAGGCATTACTATCTTCCAAGCTCCTTCTAGGATGGCCTGCTAAGCTCTGCTTACAGCATCTGACTGCTCTTCTAGCACAGAGTTCCAAAGCCTTCCACATGCTTTGCAAAACCCACACAATCAGGACTGTCACAGCATTAGCCCACTCCCTGGTATCAAACTCTGTCTTAGTTACTTTTCTATTGCTATGATAAAACATCATGACCAAGGCAACTTATAGAAGGAGGGGTTAATTTGGGGCTTATATTTACAGAAGGACAAGAGTCTATTGCCATCATAAAAGGGATCTTGTTGGCAAATAGTCATGACATAGTGCTGGAGGAGCAGCTGAAAGCTTACTTCCTGATCCACAAACAGGAATCAGAAAGAATACTGGGAATGGCACTAGTCTTTTGAATGCCTTTACCCCAAGGACAGACATCCTCCAACAAGGCTACACCTCCTAATTCTTCCCAAGCAGTTCCACCAACTCTGGACTAAGTATTCAAACATATGAGCCTATGAGAGTCATTCTCATTCAAGTCATCATAGTTCCTAACTGGAGAACTAGGGAGATAGAGACAGACAGATCTCTAAATCTTGCTGACCAGTCTAACTTGATTGATGATCCATGAGTCACAGTCAGAGATCATGCTTGAAAAAAAATAACTTACTGAATAGTTCCTGAGGAGTGACATTTGAGGTTAATCTCTGATATCCTCATATATACACACACCTGTGCATACACATGGATATGTACATACCCACAAATGATAGTTACTCATAAATCTGTGTTTGTGCTTTGTTTTAACCTTTTCAACATTGATTTTTAATAAGAAATAGTTTAGCTGGGCCATGTTGGTGCACACCTTTAATCCCAGTACTTGGGAGGCAGGGACAGACAGATCTCTGAGTTTGAAGCTAGCCTGGTCTACAGCTATGCATAGAAACCCTGTCTCAGGGTGGGAAAAGGAAAATTAATCTATTAGACTGGGTTTGTAGGCAGTGGTAAAGAAATCCCCTACAGTGTATGAGGCTCTGAGTTTAATCTCTAGTACAGAAAAGAACATACTTATTAATCATATTGTGTCCATTTTATACATGTCATATCACTTTTCTCTAGTGCTTGCAAATTTTTCTTTATTTGGCTTTTTGTCTTTTGAACTTGATACACCAGAGTGCTAATTTCCTTGTGTTTGTCTTACCTGGCATTTGTTGAGTTTTGGTACAAGTATTTTTCATTAAATGAGTCATTTTCAGGCATTACTTCTTATTTTGTTCTGTGCTAACCTTAATGAATCTCATTAGTGTGTTTGTAAGTGTCTCTAATTCCAATAAAGCTCTGCTTATTGTTCTGTATCCTTCTTCCTTATTGTTCTTCAGAGTGATTACTACTTATTGTTAGGTCTAGTATTTCAAATCCTTTATTTTTCTTTATCTGGTGTTCAATCTTTTGAATTTAACACTAAGTTTTGAGTCCATTTTTATCAAGGTTCTATTTTGATTTTTATACCTTTCAACTGCAGAATCTCCATAAGGTCCTTCATGATGCTTTCACTTTATTAGCATTTGGTATTTGTGAGATGTTGGCACAACACCCTCCTTTGAAATTGCCTTTTCATTTATTGAACATACTTAAAATAGGTTTCTTAATTTCTTGCCCATTAAGTGCAACAACAAGACCCCTCAAAAGCAAGCTTTTATTAATTTTTTTGTAAATTTAACTTTTATCTGTTTATTTTAGTGTCTCATAATTTTTGGCTGAAAATTGACCATTTTAAACTATTTTTTGTATGAAGTGTAGGTATTCATTTATGTTCCTTCTCTTTGTTCTTTATTGACTTGTTGTTCACTGATTTCTTTAGTAATATGTCTAAACTACTTCACTGAAATTTCTTTCATCTGATGCATTATACATCATACATACACTTCAGTATATGTCATTGCAACTATGCAGGGTCTCCTTGCCCAATAATGATGAGTATGGTTTTGTATGGGTATTCTTCTATGGGACATTTCTAAGAGCACTTACTAAGTTTGTCCTGTACCAGCCATTGTGTACAATTCAGTCAATTTGTGGGCGGTGTTTTGTATCAAAGTGCAAAGATACTTTCCTGACATCATAGATATAAAAACTTCATTGTAAACAACTTCTAGGTGAGACAAACAAATACATAAAAATATTATCAGCCATTAACATTCCTTTGTTATAAAGGGCAAAATGTTACATATGTCTATGAGAAAATATCTGGAAAACATGGTGTTCACTATTTATTACTGTGTCTCAACACAAAATCAGACATAGTCAAGGTCCTTCCATAGGAAAATGATTAAATAGTCATTGGAATATGGGATAGAGAGAAGATATTTAAAAGATGTATAAAAAGAGAAATCCTCCATAGGAGTAGAAAGGAAAATTTTAAGTGATTAAATCCAGGAAGAAAAGACAAATTATAAAATAATGCCATTTATGAAAAAGAAAAATTTCCTGTTTCCACTTTTCATTGCATATATCTGAGATATAGAAAATTTTGTGAGGGAGTGTGGTGTTAAAGTCAGTGGCTAACATGTTTGCTTTGCAAGTTATTTATATATATATATATATATATATATATATATATATATATATGCAAATATATATTTGGATATAAAATGCAATTTGTCTTCCAAGAACCTATATGAAATTCAGCTGCAGTAATTTTCATGACTGTAATACCAGCAGCACTCCTATGAGGAGATGAAATATGAAGACCACAGAATGCTGAGAGCTAGTGGGTCATTTACTCTGCAATACAGACCAGCAAACAATAGTAAGACCCTGCCTCAAACAATGTAGAAGGTAAGGACTGACACCCGAGGCTGTCATCTGACCTCTAAATGTACTCTGTGGCATACACTGCTATGTACATGCATGTATGTGCACATACATGTGCACGTACATTCATTCACACACATGCAATAAAAATATTGTATTGTGGGCTGGAGAGATAGCTCAGCTATTAAGAGTCCTTGTTGTTCTTACAGAAGAGTAGAATTCAGTTTTCAGCATTCAGGTAGCTCACAGCTTCCTGTAACTGTATCTCTAGGGAATATGATGGCATCTCCTGGCTTCCACAGGTATCCACATTTTTGTGCATATACCCACACAGGCACACACACATTAATAAAGAAATTCGAAATTAATTGTGAAGCATATTTTCTTAGAAAAAATGACTATACTATCAAGCAAGACAACATATATTGTCATACAGTCACCTTTGAGGAAGAATATTGGAAATACACTCAGCAAATTGCTACTATACAAACAGATGTTATTAACTATAATCATAATACAATACATTAGGATACTATATTTATCCTTACATTCCATACCTACAGCTTTGTGCCTTTTGAGTTACATGTCCTTGTCCCTACATGGGTGCTTGTGATTAATATTCCATACTACTTTATATATTCCTTTACAGAGTTCATAGCAAGTGATATCAATGCAACTGGTTTTTTTGATGTCTAGCTTTTTAAACTTATAATGATCTCTAGTTCATCTGTGCCTCTGAAAATGATATGGTCTCCTTTTTAAGCCTGTGTAACATTTCATGACAGCTAAGTGGGTTTGTTGGTAATACACCAATACAGAGCATAATTGCTTTTATCTATTCATGAGCTAGTATGCACCTAACATAGCCTATATTATGGCTCCTGTTTCTATTGTTTTTTCAATACCATTTATTGAAGAGAAAATCCTCAGCCTGATGACACGAAAATACACACAGATCAATAGACGAGAATCAAGAGTCCAGAAATAAAGACAAGCACATATAGCATCTAAATTTGACATGGGAATCAAGAATGAACAATGAATTATCTTGGAGAGAGGTTGCTGGGTATTCCTATGAGAGATGATTTGGGTTAATTGAAATGAGAAAATCCTCCTATTGTGGGTGGCAACATTCCCTGGACTGCGATCTTGAACTCTGTAGAAAGGACAATAAATTTGTCACTCTCTGATTCTTCAATGCAGGTCTGACCAGCTGCCTGGCTACTGTGGCTTTTAAAACTATGAACTAAAATAAGCACTTTATTCCTCATTACTTTGTCAAGATAGTTTATCATTGCAATAGGAAAGATAACTAAGACATCTGGCTTTCTATTTTTTTTAACTATATACACCTATCCCTATGGTCTTCCTTCTGAGAACTGCTATTGTTACAGCCTTTAACTTTTGGTAAATTATATTTTTATTACATTTTTTTAATATTTTAATTTTGTACTATTTGAGATATTTTTAACATTCTATTTGAATATTTGAGATAGTTCATCAGTAGATGAGCAGGATCCCGCTTTCTATTTAAACCCTACCTCCATGCTGAGACCGCAAAGGTGGACTTCAAGGAGTTACTGGATCTCTGTCTTTCCCAATGTGGCCATGTTGATAAAAGCAGCAACAACAGAAAAAAATATCCCTCTGAATATTTATCTGACTAGACAGCTCAAGTAGGGAAAAACCACTTTTTAAAACTGTATTTTCTTTATGACAAATAAAAGCTAAAACACCATTCTCTGTTAAGAAAATGATTGACTTTATTTTTTAGTATAGTGACCAAGGATGGTAGTTGGCCATCCTGGCCATTTATTTATGAATTCCATGAGAACTGAAATGATTCCAATTTTCTCCAAAGAAACCTAATCAGGCCACAGTGTAATAATATATTCTACTTATTGATCCTTATGTATTTACTATCTGACGCTGCTTTTTTGCTCTCTCTTAATTTATATGTACAATGTGATGTGCTTGGGAGGTTTTCTTTATGCTTACTGAAAATTTGTTTTCTTAACCTTTTCTTTATATTATCCAAAAGGACTCATTTCTAGCATCTTATCTAAAGATATGCCATGTTAGCCTTGCATCTTATATGTTAGTATTACCATAAAATATTGCATAAATAAAAATTTTAGAAATGGCATAAGAAAATATATTAAAGACCTTTAGAATATGAACCTGCAGGCTTGCAGTTTGGTTAAATTTAGTTGAAGAGGTTTCCTGATTGTGACTGGGTTCATTAAAATACGTGTGTGTTGTTAGACAGCTGGACAGTTGGCTGATGGAGATATACATCCTTCTAGTTGCCTGGAGTGACTTGGCTATGATCCCCTTGTCTTTTATAGCATTAGTTTTGGCATATTATATGGGTGATAAAGTATAGCAATTTAAACTAAAATGTCAAAGTGCTTTTATATGTCTCTGATTTGTGCCACCACCGTGAAAAGCTTATCAATCAGTGCACAGAAATGAACAAAATCAAACTGAATTAGTAATATAAAGATTGTTCATCTACAGATAAGAAGTTCTGCTGAGTTGTGAGACAAAGGGAATAGATAAGATAAATGTGCAGAACATAGGAAGTCCAGACTAGACCATACTTATAACTACAATGAAAACAGATTTAGAGAAGCAGCAGCAGAAACTTAAATGTCCAGTCTAATTATCCTACTGTTTTTCAGGATGCACTATAATAGGATAGCTATTTCATGCTTGACATCTACATTATAAAATATGAAAAGTGGATTTATTTTATAATTCATGAATTTCCTCTTAGATATATAAACAAAAGAAAATGTATACAACACATATACAACATATTCTCCTAGCCCCAAATGGAAATGGCCAAAATGTTAATCAATTAATAAGTGAATAAATATCTTATGTTATATCCACATTATTCATCAAACATCAAATTTGGGAAAAAAACATGCTATGTGAAAGGAAGGAGAACACAAAAGGATATATTGCCCATTGGAGAGCACTGAATATCCCTGTAGAGTTAAGTCACTGGGCACAACTAGAAACAAAAAGGAGAGGTGGGGCTCACAGCAACTTTCCTGCTGATGGATAGACTAACAAATAGCTCTACCTCACCAAAGAGTTGAACCAGTAGTTTGTTCCAACAGTCTAAGAAACACAGTTAACAGCAGTTCTATGTAGAATGAGTCCCTAGCCACTATTCTTGCCAAGCTACAAAAACCCATTATACGTCTTTTCTTAGAGGAATCAAGCCAAAGGCATCTCCTAAGTGAAACACATAGCCTCCAGCCTACTTGGCCAAAGAGTGTACAGTATCTCTGTCAGGTTCAGAGTCCAGTCCCTGTAGGAGTAGACAGATGGGCTAGAGACACCACTTGACTAGGAAACATATCCTATATCTTCAGCTTATCATAGAAACTGACTAGTAACCCTGCCCATCTGTGGAGATTGGCTCACAGCCATGCACTGTCATGTAGCCAAACCAGTAACTCCTACCAGCTGAGGAGTGTAGCCACTGGCCTCATCCAACCCGGGAACCAGACCAGCAAACTCCTCCAGCTGTGATAGCCAAATTTACATCACTTCCTGTTCAGATAACCTAAGTTAAAGTTCATTCTTGCCATAAAATGTATCCTATAACTTCATGTGATTAATGATCTTTACCCAAGTCCAAGTAGGAGCACAGTCATTGACCCCCAGTTAATTACAGATCAAGGTCGAAAATACCTGTACAAAGAGGAAGCCCAGTCTGTGTCCCTACCTTTTTTTTTTTTTTTTTTTTTTTTTTTTTTTTTAGATCTCAGCTCTCAAGTCTCAACCAATTGAGGGTTATGCCTGCCTGTTATAGTCATGGTCAACTGACTGTGAATCTTGGCCAGGAACTGTACCCAACTGTGGAGAACAGCCAATATTCCTACCTGATAAAAGAATCGAGTTTGTGTCTCTGTGACTGTGATAAAAACCATGACCAAACCAAATGGAGAGGAAAGTGTTTATTTTGGTGTATAGGTTATAATCCATCAAGAAAGGAAACCAAGGCAAGAACTAAAGACGAGACCAGGGAGAAATGCTACTTACTGACTTGTTCCTCAAGGCTTAATTTCTTATACAGCATAGAGCCACTTGCCTAGAGGTGGCACCACCCATAATGGGCATGGTTCTCTCACATCATTCAGTCAAAAAGATGCCCTCAAAGTCATGCACTTAGACCAATCTGATGGAAGCAATCCTCCAATTGATGCTCCCTCTTCTCAGATGACTATAACTTGTGTCAAGTTGACCAGAACTAATCAGCACAAGCTCCAAAAACCTAAAACACAAGTGAGAGAAAAAAAACTATAGAATTTGGGGGTGTGATTACAGTTATCAATTTAATATTGCAATTTATTTCATGTAGCTGACATGGTAACTCAAAAAGGACAGATACGTAGTAGATACATAAAAGATTATGTTAAAAAGAATTGATCTGGAGAGATGGTTCTGTGGTTAGGAATGCTTGCTACACAAATGAAGTTTGAATCACAACATCCAGAAAGCAAGCACAGCATCCTACAAAATGCCTATATCTTCAGCTTCAAAGATTCATTGCACTCTTCTGCCCTCTGTATTCACAAAGGGGTATGCACCTGCACACACATGCATATAGACACAAATAAATAAATGCCATCATTGAATGACAGAACTTGTGTCCATCAACTGATGAATGAATAAAAAAAGTGACACATATATACAACGGAATAATACTCAGCCATGTAAATGAAGTCATTCATTTTTAAAAACACTGATGGAACAGGAGATAATCTTAAGGGAAACAAGGCACAGCAATGGGAACCAAAACACATGAGATGTCACCAAAACATAGCTATAAATGCTTTACTAACAAAAGTTAACAATGTCAATATGTAGCCTAATTTATAACTCAAACACCTAGAAATGAACCAAGTAAGACCAAGGTTAGAAAAAAGAGTGGAAACAATGAAGATCAGAACAAAAAGGGATTAGAGACTACAAGAAACTAGAAAATGTCATCAAAATTCAGATGTGTTTTTTAAAAAATATAAATTTGGTTCGAGTGAAAGGTTGGATGAGTAAAATCAGAGGTGACAAAGGAGGCATTAGAACTAATACCAATACCGAAGAAATGCAAAAGACTCACAGACTGGTATGAAGAACTGCAAGTCAAGAAACTGGATATCCTGGATCAAGTATGTAAAATCCTTGATACTTCTGTCTTACAAAATTGAATTATGGAGGAAAAGAAAATCTTAGCAGTTCAGTATTGAGTCAGTGATTTAAACAATCCCAGTGAACTTTTTTCTTTTTCTTTCTTTTTTTTATTCATTTTACGTCCTGCTCACTGACCTCCACAATCCTTCCCCCCATTCCCCTCTCCCTCTCCTCTGAGCAGGTGGAGGCCCCCATGGGTATTCACCCCCAACCCTGACACTTTAAGTCTCTGTGAGGCTAGATGCATCCTCTCCCACTGGAGCTAGTCAAAGCAGTCCAGCTAGAACATATACCACAGACAGGCAACAACTTTTGGGATAATCTCCATTCCAGTTGTTTGGGACTCATATGAAGACCAAGCTGAACACTACTACATATGTGGCATAAGGACTAGTTCCATGTATGCTCTTTGATTGGTGGTTCAGTCTCTGAGAGTCCCAAGGGCCCAGGTTAGTTGACTCTGTTGGTCTTCCTATGGAGTTCCTTTCTCCCTTGGGGCTCTCCCTTGGGGCTCCACAATCCTTCCTCCTACCCTTCCGTAAGTGTCCCAGAGCTACATCCATCCATCCACTGTTTGACTGTCTGAGTCAGCTGCTGGGTGGAGCTTCTCAGAGGACAGCCATACTAGACTCCTTTCTTC
>NW_021604621.1:163359-260086 GCF_004785775.1 Grammomys surdaster
CTCCCTCTCCCTCTCCCTCTCCCTCTCTCTCTTCTCTCTTTCTTTTTCTTTTCTTTCTTTCTTTCTTTTCAGTTTTATTTATTTAATGTAGGTGACTGCACTGTCTGCTTGTACACCTGCATGCCAGAAGAAGGCATCGGATCCCATTACAGATGGTCATGAGCCACCATCTGGTTGCTGAGAATTGAACCCAGGACCTCTGGAAGAGCAGACAAAGTGCTCTTAACTATTGAGCCATCTTTTTAGCTCCACTCACACCCACACCCCTGTGAACCTTTAAGGAGTGTCTAAGTCTAATTCTTCTCACATCCTTCCAAATGAAGAGGGAGGATGTTTTCAAACTTAATTTATAAACTCAGCATTGCACTGATCCCCAAATCAGGCAAGGACACACTAGAAAAAGAAAACTACAGGCCAACCTCTCCAATAAATATGTAAGAACAAAGAAAGAAACAAAAACCTTTTTAATCAAATAGTAGCTATTAGTACATAGAATTTAGTAATGTCTTAAAAATCATGTTATTATCAAGTGAGATTTATCTCAGGGATTGAAAAGATGTTACCATATATAAATCAATTGATATATGACACATCACATTAATTGTAAGTGATGCGGTTTTCTGCCTGCCACGTTTATTTCCACTTTAAGGCTATAATGAAGCAGACTTATATGAGTCTTCTGATGGGAATAAGTCTTTGTACACATAGGTTGGTTTTTGTTGTTGTTGTTGTTGTTGCTGCTGCTGCTGCTGCTATTGTGTACGTGTGTGAGCATAATGGGTTGGTGCTATAACACAACCTTGTATGTGTGGAGGTCAGAGGACAATTTTGTGGACTTGGTTCACTCCTGTATTACTGTGTGTTCCAGGGATTAAACTTGGGCTTTTAGACTTATGTGGAAAGTGCCTTTACCTGCTGAGCCATCTTGAAGCCCTACAGTTAAACCTTAATATGTTTTTATGTATATGTTTTGTAGGGGGGAGGGATTAACAAATATATAGGAATAACCAGGAAGCAGGAACCAAAACCTAACTTAGGGCTATACAAAATATGGGAAGAGGACATTCTTTCTTTTAAAATTTACTTTTGCTTGTGTGTGTGTGTGTGTGTGTGTGTGTGTGTATGTGTATGTTCAGGAGTGGGATGAGGGCATTGTGCAGATGAGTTCATTGCCCAAAGACTTTGTGTTTTATGGAGCAGGAGTTTCAGGCAGTTGGAAACCACCTGACAAGGGTGCTGGGAGCTAAATTCAGATCTTCTGCAAGAGCAGTATGTGCTCTTAGACTCATAGCCATCTCTCCACCACCATGTACTAGCTTTTTAGAAATACGTTATTGTACATCAGTTATTAATATATGATTTCAAATACCATAGGTTGTAGAACAACTGTTTAGGGTCTCTTCCTCCATTTGGTGACTTAGCTAAGTCATTATTAGGCCATTCAATTAGTGTTTTAGATCTGTTAATGCTGGGTTCTAGATTATATCACAAGACCAGTATTACTACACCTCATTCAGCACAAAATGGATACCTTCATCTGAAGTAATATTATTATGCAGTGTCCCTAGTCATAAAATCAGGCATTTTTAAAACCATGTTTCCTCTAGACAGGTCTGAGGTAATAAACTCGACAGCAAAGTACTGACTGATCTTAGTGAGTTAATTGTTCTTCAAAATACTTGAAACCTCATGAGTCACATTTGAAAGCTGAAATCAGATGTTTTTTCCAAAAATTACAAGGTCTGAAATTCTTGCACTTTCTCTTTTCCTTTATTCCAATTTGCAAACTAGCTAATTTTCTCTAAGCTCACCTCTTGCTTATGCTATTTTTTCAATCAGAAATAAACATAACTGTCACAATTAACATCACTGGGTGCTGCCCCTGAAGAAGGTGCCCATTCTTTAATTATTTGTGCCTAGCTTATTATAGTTGACTACTTAATCAAAATTTGAAATTGCAAAAACCTGCCACCAAATTATGTAGCGAGCATCACATATTAGCTTTAGTTATGGCAATGATCTAATTTCGGAGTCTTTAAAAACAAATCAGAGGAGATCGGGCCCATTCCTTGACTATTTGCATCTATTGTATTGCTAGTTCCTCAACCTAGAACTGACCTTAATACTTACATGTAATTAAAATGGTATAAAAGCAAAAAAATGAATCAGCTAATTCAAAAGCTATCCTATAATTGTAGTAATTTAACATACACACATCAAAAAACCCATGTTTTTAATCCACACACATCTCTAAGGATTTAGAAAATTATGTCCAGAGTCTATCCTCTGTATTGTGACTAAGTAGTCAGGACAACATCCCAACATGAAGCTTCCTCAGTTGCTGCAACTAAGCAAGAAGATCAAGAGTTCCATGGTGAGCTGCAGGCTCTTAGGTCAGAACCGCTTAGAGGACCTTATCCAGTCAGAAAATAGGAATTACAGCTTCCTAGTGTCCATAAAAATGGAGGAGAACCAAATACTGTTGAATGTTTTAAACATTCTCTCATATATTACATACCTGCCACAGTTTCCTCTCCCTCCCACTTCTCCATTGTAGAACTTTTGTAAGGGACTTTCAGATACTACTAGAATAATATTGTTTATAGGAACAAAGTGAAATTACAAACATCAAATCCAAGCCTGAGCTTGGTCACTTATGGCCTGATTCTAAACCTGGGTTTAATATGTGAGTAATATGTAAATAATAAGTGACTAGTGGAATAATGGCTAGTTTTAAAGTATATTAAGCTTCTACGAGGCTTAACATAGTTCCTGGCATGCAAAAATCACTCAACTGATCATTTTATATGATTCATGATATAAGAAGACATTGCTATTCACTAAGCTGCAATCAGAACCAGCAAAATCAACTGTGGATAATCTCACAGACATCAAGATATTCCCTCTTATAACATACACATTATGACAGGTCTAAGCCATTTACTAGTCCTTAAAGGATTAGGAATGTGTTGATATTGTTTTACTTCCCACAATAAATTATACTGAAGACTATGATGATAAGAAGAAAATTACTGAGATGGGGGCTATTTCATTTTTGTAAGTATCATATATTTTGTGGGACAATAGCCACTTGTTATAATTAGAGGCTACTTCAAAATAGACTTTTGAAAAAGAATAAATTGATTGCATAGCAAGAGCAAGTCAATGATCCAGGAGAGCTACTCAAAATACCTATTCGATGCAAATTCCACCTTCTGATAAGTAATTTTACCCAACTTTTATCTGTCATGAAGGTATTAGTTTCTAAGTTCAAAACATTAGCGACAATATATAAAACACATTGTTCAATTGGTAGTTCCATTTTAAATTAAAAACTTTCAACTTTGTATAGTTGTCAGATCTGTAATGAAATATTCATCCAGAATTGTGGACTTACCATATACTTGCTAAAAGCAATGGGATGAAATATTTTGATCTTATGAAAAGTAGAATTTCAAAAGTACACATCTTTCTCCCTCGCTCCAAAAATCCAGAAAACATGTGTATTAATTAGTCCACACTATTCTCAGTAGTTGTTTTATGGGTACGTGTTGTATGGGAACTCAGTATACTGCAAATATTCTTTTGGGTCAGAAATATGAACGTAATCAATTTATTCTCTAATAGCTGAAGAAAATACTTGCTTAGGAGCATCGTATAACTTATTAAAATAGCCACACATTGGTAGAAATACAAAGTTAAATGTTGTAGAGGACAAGAAGGCCTTGTAAACACAGTTAAGCACTGGGGAAGCCAGGAAAATTAAGCACACAGCTTATCTCTTTACTGGAATGAGGTACTTAGCTCTTTTCCTGGAATGCTGAAGAAAAACATAGTTTACAACCTGGTAATCCTTTGTTACCTGTTGAGCCAGGCCCAGGCCATATCTTCCAGAATTTACGTTTTACTTACGCCAGACCCTTAAAATCTTGAGCATTGCTTCCATGCCATAAAACTCATCCTTGTGAATGACGTCATTTGTACAACAGCCTAAGTGACTTTGATGTTATCTTAGGGCCAGGCCAACCCTGACATCCAGAGGCATTATGTTTACTCAGTCACCCTCCTTAGACCCTGAATCTTGGCCATTATCTCAGTGTCAACAGTACCCATTCTTGTGAAAGAAGTCAGATGTACTTTGGAAAGAATTTCAACGCAAACATGTTGTTGTACACTTGGGACTGAGTTAACTGTTTTTAGAAAACCTTTTCCCCTAAAATGTACTGTGCTTAAATACGGCTAAAGTAAAATGATCTGGAAGTCCTGGTTACCAAGATTGGGCTGATCTGAGTTTCATTATTTTTCTCACCCTGCTAGTTTTTCCCTGCCTGCTGTAAAGCATGCAGAGACACTCATGCAATGTACAGTGTCTCCATTGTCTTGCCATTATAAATAATGCCCCAATAAACATTCTAATGCTAAAATAGAATATTAATAAAATATACGAAACTCTTATTGATAGAGAAAAATGAAAGTTGGACATCTCTGGCTACCAAGTATGAGACAAAAATATCTAGAGAGGCTGTTCGCAAATGCTTTCCATGCTCTATCTTTGCAAATTTTATTTGATTCTTAACATTATTCTGTTTATTCTTGAATTTCCACTGGTTCTATTTTGTAATTTCCATATGCCCAATAATATTCTCCATTTTTCTTTTTTTTTAAATTGAGCATATTATTAACCATAAAATTTTAAAGACAATATCTGATAACCGCAGCTTCACAATCTGTGCCTCTGTTTCTATTGTTTGTGTTCTTGATTTTGGTCATATGACCCTACTTCCTGTCATTCCTGATGATTTGGGGAAGAGAGATGCCAAACACTGCATATGAAAAGCTATAGTGTCTGGATGCTGCTCTCTTCTTCAGAGGAAGAGAAAACAAAGTTCCTAAACAACAGACAGAATGGAGGTGACTCACTACTCCAAGCAGTTGGAAATAGTGTATTACCAATTTTTTGCTTATTCATGCAGCATAGCTCTCCTGAGGTTAACATAAACCTCTTTGGGTAAACAACATAAGTTGTTTACTAGAGACTTGGCTATTTGTAGATTCCTGTGTATTTTTTCTGCTTTCCTAGGACTCTGATATCACTAAATAGTTTTGTCTTCCTAGCATTTTATAAGCTTTTTGTATCATTGTATCAAACGTCCCCTTGCTTATTTGTTTTGAGACAGGATCTCATTATGGCATCTGAATGCCTAGAACTCCTAATGTAAACTAGGCTGACTTTGAACCCTGGGGTTCAAAACCCTGGGGTTAAAAACATGGCCCCCCAAGGTACTTTTAGCCCAGTTTTTTTTTCTTTTTACTCTAAATAAGCCTGGCTTAAAAGTTAACTAATACCTCAAGGGGAAATTTTATGCAGAATTTACACACACAGACCACACAGACACAGACACACACACACACACACACACACACACACACACAAATATATGGAGATACTTTTCAAACTGATTTTCTATATACATCTTGTATAGTGTTAACATTTAAACAAGCCAGCTCCCAGACCTAGTAGGTACATTATGTATTAAATATTCCAACAACCTTTGTTGTAGAGGTTTTACTCTATCTTTGAAAGAAATCATTTTGGAAAATTTAAGCAACTTAAGGTCAAGAAACTATAAGTGAAAAGATAAGAAATCTGAATTTTCTATTGCTGTAACTAAAAGCTGGCTTTACATTTATGGTAGTGAAACTAGTTGTAAACTGTAGGTGAAGCACATATATCTGTTGTTACCAAACTCTGTCTTCTGCAATCTGGAAGAAAGATAAAGGATCTTCAATCAAAGAGTAGTGATGAGAATAATTTCTTAACCTTTAGAGCATTTAATACACTGATTAAGAATAAAGATAGATATTATTATGTACATTATTTCAGCGACCTAAGGGTTACCCCAAAGAAACGGGACTTTCCAGAAACCTGGCATGTTAGAGAAGGAATAGCATAGTTTTATGCATGTGTCAGAGGTTTAAGCATTAACACAGACTAATAGGAACTATTTCTAACCTATTGGAGATATAAAACCACTGGTAGTTTCCCTTAAAATCCACCAGGAGTCCTAAAAATTAGCAAGCATTTGAGGTCTGAAAAGTGACAAACATCCACAGTGTAAGCAACTTAATTACATCCGGGATGGTCAGACATTCAAAGGTTGGATTGTTTGGGAATTTAGTTGCCTAGCTTATAAATGATGCTTCAGATATCTAACAATGGGACTGAGAATACGGCTTCATGAGTAAAGTGCTTCTGTGTAAGCATAAAGCATCAGGACCTGAGTTCAAACTCCCAGCACAAAGCCATGTGTGGCAGCATCCCTCTACAATCTCAGTGCTGAGATCAGAGATCAGCACAGGACAAGACAGGTAGATTGTGGGGTTTGCTAGACAGTCAATCTGGTGAAATTGGTAACTCTGGTTAAGTGAGAGGCCTTGTCTCAAAAAAAAAAATAAGAGAGAGAGAGAGAGAGAGAGAGAGAGAGAGAGAGAGAGAGAGAGGGGGAGGGAGGGAGGGAGGGAGGGAGGGAGGGAGGGAGGGAGGGAGGAAGGGAGAGGGAGGGATGGAGGGAGAGAAAGAGAGCACATACATGCACATATGCATACATACATACCACTTTAATAGAAATATAGTTTTACTCGTATACTAAGAAGGTTGGCTGTATACAAGATGGAGGCTGGTATTATGTGGTCATCAGAGCATTCAAACTGTGATTATCCCCCAGTTTACCAATTTTTCTATTGTGGATATCTGTGCTATTTCCAACTAAGAGTGATTATAAGTAATATTATTGTGAACGTTAAACACATCTACTAGTACAGCTATTTTATCACCTCTAAGTCAAGTATCACTTACTTACAGAGGGCTGGTCATTAGAGAAATAGGTGTAACTGGCCTTCAGAGTGTTAGGACCAAAGATGTTAAACATAATACAATGTATGGTGCTTTCTAATACGAGGAAAAATCATTTGTACATGAGACATTAATGCCATAATTTACATGAGAATAACTCTTGGATATATATGAAGAATTAAAATGTACTTGTTTTAAGGGATGTACATGTTATAGGCTGAGTGTGAAATTTCCCCCTTGAGGATGATGAATTTAACACTTGGTTCCCAACTGGTCATAATGTTTTGGGAAATTGTGCAATCCTTGAGACAAAAGGCCAAGCCACTAACTGTGATCTTTGAGGGTTACAGCCTGATCCCACTCCCAGTCTACATTCCGTGCTTCCTGTCAGCCAGAAAACTATGGACCTCAACTGTAATTTTCCACCCCCATGAACTAAATTACTCTAACAAGTATGCTTTCCCTACTGTGATAGGCTGTACGCTTTAACCAGTAAACCTAAGTATATGCCTCTGTGATAAAGATGAGAAAAATCCCCACTACAGTACATGTCCAACTTTACAACTAGTTAAAATAATGTGTACTCCCACCAGCAGTTTTCTGACTCATGTCATGTTTTATCAGTCTAGATGGTATAAACTTTTGTTAATTGACCATCCCAGGGAGGGATTCATTAATAATGTTGCTGAAGCTATCCCTACTTCAGACAAGTCCCAAGAGCTGTATGATACTCCTCAAGATAACCTATACAAGGTAAGTGTGGTACCCATGATGATGAGATTCAAAATTCTAAGCCAAAGGTGTTCAAGGCAGGGAGCAGCATTCTTCAATGCTTTGTGTCTAATTCCAGGATCTTACCTTTATTTTGAATTCCTGCCCTTACTTCCCCCAGTGATCAATAGTGATTGGAATTTTTAAGCCATATGAACTCTCTCCTCTCCAAATTGCTTTTCATCATGGTATTTATGACAGCAATAGAAAGCAAACTAATGATCCTTACTAAATACATTATACATGAGGATGATAACTCAGGTTAAAAAGTCAAAAGTTTGGGTCACAGAGGTACCTCAGAGGGTGAAAGCACTTGCCACACAAGCCTGACCACTTGAGTTCAGTCCTTGCAACCCATGGGAAAATCCATATTCATTAGTGTACTTCTGGAAGATGGAAACAAGAGAACAGATTGGATTCTTTTGTGTCAGCCTAAAGTACACTGCACGTGCAGTAGCAGTAACAGTAGTGTGAAAAAGTCCCCTGTCATCTACATTTGCATCCTGGCATGCAAGTGTTTACACTCACACATACACCCAACACACATGTCAAATAAATAAATAAGTAAATAAATAAATAACAAATAGATGGAGGTCAAAGTTAGTTTATTGAATCCTGTCAGTTTATTGCCAATCTTTTCTCTAATAATAAAAGAGCTAATAAGTTGAAAATAAGTTAATCTATATTTTGTATGTGGGTGCATGTTTCGGTATTATACATGTTCATGTGCATAATGACATATGTGCACATGCATGTGGAGATTAGATATCAACCTCTATTATTTCTCAGGAGCTATCTACCCAGTTTCAAATTTTTCTACTATAGTCAGTGTGAGTGTGTACATGTCACAGTATTAGTGTGGAGGTTAGAAGACAGCTTGCAGTAGTTGATTCTCTCTTTTCATCACATGTGAATCCTGGGTATTAAACTCAGGTTGTCTGTCGTGTTTGGCAGCAAATACCTTTACCCACTAAGTCACCTTGCAGGTTCTCTCAATGATTTTTGGCACAGGGCCTCACACTGGGATTTGGGAATCACTGACTAGGCTGGCAAGAAAGCTAGAAGGATACGCCTGTCTCTGTAACCCCAACACTGAAATTACAACCATATGCTATTACACCTGTCATTTTACATAGCATCTGGAGTTGCAACTCAGACCCTCATGCTTGCATGCCAATGGTTCTGCCTTCACAGCACCCAAATCTCCATCCTTAAATCTGGTTCTCCTATAGATCTACAATACTGAAAATCAAAGAAAAACTCATTGGATGTAGGTGCTTTCTACCAAGCCTGATAACTTGAATTTGCTCCCTGGGACCTACTAAGAAAGTGAGAACTGATTCTTGGAACTTGAACTCAGACTTCCACATACATATTGTGGTTTGTGTATGAACAAGTTTAAAAAAAACACTTTATGAAACCTAAAAGTAAAATTTGAATGAACATAATGGAAGAAGGAACAACATCTAGAAATAATGGTATGTCTAATATATACTTAAGATAAACAAGAATAAATGTAGGCATTTTCTGAGGCACTGAGAGGCAAAAG
Source organism: Grammomys surdaster (assembly GCF_004785775.1). Lineage (NCBI taxonomy): Eukaryota > Metazoa > Chordata > Mammalia > Rodentia > Muridae > Grammomys > Grammomys surdaster. The sequence continues at coordinate 172,533 of NW_021604621.1, forward strand.
AAGTCTAGAACTACCAACATGATGATTCTGTGCTAACAAGTTCATGTTCATTGTAGTGTTTTGAGTATGCTTGGGTCAGGGAGTGGCACTATTTGGAGGTGTGCACTTGTTGGAGTAGGTGTGGCCATGTTGGAGGGAGTGTAGCACTGTTTTAAGTCCTTGTCCATGCTTTCTGGAAGCCAGCCTTTACCTGTTTGACTTCGGAACAAGATGTCGAACTCTGAGCTCCTCCAGTGCCATGCCTGCCATGCTCCCACCTTGATGATAATGGACTGAAACTCTGAACCTGTAAGCCAGCCCCAATTAAATGTTGTCCTGTATAAGAGTTGCCTTGGTCATGGTGTCTGTTCACAGCAGTAAAACTGTAAGATATCCATGCACTTTCTATAAATAAATCATGTTCCATATTGGATAAATATAATCTTGTAGGAACATCCTTGATTCCAGTGAAGTAATGAGTATTATAAACATGGCAAATCTATCCTCTTTTATGGAAGCAATGTAGTTAATAAAAGCCTCAAAGGCAGCCATAAAGGGGAAAGATCTTGGAAAAGGGCAGAACTGAGCTGAAAGTTGCAATGTGTTCATTGCCAGGCAGACCCCCTCAGGCTCTCTCTTGTTACCATAGTGATATTTGGAGAGCTACCTAACCATTCTTTGAGACAGCTCTCCACTTCCTTTTAACACCATTTCTTTTCACTTCTCCCTGACAACTCTACCTACACTTTCAAAACCTTACAGATTTGACAAACCAAGGGGAGGGGAGAGAGGGGAAGGACTGTGGGAGGGGGTGACTGGAAAAAGGGCAGTGATGTTACAAAAAAAAAAGAATACCTACAAAGCTCAAGGTTAGGAATTGTTCCTATTTTGTCTATTCAAGGAAATGAATGGAAACCAGTTAATTGGATGCAGGATAAACCAAAATAAAGTCATTCAAATAAATGCAGGAGAAGGAATGAGGAAGTAAGATAAAAGTAAGGATGTCTAAAAAAACCCATAAAACTATTAACTATATTCCCAAAATACCTATGATACACATAAGTCAGTGTATGAATATATATATATATATATATATATATATATATATATATATATATATAGAGAGAGAGAGAGAGAGAGAGAGAGAGAGAAGAGAGAGATTTTCCAATTTGGAATTATAATGCTCCCCTCAAGAATCATAGACCATCTAGAAAACAAAACAGAATAAAACAAAACAAAACAAAAAAACTTCAACACCAGCATGAGAAGCCTCCCTTTGTGATGTTGGTAGGCAATGCTACTGACTTCTAAAACACTGTAGACTATTGCTGTTGCCTTTGGTTGCCTCCCAGAGTTTGGAGGTAATTCTGTTTTTGAAGATACCATGTATTCTGAACACAAGACCCAGAGTATCTGTCTTAGTTTGGGTTTTACTTCTGTGAACAGACACCAAGACCAAGGTGACTCTTATAAAGGACATTTAATTAGGGCTGGCTTATAGGTTCAGAGGTTTAGTCCTTTATCAAGACAGGAGCATAGCAGCAGTCAGGTAGGCATGGTACAGGAGTTGCTGAGAGTTCTACATCTTCATCTAAAGGCAGATAGGAAAAGACTGGCTTTCAGGAAGTGAGGATGAGTGTCTTAAAGCCCAAGCCCACAGGGACACACTTCTTCCAACAAGGCCACACCTCCAAATAGTGCCACTCCCTGAGCCAAGCTTATTCAAACCACTATAGTATCAAAGCTGGATCTTACCTGAAAGCCTCCTCTATAATGACTAGCTATCATGGTATCAGAAGATGTTATGCAAGCTTCCAAAAGGAAAAAAGCAACCAATAGTCCTACCCAACTATGATACCCGTGAACCACAACAGCAACTAGCATGGCACAATATTCTTATCAGTAGCCACATGCATACTCTAGTAGCAACTACCATCACTGTAGTTGGACTTGAACTGCAACCAATCAAAATGCAGAGTTGAGGAGCTCTGTCCCAACTGATATATCTACAACACAACTCTTGTGCCTGAGACTCAGGGATAATTGCAGAAGATGAGGCAGAATGATTATAAGAACCAGAGTAACTGAGTTTGCTCTGAGATTGTATATCTTAGGCATGTAAGAAGCTACCCATAAAGTTTCACCGATGTGTCTATAAACTAAACAAGGATGACATCAATATACATGTTAACATAGATGGGACATGGAATGAGGCCTCAACCCTAGACAAAGGACTTCAGGCAACTAAGAAATGCTGAGATTGGGTGAAGTGGTCTTTTCCAGGGCAGAGCTCACCAATTGGTTCCACTACCAAATGGTCAGCTCTGAAAACATGCATACAAATAATGTTATACAGACTGAGCAGGCTGTATTTACATATTTAGGAATATATACAGATATATGTAGCAACAATTAAAGAATAAAGAACCCATGAATTTGAAGGAGGGTGGGTGGGGGTTATGTGGGAGGAGGGTTTGCAGGGAGGAAAGGAAAGGCGGAAATGATGTAATTATATTATACTGTAAACAAATAATTAAAAGAAAAAGAAAATCTACCAGATGCAGGGGAATCACCTATAATCAAGGAAGGAGGACCAGGAGCTCCAGCCTGAGCTACATAACAAACTCTGGGCAATCTGGACTACAAAAGGAACAAAGACAATTTGTTAGAAATAGAAACATTTTTAGTAACATGAAAAATCATGATGAAAACAAAAGGTGGCTTTTTTGGTGTGTGTGTGTGTGTGTGTGTGTGTGTGTGTGTGTGTGTGAGAGAGAGAGAGAGAGAGAGAGAGAGAGAGAGAGAGAGGGAGAGAGAGACAGAGAGAGAGACAGACAGAGACAGAGACAGAGAATAATCCAAGGTCTGTCAAAGTGTTGTGGAAAATTGTTTATGTGGTTTGTACACCTGGAAGCCTGGCTACAAGTTTTGGTGCTCTGCTAGTTATCACTGTCTGATCTTGTTCTCATTAGGAGCCTTTTCTGTGCCCAATTTATTCATTTGTAACCAAAAGGAATTGAAATATAGCAGACTCTTTTCAAGAGTTTCTGGATCCAACCTATAGCAAGCAATTCATTTTACAGGAAACTCCACTCATACATACGTCAACAAATACTAGACAAAATTCTAAGGATGTATTTTGTAGTTGATGTGCCTGGGTGTTTTGTCTGCATGTATGTCTGTGCATCACATGTATACAGTGTCCTCAGGGGCCAAAGGAGAGTATCAGATACCCTCAAACTGGACTTACATATGGTTGTATGCCACCATGTTTGTGCTGGGAATTGAAACCAGGTCCTTTGGAAGAGAAGCTGGTGCTCTTACCCACTAAACATTCTCTTTAGATCCAATAAAAGAAAAATTTTTATGAAATGATTCTTATAATAAGAAATATTTGCTATAAATTTTTGTTCTGTTTTCATGTCCATATTATGACTAGTAAATTGGTTTTTATAAAATCACTAATGCTTTACAGTGTACAATTGGAAGAAAACTAAATTGATGGGTATCTAATGGTTTCCTATAGTTCTAAAACCCTATTGTTTCATACTGTGGCTTTATCTTTTAGGGAAAAAAAAAACACTAACCGTGAGTATCATTTTTTAAAAAAAAGTTTCCATAGTGCCAAACAGTATTTTAAGCACTTCACTAATCTGAATTAACATAAAATTTCAACATCCACAACTACTTTCATTAGTACAATTTTAAATATGAAGAAACTCACTGCACCTGGTATGTATACCAAATTCAGTGGACTAACAAAGCTATTTCGCACTATATTAAAGTGTTTTTAATCTTTTGCAACAAGTCCAATTCATAAAACTTTGTCTCAGGACTGGAGCAATGGCTCAGTGGTTAAGAGCACTGGCTCCTCTTCCTGAGAATCTGGGGTCAGCCCCCAACACCCACATGGTGTTTCACAGTTGGTGGATTATCGGTTCCAAGGAACCCCACTTTTCTAGTCTCTGTTGACACTGCACACAAGTGGTACACAGACGTGTATGTAGGCAAAATAGCCATACACATACAACTAAAATAAACAAATCTTTTACAGATAAAAAAGCAAACAAGAAAGCATGGCAAAAAAGCAAATAAACAAACAAAAACGCATTGTCTTCCCTGATTTTACCATTGTAACCTACAGAGGCATTATAAAAATTACTCAAGCTGAGAGGCGATATCCATTACAGACTCTTAATGTATTCTGTTACTGTGTACTGTAGTTGATCCTAAGGCATGTGCCTAGTAACAGCACACCAGAGAGCATTCGTACTTGCAATATTGCGCACATGATGCTGTTAACACAGTGTGGTGCACACTTTGGGCTGCAGTTATATACACACATCCTTAGTCACATTCATCTTCATTATCGATAGTGTAAAAACAAACATCCAACCAATTGAAGCAATATCTACCTACCAGGCGATCACTGTCAAAAACCCATCTTTCCTGAATTCATTGGATGGATCTAGAATTTGAGATGCAATGCTCTTAACCACAAATTAAATTGTATGTATAGTTTAGACTGCGGACTAAACAGATTTGAAATATTTCAATTAAGTTATTTTATTCTGAAACAGGATTTTACTGTGTAGCCCTAGCTTACCTGACGTTTTCTCTATAGATCGGGCTAGCCATAAATTCAGAGATCTACCCCTGCCTCTGGACTGCTGGAATTGAATGTGTGCATCAACACACCAAGCATGATTATGTTCTTCTAAATAAATAACAGAGAAGGTTGAGGCTCAATGGTACCTGCAGTAAATCTAGTAATATTCCACAATTTTGTTTGTGTGTTAAATACGTAGGGTATTATGCTATATAGTGGCTTTGCCACTGGAGACTCAGCAATGAACTTGACAAAGCATGTACACTCTCTACACTTGGGACTCTCTCTCTCTCTCTCTCTCTCTCTCTCTCTCTCTCTCTCTGGGTGTGTGTGTGTGTGTGTGTGTGTGTGTGTGTGTGTTTACGTCTGGAGACTAGAGGACATTCTTGACTATCATTCCTCAAGCACTGTTCACTTTTTATTGTTTTGTAAGAAAGGGTGTCTCATTGGCCTGGATCTTACCAAGTAGGTTATGCTAGCTTGGCAGAGAGCCACAGGGATGTACTTATTGACAATTCCCCAGCAACCCAGCTTAAGTTTTATTTTGATTAATTCTTTGAGCCTTTCATACAATATGTTTTGATCCTGTTCATTCACCCGAACTCCTCCTTTAACTCCTCCCAAATCGGCCTCAGCCCTTATGCCTCTACTTTATGTTTTCATTTTCTGGGGCTCAAACACTGCCTTCCCACCTGCTTAAAAGGATAGCAGTTTCTTAACTAAGCTATCTCTTCAGCACTCAGAGAAAAATTTTCTGCATTGAATTTTTGGAGTTTTGTATATTTTTTATCAAAACCTACACTTGAATTATCCCTTTGGAAGAGAGACAGTAAGAATTGAGGTCTTCATTTATTTATAAAAATTGAGCCCCCCTTTTTATTATTAAAAGGATCATACTATATTTATTTTTAATTAAAACATTTGAGATTTTAAAAATCAATCAAATTATAGCAGAATTATAAGGAGAAAGATCAACTGGTTTAAAGTGGGAATATATATATTATATGTATACACACATACACACACACACACACACACTCACACACACATATATATATATATATGTAATTTTTTTTCCAAATTGTAATTTATACTCATTCATACAGGGGTTATAAACACAAAAAGGCAGGACGTGGGGAAGGGGATGACACTGGAGTGTGGGTGTTCAGGGGGAATACAGATATTTTTCAGAACAGGGTATCGGCTGGGTGGAGGTTCAGGGGACAGGGCACTATGACTCTGCCTATGATTTGCTTGTCCTTATCTAAGTTGGTATTATCTGCCAAGGCTACCTATTTACAAGGTCTATGACTACTCAGGCTGGTAAATTTCCACAAGAGCTGCCTGTTTACAATAGCTTACAGCCATCTGTTTCAGTATTTTTCCACAGAGACCCAAGACTTGGTGTTAGTATACATGTATGACAGGCCTATTGCTGAGTTTAGGCCTATGGATGATTTTAGGCCTTCAGTGTGTAAGCAGGACTGCCCCTGATATCTCCTACAGAAGGTCTGTGGTGATTCTAATCTTGCGAAGGCGGGGATGGAGGCCTGACCTCCAGTAATTGAAAGGGACTTTGTAATGGCTCTGGTCACCCTGTTGTTGTCCAGTGAGGCATGAGGGCCGTACCCAAGGCAACTCTTATAAGGACAACATGTAATTGGGGCTGGCTTGCAGCTTCAGAGGTTCAGTCCATTACCATCAAGGTGGGAACATGGAAGCATCCAGGAGACATGATATAGGAGGAGCTGACAGGTCTATATCTTCATCTGAAGTCTGCTAGCAGAATACTTGCTTCCAGACATCTAGAACGAGGGTCTTAAAGCCCATGCCCACAGGAACACACCTACTCCAACAAGGCCATACCTTCTAATAGTGCCACTCCCTGGGCCAAGGATATACAAACCATCACAACGCTCAAGTGAAAGTATCTTATCACTCTTCTTAAAATACACTGCACCTTTGACTCCCCCTCCTAGTACTCCCCACTTGTTTTTGCATTTTTTGAAATTATTAGAAAATAAGTATGCTCTGTCTCATAGAATCTACTATTGCTGCTATTTGAGATACAAGCACCCTGTCTTTCTTGGGGTTTCTATTGCTGTGACAAAACGCCATGAGCATTAAGACAAGTCGGGGAGGACAGGGCTTGTTTGGCTTACACTTTCATATAGCTGTTCATCATCGGAGGAAGTCAAGACAAGAACTCTCACAAGGCAGGAACCTGGAGGCAGGAGCTGATCCAGAGGTCCCAGAAGAACATAGCAAGACTGTACCTTGCCAACACACAAGAAACATGTGGATATATGGAGATGTATCTCAATTGACACTAGTCTAGCATAACTGATGTCCTGCAGTCTATCCCCAGACCCACATAAAACTGGGACTGGTGGTACATGCCAGTGATGACAGAAAGAGGGGGAAGGCTAAAGGCAGTAGGATCACAAGTTCATCCTCAGGTACAAGAAAATTCCTAGCCAGTCTGAAATACATGAAACCCCAACTTTTAAATTTTTTTGATTAATTTTTTATTGGACACTTTATTTACATTTCAGATATTATCCCCTTTCCCTATTTCCCTCCAACCAGAAGCCCCATCCCATCTCCCTTCCTCCTGCTTCTATAAAGATGTGCCACCACTCACCCTCCCACTTCCACCTCCTCACCCTCGAATTCCCCCACACTGGTGCATCCAACCTTCACAGGACCAAGGACTTCCTCTCCCACCTATGCCCAGCAGGGCCTTCCTCCCCTACATATACAGCTGGAGCCATGGGTCCCTCCCTATGTGCTCCCAGGCTGGTGATTTGGACCCTGGGAGCTCTAATTGGTTGGTATTGTTGCTCTGCTCATGGGGCCACAAACCCTTTCAGCTCCTTCAGTCTTCTCTCTAACTCCTCCATTGGGAATCCCAAAATCAATTCAATGGTTAGCTGTGAGCATCTGGCTCTGACTATGTCAGACTCTTGCAGACCTCTAAGGAGACAGCTATATCAGGTTCCTGTTGGCATGTACTTCCTGGCATCCACATCAGTGTCTGCCTTTGGTAATTTCACCTGGGATGGAGACCCTGGTGGAGCAGTCTCCAGATGACCCTTCCTTCAGTTTCTGTCCCCTGCTTTGTCACCATATTTGCTCCCATGAGTATTTAGTTACTCCTTCTAAGAAGGACTAAAGCACCCACACTTTGATCTTCCTTCTTCTTGGGCTTCATGTAGTCTGTGTATTGTATTTTGGGTATTCTGAGCTTTTGGGCTAATATCCACGTATCAGTGTGCATACCATGTGTGTTCTTTTGGGATTGGGTTACCTTACTCAGGATGATATTTTATAGTTCCATCCGTTTGCCTAGAATTTCATGAATTCATTGTTTTTAATAGCTGAGTAATACTCCATTGTGTAAATGCACCACATTTTCTATATTCATTCCTCAGATGAAGGACATCTGGGTTCTTTCCAGCTTCTGGCTATTATAAATAAGGCTGCTGTGAATATAGTGGAGCCTGTATGAAACCCCAACTTTAAAATAAAGAAAAAGATGGGGGACTCAAGGAGACTGAACTACTAACCAAAGAGCACACAGGTACTTAACCTAGTCCCCCTCACATTTGTAGTAGATGTTCAGCTTTGTCTTCCTGTGGGTCCCCTAAAAATTTAAGGGGGTCTGTCTCTGACTCTGTAGTTTGCCATTGGATCCCCTTCCCCTACTTGGACTGTCTGGGTGGGCCTCAGTGGGAGAGGATGTGCTTAGTCCTGCTGGGACTAGATGCCCCCAGGAGGTACTCAAGGGCTTCTGGAGAAGGGTAGGGGATGATGGGAGAGGGATTTGTAAGGACAGGACTGGGAGGAGAGGAGGGGGCGGGGCTGTGTTTGGGATGCAATATGAATAAAAACATACATTATGGAAAAAGGAAAGTAAATGTTTGTAGAATTTCTGTTAGTCAAAATTTGACAAAGGCAGAGTTGTTCAGCCTAATCAATGATGAGCTTAAATGAAAGAGTGACTAGTCATCCCCAGTGGCCTACAATATTGCCCGCTTGGGAGTAGGGACTTCAAAAATAATGTATAAAGAATGATAGCATTTCCAAGAATTAGTAGAAAGAAAAGTAGGTCACAACCACCTTTAAGAATCGTTCTTTTAAAAGTTCATACGTTTTGTTTGTGATCACAGACTGGGTACATTTAATAAATGTTGTGTGTTTAGTTCTAACTCTTCGGTTCAGCGTATTCACTTTGCAGTTATCTTTGATATATTCTTTGTATTTAAGAAATACAATTTCTGAAGCTGTGTATCCTTTCAGTGTACTGCGCTAAGTACTTTATTTAAAAAATGCATTTTAAGAAGTCTGATCTGAAGGAAGATCTTTAGCAACTCAATTCTACAATTTTCTATTTTCATGTGCATTGACTAATTCACCCACCCTGCACTCGGGAGCGACTACAGATAATTATCCTTACACTAATAACAATAGCAACTGATGTTTTACTGAGAACGTTTGTGCTAGTACCTTTCCTGAAGGCTGTACATATATTATCTGATTTTGTTTATACTACAAGCGCAAAGTTGCCACATCCATGTTTCTTAACTACAAAGCACCGACTTACTAAATACACGTGAATGTGATAACCCTAAAATGTTTTCTTTTCCTGACCCAGTTCCTGCATCAGGACCACTAGACCTCCTGGTTTTTTTTTTTTTTTTTTTTTTTTTTTTTTTTTTTTTTTTTTCTGTATTTCAAGACAGGATTTCCCTGTATAGTCCTGGCTGTCCTGGAACTCACTCTGTAGACCAGGCTGGCCTCAGAAATCCGCCTGCCTCTGCCTCCCAAGGGCTGAGATTAAAGGCGTGCGCCACCACTGCCTGGCTAGACCTCGTTTTTTTTTTTTTTTTTTTTTTTTTGCTGCTTCCTATTTTCCACCACCTCTTCATGCTCTCCTTTGGGGGGCTGGTCAGCAGCGCTTTTTGCTCCTCCTTCTGGGCAGCTGCTGTATTTTGGAAACCCTGACAACCCCCTCTTCTCTCCTCCCATCCCCGTGCCTCCCTATCCCCCAGATGTACATCAGTGCGCTAGGGAACCCAAGGACCGAATTGTGCCACGTACTTCTCTCGTGCATCTCCCTAGAAACATTGTCTCAAAGTCTCAAAATAGGGGCTCAAAGCACAGGCGGGAAAGCTGATGCGCACGCGTGGAATCTTTTGAGTCTCGCTTCTGGGCGGAACCAGACCAGTCCGTGCCAAGAGCTTTGCGCGCCTGTCTGGAGCGTCTTTTCTCCCGGTTTTTGAGCAGGGCAAGTAAGCTTTTTGGAGTGCAAGGAGTTTTCGGTTTTCTCACAATGTCGGGTGAGTCGGGTCAGCCTCAGCCAGGACCCTCGCACGCTGGTGAGCGCCACTCGGAGCGCCACTCGGAGCTCCGGGAAACAGATCAGGCTGGGGTTCCAGGAGGAGTGATCCGAAGAGCTGGTGTCCAAAGGCGCAGGTCCTGGATCCAAAAGGTTATTGAGCAAATAACTGGCTCCCCTAGACAGTGTGTCACCCTCTCTGAAGTGGTACCTGTCACTGTACTGGCCGTCCAAAGATACCTTTTAGAGGATGAGCCACGGGATACAGTGCCCAAGCCTCCCCTTTACTGCTATGATGTGACAATCTCAGACGGGGTGTACCAGGAGAAGTGCTACTTAGACCCCAGCTTAAACTTTCTAGTTTATCAGAATATTCTTAAAGTTGGCATAGAAATGAGAATTTCCAGAGTCTCGTGCATTTACAATGAGAAAAGATTGGGCCAGGGAATCCTGTGCATAGATAAGGTCCACTGTGGGGAGCCTCTAGATGTTGTTTCTGTAGAAACTCCATTTAGAAACAGAGCACATGAGGAAAAGCCAGAGAGGCCTCTAAGAGGGGGCAAGAGTCACTACCTGGCTCTGTGGAATAACGAAGATCCGTACGGAGATATATGGAAGACCAACAAGCAACCCGAGGACTTCAATTTTAACAGTAAGTAATTGGAGGGAATTGGAGACAAGTTTTAAAGAGTGCTCGGAGCTTGGCAAGGTGGCACACACCAGGAAGACCCAGCATCTAGAGGGGGGCTGGGGCAGGAGAATTGAGGGCAAGTTCCAGGGTAGTCTGAGTCCCAGAAAGGCACCTTGTCTCAAAAACAAACAGGAGCAACAACAGCAACAAAACAGTTAAAGAGTTTGGAAGCTCATGATAACAGAAAACAAACTGCTTCTGTTGTTTTGTTCATTACAAGTGGGGTGAGAAGGTGGGGTACAGGGTAGTGAAATAGGCTGCTTAACTTCAAGCAGCCTGTGTCTCTTGCAAAGTGCCTTGAAATACTTGGGTGTGGTTTAAATTTAGTTTAGCAGAAAGATTAAGGATGTGGTTCTCAGGACTCCTCCTGTGATGTACACACACACACACACACACACACACACACAGAGAGAGAGAGAGAGAGAGAGAGTTTTAATTAATATTAGTTCCAGTCCTATTTCAGTTATAAAAAATATGTAGGTTGAAGAGTGTATTGATTTGGATTTTACATAAACATGAAGTATTTCCAGCCTTGTATGTTTTAGCACTTAACGTTTGTTCAAAGGGGATATTCAGTGATTTGATAACTTATATTGACTAAAACACCACATTTATGTCACTGAATGTAAAATTCATGCAAGTATTATTTTTTGAAGGTTTGATGATTGTACAAAGGCTTCAAGTGATCAGTTTTCTTGATACAGGAAGTTCATATTTCCTGTATCAGAAGTAGGAAGTCAGCCAGAAAATGAAGTTTGTCATCAATAAATGCTCTTTTTAGTATAAGACATGTAATTAAGGCAGATGATAACACTACAGGCTGAGCACATAAAAAATGGGAGGAAAAATGCCAAAAGAAAACCAAGAAAAACTAAACAAGTGTGTAATATACATTTACTGGTTTTCGATCTTTTTTGGTTTTCGAGGCAGGATTTCATATATCTCGGGCTAGCTCCAAACTCTTGATCCTCCTACCTCCATCTCCCAGGTGTTGGAATTACAAGAGTACTTGACTATACCTTAGGGTCCAACCCGGATTCCCTACATGCTAAGCAAGCACTGTACCTGTGGAGCCACTTGCCCAGCCACACCCCCTTTTCTCTTTATCTTGCCATCACAATTCTAAGTCATAAGGGATCTTTCTATGACAAGCAAGCATAACAGACTTAAACATGTAAAGAAAACTGATTTAAAAATATTGACTAAAACACCACATTTATGTCACTGAATGTAAAACCCATGCAAGTATTGTTTTTTGAAAGTTTGATGATTGTACAAAGGCTGCAAGTGATCAGTTTTCTTGATACAGGAAGTTCATATTTCCTGTATCAGAAGTATAATCATATCCACTCAAAATGAGGAAAGAAAACATTATTCACATTTGTAGTCAATAACTGCTTAGATAGCTAAGATACAAAAGCAGAGTTCCCGTGGTGTAAATGTTATTCATTTATACTTGCAAACTTCAATTTGTAAAAGGACATTTGGCTTAGAAGAAAGAAATAAAGAGGGACCAATAATTTATAAAAGTATATTTGATGTCTGTTCTTAGAGAAAGTCATATCCAGTAATTATAAAAGTGATATTTTATTACAAAAAGCAATGTCCATGTGCTAAAACTTCAAATTGTGTATTTTAAAGTATATTGTGTTAAAATCATGAGGTCTGATTGTATTAAAAACATGGTGGCAAAATCTAAGAAGTGATTAAAATCAGTACTTCAGGTTTACTGTGGGTTTGAAATTATAAATGACAAAATTTGGAATTTAGTAAAATGCATCTTTAACCGTTGTCTGCCTTAAACATCCCTATTAAAATTCCAAGCCCAAGAGTTTGGTGCACATTTTTGAAAAAATAAAATGAATTATGTGACATTTGCACATAATATATTTTAGGCATCTCTAGGGTATTTCTATAGATACAGTATTCCACAGTGTAGAAATACGATAACTTCTGTAGTTGTACCCATGTAAAGTAATTTATTGTTTTAGGCTTTCTTGGTATTTGCAAACAGTTCCAAAAAAGTAAAATGTGTATTAATTGTATTTGAATATTTCTGTTGAAATGGTGAATTCCTAGAAGTATAATTACTGAATTAAAGAATATTTGAGTTTTTTTAAATTCAGGGGTATTGATAAATTATTTCCTGAAAATTATTTTCTGAAAATTTGCACTAATTTAAACTTAGCAGCGTATGTGCTTTGTCTTTATCTTATCATATCTTCCTTTCTGGAGTTAGGAATTGAACCTAAGGTCTCCTATGTATCCTAAAAGAAGGGCTTTATAGCTGAGTCACCTCCAAAGTCGTCTTTTTTTTATTCATTTCCTGGATTTCTTTGCTAATAGTTATTAAGTTTGTGGTTGCTGAGCACTGCACATTATTTTTGTGGTATCCTGTTACTTCTCTGTTAACTTTGCTTATGTTCTGGGCCTTTGAATCTTTTTTATTAATATGTAGCTTTGCACAGTAACATGAAAAAAGTTTATCCAACCTGATCAATTGTACTCTTGCTGGAGAGTGGTGGCGCACGCCTTTAATCCCAGCACTTGGGAGGCAGAGGCAGGCGGATTTCTGAGTTCGAGGCCAGCCTGGTCTACAGAGTGATTTCCAGGACAGCCAGGGCTACACAGAGAAACCCTGTCTCGAAAAACCGAAACAAAAAAAAAGTACTCTTAAATGGTCAGCATCCATTGTGATCTAGAAATTTTCAAACATCCAAAAAAGATTCAGCCTTGTTCATTCCTTGTTTACATCCTATTTGAAAACTGATAACACACACTGCAACCTTACAAACGTCTATTTTATATTTTTTACTTATTAAAAAAAACAATCAAAACTATGATTTTCAAGCAAGTCCAGGATGGCCTTGAACTTCTTATCCCCTGCCTCCTCTAGCTTCCAATTACTGGGACTGTGGACAGTGTGACAACCATGGATTGTTTGTTTTGTTTTTTCTAATTTTAATTTTTACACTTTTTATTTGTGAGTTTAGAGGGCACGGCAGAAAACACATAAGTACCTTGATTTCACTGTGAGTGGATGAAGGTCATGGGACAACTTTGGGATATAGGTTCCCTCCTTGCACCACCTGGGTCCAGGGTGACAAGATCTTTCACCCACTGAGTCAGCTTGCTTACCTTTTCTCTTTCCTTTCAGCCCAGGCTGGCCTGGAACGCAAAGTCCTCCAGTCTCTGAGATCACAAGCATGTGTACCATTATGCCCAGATTTTTGTTTGTTTGATTGATTATTATTGCTTTATTTTTATTTTATGTGTATGGGTGTTTTGCCTGCATGTATATATATGTACAGTGAGCGTCACTGGTGTTCAAGGACTTCAGAAGAGGGGTGTTGGGTGCCCTGAAACTGGAGTTAAAGATGATTGTGAACCATGTGGTTGCTGAAAAACTGAATATAAGTCTTATACAAGAAAAAAACAAGTAATCTTTTATTTTTTTTAGATTTGCACATTTTATTTATTTATTTATTTTTACATCTTTAACAACCCCAGTTTCCCCACCCTCCTCTTCTCCACCCTCATCCATGCCTCCTCCCTTTCTCTTCAGAAAAGACTAGGCCTCTCGTGGATGTCAACCAGCCATGGCACATCAAGTCACACTAAGACTAGACACCTCCTCTCCTGTTAAGGCTGGAACAGGGCAACCTAGTAGGAGGAAAGGGTCTCCAAAGCAAGCAACAAAGTCAGAGACAGACCCTGTTCCCACTCTAAAGGATCCCACACACAACTGTTACATATGCATCGAGGACCTAGGTCAGCCCCGTGCAGGCTCACTGGTTGGCAGTTTAATCTCTTTGTGCATCTGTGAACCCAGATTAGTTGATTCTGTGGGTCTTCTTGTGGTGTCCTTGACTCCTTTGGCTCCTCGTCTCCCTCTTCTGTAGGATTCCCCAAGCTCCGCAAGCCTAGTGTTTGGCTGTTGGTCTCAGCATCTGTTTCTTTTTCTTTTTATAATTTATTATTATTTTTATTGGGTATTTTATTTACAGTTCAGATGTTATCTGCTTACCCCATTTCCCCCTGGCCCCCATCACATCACCCTTCCTCCTGTTTCTCTGTGGATGTGGCACTACCTACCCCTCACTCCCACCTCCCCACCCTCGAATTCCCCCACACACAGCATCCAGCCTTCATGGGACCAAGGATCTCCTCTCCCACCTATGCCCCACAGGGCCATCCTCCCTTGCATAGACAGCTGGAGCCATGGATCTTTCCCTAAGTGCTCCTAGGCTGGTGGTTTAGACCCTGGGGGCTCTGGTTGGTTGTTATTGTTGCTCTGCTCATGGGGCCACAAACCCTTTCAGCTCCTACAGTCTTCACTCTAACTCCTCCATTGGAAACCCCTTGATCAGTTCAGTGATTAGCTGTGAGGATCTGCCTCTGACTATGTCAAACTCTGTCAGACCTCTAAGGAGACAGCTATATCAGGCTCCTGTCAGCATGCACTTCTTGATATCCACATCAGCGTCTACCTTTGGTGACTGCACATGGGATGACTACCCAGGTGGAATGGTCTCCAGACGGCCCCTCCTTCAGTTTATGTCCCACACTTTGTCTCCATATTTGCTCCCTTGAGTATTTGGTTACTCCTTCTAAGAAGGACTGAAGGGCCCCGACTTGGTCTTTCTTCTTCATGAGCTTCATGTGGTCTGTGAATCTTGGGTATTTCAAGCTTCTGGGCTAATATCCAATAATCAGTGAGTGAATATCATGTGTATTCTTTTGTGATTGGGTTACCTCACTCAGGATGATATTTTCTAGTTCCATCCATTTACCTAAGAATTTCTCAAAGTCATTGTTTTTAATAGCTGAGTAATACTTCATTCTGTAAATGTACCACAATTTCTGTATCCATTCCTCAGTTGAAGGACATCTGGGTTCTTTCCAGCTTCTGGCTATTGTAAATAAGGCTGCTATGAACATAGTGGAGCATGTGTTCTTTTTATATGTTAGAGCATCTTCTGGGTATATGCCCAGGAGTAGTATAGCTGGGTCCTCAGGTAATGCTATGTCCAATTTTCTGAGATACCGCCAGACTGCTTTCCATAGTGATTGTACCAGTTTATAATCCCACCAACAGTGGTACCTCATATCTGTCTAGGAAATTGTCCATTTCGTCTAGGCTTTCCAGTTTTGTTGAGTATAGGCCTTTGTAGTAGGATCTGATGTTTTTTTTTTTTAATTTCCTCAGTTTCTGTTGTTATGTCTCCCTTTTCAGTTCTGATTTTATTAATTTGGATACTGTTTCTGTGCCCTCTGGTTAATCTGGCTAAGGGTTTACCTATCTTGTTGATTTTCTCAAAGAACCAGCTCCTGGTTTTGTTGATATTTTGTATAGTTCTTTCTGTTTCTGTTTGGTTGACTTCAGCCCTGAGTTTGATTATTTCCTGCCATCTACTCCTCTTGGGTGTATTTGCTTCTTTTTATTCTAGAGCTTTTAGGTGTGCTGTCAAATTGTTAGTGTATGCTCTCTCCAGTTTCTTTTTGTAGGGACTTAGAGCTTTGAGTTTTCCCCTTAGCACTGCCTTCATGGAGTCCCACAAGTTTTGGTGTGATGTGTCCTCATTTTCAATAAATTCTAAAAAGTCTTTAATTTCTTTCTTTATTTCTTCCTTGACCAAGTAATCATTGAGTAGAGCGTTGTTCAGTTTCCATGTACATGTGGGTTTTCCATTGGTTTTGACATTATTAAAGACCAGCCTTAGTCTGTCGTGATCTGATAGGATGCAAGGGATTATTTCAATCTTTTTGTATCTGTAGAGACCTGTTTTGTGGCCAATTATGTGGTCTATTTTGAAGAAGATAACATGAGGTGCTGAGAAAAGGGTATATTCTTTTGTTTTAGGATGAAATGTTCTATAGATATCTGTTAAAACCATTTGGCTCATAGCTTCTGTTAATTTCAATGTGTTTGTGTTTAGTTTCTGTTTCCATGATCTGTCCATTGCTGAGAGTGGGGTGTTGAAATCCCCCACTATTATTGTGTGAGGTGTAATGTGTGTCTTGAGCTTTAGTAAAGTTTATTTTATGTATGTAGGTGCCCTTTCATATGGAACATAGATTTCAGAATTGAGAGTTCATCTTGGTAGATTTTTCCTTTGATAAGTATGAAGTGTCCTTCCTTATCGTTTTTGGTTACTTTTGGTTGAAAGTTGATTTTATTTGATATTAGAATGGCTACTCTAGCTTGGTTCTTGGGACCATTTGCTTGGAAAATTGTTTTCCATCCTTTTACTCTGAGGTAGTGTCTGTCTTTGTCACTGAAGTGCGTTTCCTGTATGCAGCAAAATTCTGGGTCCTGTTTGTGTATCCAGTCTGATACTCTGCATTTTTTTATTGGAGAATTGAGTCCATTGATGTTAAGAGATATTAAGGAAAAATGATTGTGGCTTCCTGTTATTTTTTTATTAGAGGTAGAATTATCTTTGTATAGTTATCTTCTTTTGGGGGTTTTGGAAGATTACTTCCTTGTTTTTTCAAGGTTGTAGTTTCCTTCCTTGTGTTGGCATTTTCCATCAATTATCCTTTGAAGTGTGGGAAGATATTGTGCAAATTTGGTTTTGTCATAGAATATCTTGGTTTCACCATCTATAGTAATTGAGAGTTTTGCTGGATATAGTAGTCTGGACTGGCATTTGTGTTCTCTTAGGGTCTATATGATATCAGTCCAAGATCTTCTGGCTTTTATAGTCTCTGGTGAGAAATCTGGTGTAATTCTTAAAGGTCTGTCTTTATATGTTCCTTCACCTTTTTCCCTTACTGCTTTTAGTATATTTTCTTTGTTTTGTGCATTTAATGTTTTGATTATTATGTGACAGGAGGTGTTTCTTTTCTGGTCTAGTCTATTTGGCGTCCTGTAGGCTTCTTGTATGTTTATGGGCTTCTCATTCTTTAGGGTAGGGAAGTTTTCTTCTATAATTTTGTTGAAGATATTTATTGGCCCTTTGAGTTGGGAATCTTCACTCTCATCATATCTATTATCCTTAGGTTTGGTCTTCTCATTGTGTCCTGGATTTCCTGGATGTTTTGTGTTAAGAACTTTTTGCATTTTGTGTTTTCTTTGACAGCTGTGACAATATATTCTATGGTATCTTCTGCACCTGAGATTCTCTCTTCTATCTCTTGTATTCTGTTGGTGATACTTGCATCTATGACTCCTGATTTTTTTTCCTAGGTTTCCTATCTCCAGAGTAGTCTCCCTTTGAGATTTCTTTATTGTTTCTATTTTCATTTTTAGATACTGGATGGTTTTGTTTAACTTCTTCATTGTGTTTTTTTGCAGTTTTGTAAAGGATTTTTGTGTTTCCTTTTTAAGGGCTTCTACCTGTTTACCTGTGTTCTCCTGTACTTCTTTAAGGGAGTTACTTATGTCCTTCTTAAAATCCTCTATCATCATCATGAGAAGTGATTTTAATTCTGAATCCTGCTTTTCCTGTGTGATAAGGTGTCCAGGGCTTGCTATGGTGGGAGAACCGGGTTCTGATGATGCCAAGTAACTTTGGTTTCTGTTGCTTATGTTCTTGCACTTGCCTTTTGCCATCTGGTTAACTCTAGTGTTACCTGCACTCACTGTGTCTGACTGGAGTCTCTCTTTCCAGCTATCTTGCTTGTGTCAGAACTCCTCAGAGTCCAGATATCTCTGTGATATTGTGATCCTAAGCTCCTGGGTGGAAGAACTCCTGGGACTCAGGCCGCCTCTGGGATCCTGAAATCCTGCTGCTCTGAGTGCAGTGGTTCCTCTAGGATAGCTCAGGATAGGATGCCTCCAGAAAAGCAGACCAGCTAGGTGTCTGCTGCTCTGAGTGCAGTGGCTCCTCTAGGATGGCTCAGGGTACAGTGTCTCCACAGGAGCAGACCAACTAGATGTCTGCCCCAGACAAAAGGATGGGGATGGGGGCAGAAGGGAAGTGATATTCCGGAGGGGCGGGGTTTGGGTTGTTGATGGGTCCTGAGCACCCCTGGCTCCCAGTTGTAACTCTGGAGCATAGGGAGTGGGAGGATGTTCTTACCCACTGCTCTGAGTGCAGTGACTCCTCTAGGATGGCTCAGGATATGGTGTCTCCACAGGAGCAGATCAGCTAGGTGTCTGCCCCAGCCAAAAGCTCAGCATCTGTTTCTATCAGTTGCTGTATGAAGCCTCTCTGATGGCAGTTGGGTTAGGTACCAGTCTATGAATACAGAAGAATATCATTAAGAACCATGTCACTGAGAATTTTTTTTTTACAAAGAGGACTCAAGGAGGGGATTCGTGAACTTGCCTTGAGGGGGAAATAGAATAGACATTGCAGTCGAATGAGTGGGGGAGCTGATGGTCTGGATGGGGAAAGTGAGGTCAGTAACAGGAAGAATAGGGAAAAATGGGGAGGATACAAGGAGAGAGTACTAGGAAAGGCAACTGGAATCAGGGGGGATCTCTGGGATGAACTAGAAACCCACTGCAATAGAAACTCCCAAGAGTTTATGAGGGTGACCCTAATTAAGACTTCTAACAATGGAAGACTCAAAACCTGAACTGGCCATATCCTATAACCAAGCAAGACTTACAATAGAGGGATTGGGACACCAATCCAGACACAAAACCTACTACCTACAATTTGCCCTGCCTATGAGATATTCTGGGGTAAAAGGTGGCACAGAAAGTGTGGGAGTGACCAACCAATGACTGGTCCCCTTTGAGACCCATACCATGCATGAAATGTAGCCTACCCCTGACACTGTCTGGAGGGTCAGAACCCAGAGGTTGGATAGCCCAGGGATCTAGGATAGAATCAAACACAACTGGCACCAAGAAAGGCAACAAGTACTCTTAACCCCTTAGCCCCCTCTCCAACCCCAGGGAAAACAAACCTAGGTCTTTGCAAGAGTACCAAATAGGCCATCTTCTCAGGTCCTGGAGAAACTGCTTTGTTTCGCCATTGTAGAATGAAAGCAGTCCTAGACAATATGTAAATTATTGGGTCTAGTTGTATTACCACATACTTTATGCAAAACAGGGATTTATTTTATCTTTTATTTTATTTTTGATGTAGTCCACAGAACATGCTGGCATGAAACATCTGTTCTTTCTCAAGCCTTCTGCATCCTAGGATTAAGAGTATATACCACGAAATCTTGCATTTTTGTTGTGTGTGTGTGTGTGTGTGTGTGTGTGTGTGTGTGTATGTATCTGTAGGTGTATGTGTGTGTATGCATGTGTCTGTGTCTGTATGTGTGTTGCTACATATTGAACTTGAACTTTGTCCATGCTATTCAAACACTTTACTACTGAGATATATCTTCAGCCTTTACTTTTTTTAATTTTGAGACAGGGTCTGGCTTAGTTGGCTAAATTGGCCTTCAGTTCACTTTGTAACCCAAGGAGGCCATCTTCCTGCCCTAGACTCTTAAGTAACTGAGATTATAAGCCTGCATCACCAGCCCTAGTTTTACCATTAATTTTTAAGGCACAATTTATTGTTAAAATTGTCCTGCCTACAAAATGTACAAGGATAAAGATGGAGCAGAAACTAAGGGACCAGCCAACCAATGACTGTCTCATCTTGAGACCTAGCCCATGGGAAAGAGTCAACCCCTGGCACTATTAATGATATTCTGCTACGCTTGTATACAGCAGCTTAGAATAGAATAACTGTCTCCTGAGAGGCTTCAGCCAGCAATGGATGGAGGCAGATACAGAGACCCACAGCCAAACTTCAGGCAGAGTCCAGGGAGTCTTGTCGAAGAGTAGGGGATAGAATTGAGCAAGACAGTGGGGTCAAGGAGACCACAAGAAGATCCACAAATCTAACCTGGGACTATGGGGCTCACAGCGCCTGGGTCAGCAACCAGAGAGCATGCAGGAGGTGGACCTAGACCCCCTACACATTTGTAGCAGATGTGCAGCTTAGTCTTCATGTGGTTCCCCTAAAAAGTAGATGAGGGCTGTTTCAGTCTCTGTCCCCTGCCATTGGATCCCATTCCCCAGTATTTGGATTGCCTGGCTGGGTCTCAGTTGTAGAGAATGTGCCTAGGCATGTGGGGACTAGATATCCCAGGGTGGGGTGGTATCCAAGGGGGCTTCTCCTTCTCTTAAGAGAAGGTGTGGGAGTGATGGGGGAAGATTTGTAAGAGTGGGACTGGGAAGAAAGGAGGGAGGGGTTTGTGATCGGGATGTAAAGTGAACAGAATAAAATAAAAGAATTTGCAGCTGGAGAGTTGGCTTAATTTGTAGGTGCAGGAGAACTTCATTTTCAAACATGAGATCTGACTTTAGATCCCAGAATCCACATAAAATAAAAGGCTTGTCATAGTACTATAGTGGTAGAGACAGGCATGAGAGACCCAATCTAAAAGGAATGTCAGAGTGCTAGAACCAGACCCCCCAATGTATTCCTCTAATAATGTACTCTACTTCCTCTAATGAACATATGTTCATACAGTTAATTTCATAACTGATTAATACCTTCTTGGTGAAAGTTACCCTACTATGGTTCAATAATTTTCCTCTATATTTCTTTTTGCCTCATTCTCTTCTTTATGATAATGATATTATCATCTTGGTGGCATTTAGGTTAGCACTGATAAATGTGAGTGGTCTAATCAGACCTCAAAGGTGCTTTCTGTGATGTGTGTACACATGTGTTTATGTGTGTTGATGCAATCGCAAATGTGCACATGTGTGTGTTTGGAGGCCAGAGGACAACCTGGAATTTCATTCTTTAAGTAACATCCACCATTTTAGTTTTGAGATGGCACCCCTCACTGGCTTTTAACTTGTGACAGTTATACAGTAGGCTAACTGTCTAGCAAGACTGAGGGATTTCTCTGCTTCTATCTCTACCACGCTGAGAATACAAGACTGTACTGCCATGCCCAGCTTCTTTTTTTATGGGGGTGGTTCTGGGAGTTATGTTTGTAAGACAAGCAATTTCCTGCGTGAGCTCTTTCCAGTCTCTCAGTTGTGTTTTAAAATTCAAGTTTCTGAGTCACACAATAAGTGTCAGATTTATTAGGGTTGAGGTAGATCGAGTTCCCTGGGGGTGACACAGATTCAACAGAAACGACACTTTTAGTATCACTGGACCAATGTAACCTTTTTCCAGTCTTTAATTTCATTTTTGTTTTATACTTGCCTTTTCTAAGAAGGATACTATTAAGATTCATGTATGTCTCTGGTTGGGCTGCATATGGGATGGATCCCCAGAAAGGCCATTAGAGACTACCCCACCTGGAGAATCCATCCCATCTGCAGACACCAAACCCAGACACTATTGCTGATATCAAGAAGTGCTTGCTGACAGAAGCCTGATATAGTTGTCTCCTCAGAGGCTCTGACAGAGCCTGACAAATACAGATGTGGAATCTTGCAGCCAGCCATCGGACTGAGCACAGGGACCCCAATGGAAGAGTTAGAGGAAGGACTGAAGGAGCTGAAGGGATTTGCTACACCATAGTAAGAACAACAGTATCAATCAACCAGACTCCCCAGAGCTCCCAGGTACTAAACCACCAACCAAAGAGTACACATGGAGGGAACCATGGCTCCAGCTGCATATGTAGCAGAGGATGGCCTTGTCAGGCATCAATGGGAGTAGAGGCCCTTAGTCCTATGAAAGCAGGATAAGGGAATGAGTGGGTGGGTGGGTGTTGGAGTACCTTCATAGAAGCATGGGGGAGGGGAATGGGATGGGGGTTTACAGAAGGGAAACTGGGAAGGAGGATAACATTTGAAATGTAAATAAATAAAATAACCAATACAAATTTAAAAGTAAAATTTAAAAAAATTCATGTGTGTGAGGGTACACAATGGGGGATGGGCTGCACATGTGTGTGTCTGAGTGTGGAATCCAGAGGTCAAGGTCAGATATTATTACACAGAAATATGAGTATGGGTGTTTTGATTACATATCTATCTGTGTAACACATGATTGTCTGGTGCCCAATACTGCCAGAAGAAGGTGATGGGTCCTCTGGAATTGAAGTTACAAACGGTTGTGAGCTGCCTGCTGGTACTAGGAATCAAGCCTGGAGTCTCGGGAAAAGCAACCAGTGTTCTTAACTGCTGAGTCATCTTGCCAACACCAAGATGCTATTTTTTATATAAAATAGTCTCACTGCATTTCTCACTACGTTCGTTTTTTTTTTTTCATGTGTTTGGAGTGGAATCTAGGGCCTTATGCATCCTGAATGGGTACTGTACCTCTGAGCTAAATTCCTAGCCTTTCCAAATGTTGATTATTTTGTCAGTACTGAAAATTGAATCCATAGCTTTGTGAATATGAAGTCAGTGCTCTGCAAACTGAGCTATATTCCTCCTCCTGATTTTATTTGGTAAAAGTATTCATTTTTCAAAACAAATGTTTATATATTTAGGTAATTGATGGTTTCTTCATTTCTAAGTATATAATGTACATATCAACCAATGAGTATAAACCACATAAACAAAAGCTCTTCAAGATATTTAATATCTTTGGCAGGCATGATGGTGCATGCCTTTAATCTGAGCCTTTTGAAGACAGAGGCAGATGGATCTCAGAATTCGAGGGTAGCCTGATCTATATTACTAGTTCCAGGCCAGTCAAGGCTACACAGAGAGACCCTGTCTCAAATACCCACCCCACCAAATTTTATTAATTCTTAATAATGGTAACAGGTCTTGAGACTTAGAGAGTAACTATTCTACTGTTTATTGTCTAAATGTTGCATTGAATATCTGGTTTTTTTTCTTTTTTTGGTAATGAAGCATATTTAGTACCATAGAGATACACAGATAATTCATTATCTATTATTGGCCTGTAACTATATTTTAGGTTTGAGATTTATCTATATTCTACAAAAAAGTTTATGTCAATTAAGAAGAAAAACTTGGAAAGCTTTAAAGTGGCCAGGTGATGTCTTTTAAATTTATTTCAGCTTATAAATAAAGGAGATAATATCTGTCTCACTCAAGATTGTTCCATGTACATTGTAGATAATTAAAACCTGATCTTTGATTTGACTATATTGAAAAGAAAATTGCTTAATTATATTATATCAACTATTAGGACTTCTGAGACTGCTAGTAATATACTTTGAGAATATGGAAGTAAAACTATCCATAATGTCTTAATACATTATAAGTTTAATGAATGGTATGAATAATTAAAACAGAATTTAAACTAATTAAAAATAGATTAAAAGTGTGACTTTCTTGCTAAAATAATGACATACAATACATAAATATCAATGGAAATGCTACAACAAATATATATTATACATATACATGTATGTATAATACATAAAGTATGTAGTGCATATTTTGGTTTTAAAATTGATATTGTGGAGTATGAAAGCAAAATGTAGAGAGAATTGAAAGTGGAACCCCTTTTAATGATAGAAAATTAATGGGATTTGAAATTTAAATCTTAAATATGGTGAACATCCTTTATACTGTTTTTGTTCTCACACCTGGAGATTAAAATATTTCAAAATAAATTGTATGGTATATGTGAAAATAATAAGTGCTATATGGGAAAACAAGTGTGGACAAGGAATAAGTAAGGGGTTGGTTGCAGTAGAGTAGTTAGAGATATCATTGAGAAAGTGCCCTTTGAGCAAATTGGGAGAGGGGAGAAAGAAAGTCACTTACATATCTAAGAGGAAGATGTTCCAGAATCAGAGTAGCAAGTGAGAATCTAGATCCATATACAGTATGTTTGGAGAAGGTGGAGAAGGTGGAGCCTATCTAGACAAAAGGGACGTGAGGACAATACATAAAAATGTATCAGAAACAATTCTCTATTCTGCTGTGAGTGGTGATAGTTGTGCATGCCTGGAATTTCATTGCATGTTTTGATGAGGGATTAGTATCATGAGTATCAATTCAACCCAGACTGAGTGACTAAATACTTGTGCATGCATGCGTGTGTGTGTGTGTGCGTGCGTGTGTGCCTGTGTGTCCATGCATGCAGTTACTTTTTATGTAAATGTAGGCTTGTCAGTGTACATGTGTCGGCTTACACTTGTGGAGTCTATACGTTCTGCATTGTTATCCACCGGAAGACTACCTCTTTTGAGACAGTGCCTCTTGGTGGCCTTCAGCTCACTAGTTTGGCTGGCCAATGGACCTCAGGAAGCTTCTTGCCTTTGCTGTTCCTGTGCTGGCATTACAAATGTATGCCTGGCATTTTTACATTGGTTTTAGTGACTGAACTCACTTCCTGGAGCTTGCAAGGCAAGCATTTTACCAATGGGATCATGACATTCTCAGAGTCCAACTTTTAATTTTTCTAAGTTAAATAAATGGCTGTTTTTTATTAAAGGAAACATAGATTGGAGGAAAATATTGAGAGATGGATTTAGATCTAAGATTTTCATAATTTAATGAAATGACTTGGTGTGGAAAAAGGAAATTTAGAGGAAACAATATTTTACTTTATGTAAGTGTTTCTCTAATTCTGCATGGTAAGTGCTATGAATATTTCAGTTGTTGTTAGTATATAATATATGTATATACAGAGAACTATAAAGAACTATATAGACAGGTTTTAATTTATAAAGCCTAGCTGGCAAGAATGAGTTGCACTAGATATGGTCTAACATTAGAATAGATCTTTGAAACTATGATGGCATAACAAATATAATTTTTTATTCTTTTATATTTTAGACACCAAAATAATCTCTCTGTCTCATCTTGAGATGACCTGGAATAGCAGAAAGAATTTTCCTGCCTTGCTTGTAAGGATCCTGCATAAGTCAAAACTATGATATTATGGGAAGCCTAATAAAAAGATGATTGAGCCATATCAGGTACAAGTAATGCAAAATAATATATGTTCATCTAAGTGTATAGATTATAACATGCACATGTAAGTCTCTATTGGCAAAAATTACTGATTTAAATAATATTCCACAGGCACACTTAAATAATTTTTGAATGCATACAGAGTCATTTTTACTTCAAAGTAATTTTCTTTTTTTCTTTTCTTTTATATTTTTACCCATCCACAAGACCCCTATCCCACAACCTCTCACTCCTCCCTCCCTTCAAAGTAATTTTCAATGTGATTTTTCTCTTAAAAATTCTTTGGAATTTAGCGTATAGCTCAGTGTTAGAAAACTGGCCTAGCATGTACAAGGCCATTGGTTCATTTCAGTTCCCAGCACCACAAAATACATTTCAAAGGAAAAAAAACTATATCTGTATATAAGACAAAGGTAACCATGCTTTTTTTGATCCTGATCTAGCTGGTCTCTTTCACACTTCTTTTCTTTGTCTTTAATCTTTTCTTCTCTGTGCTTTTTTTTTTTTACCAGCATGTAAGCAGGCTCTAGTCTCCAGTTGAACTTTATAAAAAGAAAATACATCCTTGGACCATATTTTGCCTCTCCTCTTTCTTGCCTTTCATTTACTTCTCAATACAATTAGTTGGCCTTTTCTTCAGCTTATAATTCACTAGTAACTTTCTATTTGTCACTCCACTCCCACACTTTTCTGTTAACTTGGCTCTGTGCTATATAGCGCTATGAGATCTGATGTGTGTGTGTGTGTGTGTGTGTATGTGTATAATATATGTATAATA
Source organism: Grammomys surdaster (assembly GCF_004785775.1). Classification (NCBI taxonomy): domain Eukaryota; kingdom Metazoa; phylum Chordata; class Mammalia; order Rodentia; family Muridae; genus Grammomys; species Grammomys surdaster. The sequence continues at coordinate 198,710 of NW_021604621.1, forward strand.
TGTATATATATATTCATGCTCTGCTTTTTTTACTTAATATTACAGCATAATTTTCCATGTATCAAGAGTTAGCTTAGGCCGGGCGGTGGTAGTGCACGCCTTTCATCCCAGCACTTGGGAGGCAGAGACAGGCAGATTTCTGAGTTTGAGTCCAGCCTGGTCTACAGAGTGAGTTCCAGGACAACCAGGACTACACAGAGAAACCCTGTCTCGAAAAACAAAACAAAAACAAAAACAAAAACAAAAAAAGAGTTAGCTTAGGTGTTTTATTAAGTTCAGATTGTGAAAGTTGTGTATGCTTATGGAAGCAAATTAAGAAAAAATGTAGGGCATATTAAGAGAATAATATTATCCAAGATTTTAGCACTCAGATTATCTACTGTTAATATGGAAATATTATCCCCTCTCTGGTTACTGTGTAAGTCATACGTAAAATTTTATATTTAAATCCCATATATGCATATGTATCATTATTACACAAATATGAGTGTGTGTGTGTGTGTGTGTGTGTGTCTGTGTCTGTGTTATGTTGGATGCCATTAAGTATGTCATATAGCTTCTTATTCATATAAACCGGTTTCAAATATCAGCTGTATCATGTCTTTATGACATTACCTATTTGTTTTCTTAAAGCCTCAATTTTCTTCTTTTCTTTTTCTTTTCTTTTTTTTTTTTTTTTTTTTTGGTTTTTCGAGACAGGGTTTGTCTGTGTAGCTCTGGCTGTCCTGGAACTCACTCTGTAGACCAGGCTGGCCTCGAACTCAGAAATCCACCTGCCTCTGCCTCCCAAGTGCTGGGTTTAAAGGCATGCGCCGCCACTGCCCAGCCAAGTCTTAATTTTCTAATCAGCAAAATGAAAGTGCTGATTATAAATATGTTACAGAGCTGACATGAGGGTACAGTTTCTTAATATGGATAGTTTAACTGTGTTTCAGGTACATACCAAATCCTCCATTTTAGCTATTGTTAGGAATAGTGTCTGATTCAGCTATTCACCATACTCAGTGCCTAACATAGCATCTGGAGGGTAATATGGATTTGATATATGTTTGATGATTGAAGGAATGAATTAACAAAATCTATTGTCATTGATAAGAAAGAGGATCTTAGACTATAACATCATTTAAAAAGAAGTTAGAAGAGCTAGAGAAAACTTGGGATACTGTTCTTTAGATATAACCAGTGTTGTTAATTTTTATATTTTAAAACAGAGAACATACTTTTTGTTTCAAAATACTTATTTAATTATCCTCATAATAACATTGACATTAGTATTTCTTTCTGCCAAATAGTATAACAGAAATAATTCCTACACCATGTATAACAAATTCTGAGAGGCCAGTATAAGTAAAGTTAATGTTATCAGAGCATTGATGGGATTATGTTCAATCAATGTCTATCTAAAATGCTCTAGGATCAGTGAATAATACCAAGGTCCTTCAACCTTGCAAATGATGAAGAATGCTATGAAGACCTTCAAACTATGATGCTTACCTAATTTTTCTGATGACTGCATTGTGTGGTTGCTCTGTATGGTATTGAGTTAAGCATTATGGGAAAAGTAAACATAGCTAAGATTTTCTCTGTGCCTTTGAAGAATCACACAGTAAGTTAGTTCTATCTCTCCGACTTCCAGTATCTTATAGCAGTCTCTCTTTTAGTTTAGCAATCTTAACAGAGTTAACAACCGAGTCATTACTAATAAAAATAAAATTTAAGTGTCATTTTTCTGTCACTATGAAATTTCACAGATAATACCATATAGATAAAAATAGCAAATATGTATATGCTTTTACTCTCTTTCTCTAGACCTATTTGGAGGTTGCTGACAATTCAGGCATGGTGTCAGTTATTATGTGGAATGCTTTGTGTCCAGAGTGGTATAAAAGTTTGAGAGTGGGCTTGATTCTTCTGCTTCAAGATTATTCTGTGAAGAAGAGCTATCCATTAAGAATCCAGCCTGACCCTGTGGATCCACAGATGAAACTAATTTCTACAATGGGTTAAGTATCTAGTTAATTGTTCTCTCATTGCTGTCTTGCTTTGTAAACTGTCATATCAGGCAAAAGTCTGGAAAAGTTACTGAAGCTGTTAGAAACTGGAAAACCTAAATTCATTTAGAAAAATTTTAAGCAGTTAGTTACTAAATTAATAAGCAGGTTAACTTATTAGTGCATTCATTAAGAATGATTATCTGAGACATTTATTGTTGTCCAAAGAATGAGCTCTGTTTGGGATATACTTAGATTTGTTTTTGTTCAGATTTGGTGTGTAATATTAAGTTAATCACTTGAGTATACTTTATAGTTACTATTAAGTACTATACCAAAATGATTTTTATTAAATTAAAAATATTTTATTGTGTATGTGTGTATGATGTGTATTGTGAGCCTGTGTCCTCTTCCCCCACCTCCTTTTCCCTGTCTCGTTCCTTCTCCCCTACCCATCTCTCTCTCTGCCTCTCTCTGTCTCTCTGTCTCTCTCTGTCTCTCTGTCTCTGTCTCTCTCTCTCTGTGTGTGTGTGTGTGTGTGTGTGTGTGTGTGTGTGTGTGTGTGTGTGTGCATGCTTGTAGAGTTCAGAGGACAACTTTGGGAGTCTGTTCTTTCAATCCACCTTGTGATCTGAGGATCAAACTCAAATGATCAGGTTTATATGTCAAATGCTTTTAATCTATTGAACCACCTTGCTGGTCCTTGTTAACTTTATCATTTTATACATTCAGCTTTTTACATAATTGACAATATTATAAGTCAGGACAGTATGAATGATATTATGGAACAATAATATAAAGTAGAAGATGTTATAAAATATTACACAATGTACCAATCTATAAACATAACCACACAGTCTTCATCTTTATAGCTACAGATGAGTATGTAAGAAGAATAAGCTTTTCAAGTGAATGATAAACATTGAGGCAGTATTTAACCTGGGGAGGCATGGAAAAGACAAATAGATTAGGATAAAGTTTATAATCCTTAAAGTATATTTTTATAACTCTACTACTTGAAGCAAAACTGAAGGAAGGAGAAAAGAGCATGTATTATTTCCACATATGAGGTTAAGTTGCATTTTGAAATAATTTTAAAACTCATAGTTGAATGAATGTTATAAAGAACTCCCATATTACTTTATCTCACTAGTTATTAGTTTTTATTTTTGCTATTTAACTCTTTCTCAAGTGCACGTGCACAGTCATCATACATCACTGCATAGTTTTGTATCCTTAACCTTTCAGTAATAATATGTATTTCTAAAGATCAAGCATATTCTAGCCATCTGTGCTAGTGTACCCTTGTAATTCTGTCTCTTGGCAGGGTAAGGCAGGAAAACAAATCAAAGGCCAGCCTTGATCTGTCATAAGACTTTGTTGAAAGAAAAAGAAAGAAAGAAAGAAAGAAAGAAAGGAAGGAAGGAAGGAAGGAAGGAAGGAAGGAAGGAAGAGAGGAAGGAAGGAAGGATGGAAGGAAAGAAGGAAGGAAGGAAAGAAGGAAGGAGAAGGGAAGGGAAAAGAAAAGAAAAAAGTCCCATTTCACAATCACAGTTCAATTATAAAAATCAGGAAACTTAAATTCAACACCTTATTATTAAGAAACCTTTTGTTAATATTCAAATGTTGCCCATTGATGTAATCTTGAACTTTTGTTATTGTTTAAGCTAGTTCTAAAACCCAAGCACTCATGGAAATTACTGTGTAGGGTGTCATGGCATGAAATTTACTGCAATTCTCCTGCCTCGCTTTCCAAAATTGCTGGGATTACATGTGTGTGCCACCATTCTCAGCACAGATTTTTTTCTAATTATTATTATAATCAAAGTTTTGATAACCAATATCTTCAGATGTTTAAGAGATTGTCAGTAAACTTTAACAGTTGTTAGATATGCATGTATTTTTTAGATTTAATTTTTTTCAGAATTTTGTACAAACTTAAGCAAGATTTTAAGTTTTATCATTGACTCATAATAATGTTTTCTGACTTGTATTTCTTGTGTATTAATTCTTAATTCTTCAACTAATTTGTTAAGTTTATTCGCATAAAGATGGTAATTGCTTTTTTAAATATGAGTCTATTGGGGAAGCCCTATGATTTCCTTATTAAATTCTTAACTATTTTGCTGAGATTGTTTAACTCTTGCTAGGAAGAAATTATTACCTCAATAGTTTGCACATTTAGTTCTTTATCTCATTAAATATTCATCATGGAACAGATGAAAAATAAGTCAGTAGATACTTTGAGGATTACTTGTAGAAATAAAAAAAAAGTTTGCCAGAAGAAGCTGATATTAATTGACAACATACACTATCACCCATAGGAAGTTATAAATTATTTTCCATAAGCTAACATATCCAAGGGACAAAATTACTTTAGTGGGGTTAGGGAACTTCCTAGTCATAGAAGATATGGTAAAAAAAAATCACTTTATATATGACAACAGTAAATTACCAAATTCTCTTGATACCTGGTCCAGTATTCCTTGAACTAAATTGCAATTTTTATGGATGAGTTAATTTAATATTTAATTTATTTTTGAGAATTTCACACTTGATTTATCTCACTCCCTCTCTTTCCTCCAATTCCTCCTGTATCCTCCGCTCAAATTCATGACCCTTATTCAGTTATTATTGTTACATACATGTATAGATACATATATGTAATAATAGGTACATATATGTATATATATTTAGCAATTATAGAATTTTGTTTCGTGCTTCCTTATGGATATGTGTTTAGTTCTAACTAGTTGGGATGGGATAATCTATCAGAGAACTCTCCCTTGGAGAGAACTTATTCTCCCAGACTCTGCACTCATTTATTGACTTTAACTAATTAGGGTGGGGTTTTATGAAATTCACCCCATCTATGTTGGCATGCCAACTAGTACTGTCAAGCAGGTCTTGTTTAGGCAACCGTATTGTTGAGATCTCACATCTGCAGTGTCTCTGTCATTTCTAGAGCATATTATTGAGCAGCAGGCTTTCTGGTTCTCTTGTTCCTATGTCTGTCCCCTCTTCCTTAACAGTCCCTGAGCCTTAGCTTCATGAGTTGTGTTGTGGATATGATCTACTGGAGCTGAGCACCCATGTTACTTATTATTTTGAACAGTTGTGGATATCTGTAATAGTCTATCTGCTCCTAAAAGAAGGGTAAATGCTACGAGCATCTTTAAGTATGAGGATAAGTTTTTAGAATGCAGTTAGAAATTATACTGGATGTTCCAGGCCAAAAATTCAAATGGAAGCTTTCTGTGTCTGGCACTATTCTGATTTTGTTTATTCTTTTAGTATGGTGGTGGTGGTGGTGGTGTGTGTGTGTGTGTGTGTGTGCGTGCACACACACACATCTGTATATCTGTCTATGCGTCTGTGTGTTGATAGCTATTGAGGAAAGCATTATCACCCCAGGTGGCTCCTGTGTTTTGTGTGTGTGTGTGTGTGTGTGTGTGTGCGCGCGCGCGCATGTGTGTGTGTACATTACTATAGTATGCATCTTTTAAGTAAGCTTGTTAAATTGTATAACCTATGAATTTTTTCAGCATCTTTAGTGTTGTTCTCGCCTTCCTCCCTCACCCTTAGTATTACCCTCCCTCTCTCCTCTAGATTAGCAGTTTAAGTCCCTTCCCTCTTTTCCCATTTCTCCTTCTTCACAGTACCCTATCTCTAGAGCTTTTTTTCATCCATGCCCCGACCACATTCCAGTCTTACCTTTCTGACTTCTCTGTTAACTTCTGTTTACACACTCAAATCTAAAGACTCAGAGCTATGATCCACAAATAAGAGATCATGAGCAGTTGAAAATATACTGAACATGTCCTACAGTATCAAGCAGGGCTCATAAAGGCTCACAGAGACTGAAGCTGCAGCCAGGGAGCCTGAATGAGTTGGCACCAGGTCCACTGCACATATATTATGGTTGTTACCTTGCTGTTTTTGTGGTGCTCCTAACACTTGGTGAATGTGGGGGTGTCTCTCTTTTGGCCTACTCTTGGGACCCTTTTCCTCCTACTGGGCTGCTTCATCTAGCGTTGATATGAGGATGTGTGCCTAGTCTTATTGTAACTTGCTATACTGTGTTCAGTTAATATCCCTGGGAGGCCTGCTCTTTTCTGAAGGAAAATGGAGGAAGAAGAGGAGTGGATCTTGGCGAGGTGGGGGTGAACAAGGAGGAATAGAGGAAGGGGAAACTGTGGTTGGGATGTATTAAGTGAAAGAAGAATAAATAAAATAAATAAAAATTTAAAAATTAATTATGAATTAAAAATATACTGAGTAAACTAGACCTAAGTCTTAATTTAGATTATACTTCTTACATGTTTGTGGATACCTCTGTATGTCTGTCTGATTCTAGTAGTTGCTTCTGAGCCTTAAAATCACATGAAGACTAGGACAGTATACAGCCTATAGTCAAATAATCAGCCACTATAAAATTAGAATACAACTATAAGCCCATATTTTATGATGGAAAACTGTTTTTGAAAATGTAAAGGTATTTGTGTCTTCAAATATGTAAATGCAAATACATAATTATTTTAAAGTGACAGTGAACCTGGGTGACAATGTATTTAAAATATTCTCTTTAGTCTTTAAAAAGAGCTTTCCTTCTTATTAATGTAGTCGATGTCTCTATTTCCCATATAATTTTGATTACTAGTAGACTTTTTATTTTTCTTTTTTCCTTTTTTTAATTTTATTTTTATTAGTAACTTTTTAAAAAAGTGTTAATCAAAGGCTTTATAAGTTTGGTAATGCTCAATAACAAGATGCCCATACAATCAGAAGTGTAACCCAATACCCAACCTAGCTATACCAACTATCTTTGACTGGTGGAGACATGCAAACATCTGCCTCCATGTTCCTCTCCCCCTTCTCTCTCATCTCCTAGCTCCTCCTCTCCTAGCTCCTCCTCCTCTCCTTACTCCTCTTCTTCCTCTCCTTACTCCTCCCACCATAGCACCTCCTACATATCATCCTTCCTGTTAAGATAAAACTTTTCTCTCAAAATACAATTAGAACAAAACTATACCAATTAATATCAGTAAGGTACAAGATAGACATAATACCCAGTCCATTATTTTGTTGACTAACCAGAACCTCTGTCATCTCTCCTAACTAAAAGAGTTAGATCTGAACCTGGCTTTTTCTTGGTTTAGAATGAATGTCAGCTGAAACTCATCCTCTCAAATCTTTTCTCTCAAAGTGAATAGCTGGGATTGGCTATGAGACTATAAGTCTTCAATCCCATCAGAAATCCAGAATGACTGAATTAACTGAAATTATGGGAAGCACAAAGCATAGCTTCTAAAACTTAGCCAATTTATAGAGACCACTGAACACCTGGACAGTCCCTATATACTACAAAATGTTGGAGCATCCGATCTTCAGCCTTCTGGCCCAGCATCATCTGACAGACCTAGTGATTAAGGGCTGATTACTCTGTCTTGGCAGATATAATCAGTTGACTATTCTGCAAGCGTGTCCTCTTCAGGACAGTAATTTGTCTGTAGAAGAAAAGAGGCAATTCTTGCCTAGTGGCTGTCTCACCACAACTGGAGTAACTCCAAAGATGCTCAATTTCTTCTTAGAATCCACCTCAGGAAGCTGTCAGGAGCAGACAGGTCTCTAATCAAAATGAACCTTAATAAAGAAATGTTTTTAATGTCAATTCTGTGGACTTCTGATGTTTTGAAAACCAGCTATCTATGTAAGGCAATCTGGACTGTTGTCTGTTAACTCCTCTCAGCTATTTCTAATTAAAATATAGAAAACACCCTAACAATAAACTCAGAGCCATGAATTTGCTATAGGCCCTTAACTCACAGGCTAACCGTCTCTAATAAGTTAAAAAAGTTAAAGAAGGACTGGGTCTAAGCCCTGTATTCCTAAATGTGTTATATAGGCACAATGCCTATGAGAGTAACAATATTAATCTCACTTTTATATTAATAAGAAACTCGTACCAATGAAAACCTTAAATTTGAAATCAAAGTAAATTTTGTACCATTTAAGAAACTATAACTTCAGCTTAATAACATACTCCATGCTCCATATTCCATATTCTATATCTATATTCTATATTCCATATTCCACATTCCATACTCCAGACTCCAGACTCTATATTCTACATTTTATATTCTATGTTCTATGTTCTATATTCCATATTCTATTCTATATTCTATATTCTATATTCCATATTCCATATTCCATACTCCATACTCCATACTCCATATTCCATATTCCATATTCTAAATTCCATACTCCATACTCTATATTTTATATTGTATATTCCATACTCCATACTCCATATTCTATATTCTAATTTTTAATTCTATCCTATATTCTATATTCTACATTCTACATTCTATGTTCTATGTTCTATATTCCATATTCTTTATTCCATATTCCATATTTCATACTCCATACTCCATATTCTATATTCTAATTTTTAATTCTATCCTATATTCTATGTTCTATGTTCTATGTTCCATGTTCCATGTTCCATGTTCCATATTCCATATCCCATATTCTATATTCCATATTCTACTCTCCATTCTTCATACTCCATACTCCATATTCCATATTATATATTCTATATGCTATATTTTATATGCTATATGCTACATGCTGTATTCTAATTCTACTGTATATTCTAATTCTATATTCTATTCTATATTCCATATTCCATATTCCATATTCCATATTCCATACTCCATACTAAGGCCATATTCCCTACTGATAATATATGGCTTTATATATGGCCATTCTCTTTTTTGCTAACTAATATTCATTACATAGCCAAATAATAAATTATTTTGAGTCTAAATTGGATTTGACGGCCCACATCTTTAATCCTAGCAGTTGGGAGGCAGAGACAAGAACATCTCTGTGAGTTTGAGGCCAGCCTGATGTACATAGTGAGTTTCAGAGCAGTCAGTAAGACACAGCTGAGATGCTGTCTCAAACAAAAATTAAGAAAAAAGAGTTCAGCTGATTGTATTGCTTTGTAATTTATGGGAAATAAATTATTAAAGTAATATACATTTTTTTTTTTTAGAAATCTGCCTGAATCTTCGAGATCCTCCAACTAACATAGTTATCATTCCAGAAAAGCAGTTGAAATCAGAATGGAAATTGCCAAAACTAATTAACCAATTTGTCACAAGGTAAAATAGTTCCTTCTAATATCTCTTAAGTAGTAATCTTTAAATGTTAGTAAACCAAAAAATAATGGATATAACTTATTCAAAATCTACCCCAGATTAAGCTGTATCAATTATTCAGACAGGTATTTTCATAGTTATTCCTGAAGAATGTCTTGTCACTGTTTAAAGATACAACATCTATTGAACATTTTTTTTCAGATCAGAACTAGACGATATGCCAGAAAATAGCATCTGTGATGTAATTGGTGTGTTATCCTTTGTGGGGAGGGTGCAACGGTCAAAAAAGAGAGGTAAGCTCTTAAATTTGAAAGTGTAGGGGAATGCCAGGGTGGGAAGGCAGGAGTGAGTGGGTAGGTGGGGGAACATCCTCATAGAGGCAGGAGGAGGGGGAAGGGGTGGGAGATTGCGGAAGGGGGACTGGGAAAGGGGATGACATTTGAAATGCAAATAAAGAAAATATCCAATAAAATCAAAAAAATCAAAAAAATAAAAAATAAAACCTAAACAAACGAAAGTGTGTTTAAATATGAGTAGCATTGTGTTCAATACTCATACAATGGCCTTCATGTATCTCCCTGCTCTATCCACATAGAGAATGGTGAAGACTTTTGGTCATACCGCTGGATTCACATCACTGACGGAACTTCAGAGCAACCATTCATAGTGCAGCTGTTTTCCACATCACAGCCAGAAGTCTTTGAAAATATTTACCCAAGTACTCCATACTTTGCTCTTTTTTATTTTTCGAAGCAGCATTGGGAACTTGAAGATAGTAAGATGGGGGGCTGGAGTGATAGCTCAGTGGTGGAGATCATTTGCTGCTCTTGTAGAGGACCCAGGTTTGGTCCTCAGCACCCCCATGGTGTCTCCCAATCATCTATAGCTTCAGTTCCAGGCTATTGGATGCTGTCTTCTGACTCCTGTGGGCATTAGGCATGCACATGGTACATTATAAATACATTCAGGCAAACACTCGTATACCTAAAAGAAAATATATGTGGGTTTTTAAAGGGAGAGTGATCTGACTTAAATAAGTGGCATGACAATGAGTTAGGAGCACAAATGATCTAAAAACATTTCAAACCCTTTCCATGTTGCTATATTTAAGTCTATGTTAATCACTTTCTTGTCTATTCAGGCATTATCTTAAGATTTAAGTCACAGAGCATTATTTCTGTAACACCTTCTACTGGTCCTCTTATGTTTCTCAAATAGTGTTCTTCCTACTTTCTTGTCTCTTTTAACATCTAGGTTCTATCAGTGACAGAAAAACCAATTAATGCCTTTCTGAGTCTGGTTTATTTCACGTAACATGGCAACCTCTAATTATATCTATCCATTTTCCTGAAAATAACATTATTTCATTCTTTATGACTGGTTAAATTATATGGACACACACATATTCTTCCATTTAACTCATTGGAGGTACCTAGGCTACTTTTATATACCTTGGCAATTCTGAGTGATGCTGCAGTAAGCATAAATATTCAAGCCTCAATCAAGCATCTCTTGTATGTTGCCTTTGATTCCTTCAGATAGAGACCCAGGAGTGGCATGGCTGAAACACAGGCAGCTCTGTTTTGGGAGTTTAAGGACCTTTATATTGATTTTTATAGTTTCTGGACTAATTACATTCTGACCAGCAGTGTTGACAGTTTGCGTTTGCTCCATACTCTTTCTAGAGTTTGATGTGTTTTGATTTCTTGATTGTGGCCACTCTGACTGGGCTGAGATGGACTGAATCTCAGTGTAGCTTTTAATGGTATTTTCCTGCTGGCTAAGAATGTTGAATACTCTGACTGGGCTGAGATGGAATCTCAATGTAGTTTTTTAATGGCGTTTTCCTGCTGGCTAAAAATGTTGAGTGCTTTCTTGTACATTTATAAACAGATTGTGTTTTTTTTTCTTTTAAAAAAGAGTCTTATATATTCCAGTTTATGTGGTTCAGCTCAAACCGAGGGCTTCCTGCATACATTGCATCCTGAGTCCCCAACTGTATGTTAAATTCATTTCTCCATTTATTGATCAGAAAACTTGGTCCTTTGACATGTAATTTTTTTTGGTTCTTCATATATTCTGGCTACTAATTCTGTTTCAGAAAAATAGCTGGCAACGATTTTCTTTGATTTTTAAACTGTCTTTTCATTCTGATGTTTTCTCAGCTGTGCAGACGCTTTTAAGTTGTATTCAATCCCCTTTGCCAATTCTGGCTATTATTTCTGAAGCTGTTGGATTCCCATTCAGAAAGTAATTGCATGTACCTACATCTTAAAAGTATTTTCCTTTAGTACTTTCTGAATTTCAGGACTTACACTGAGGGCTTTGATCCATTCTGAATTGATTTTTAAAGGGCGTTGAGTGATTCAGGCAGGCCCTATTGTCTGTTGTTTCTTTCCCTCATTCCATCTTGACTGCTGTCACATATTATAACCCCTGTTTGCATGGTGGTCTAAATCATTCAGATTCACCAGATCACCTCATACCATGGAGCTCAGTAAACCACTATAGCGTTTTGCTTTTTTAAGTTCCCTGACGGAGTAACTTTCTTCTTAACTCTGCTGTGAGCAGAGTCCTATCCAGCCTAGTAAAACACTGTCCCTCATATACCCAACTCTCTCCTATTTTATCTCTCTTGTGTGTCATACATATTCATAGGCACCTTAGCCAGTTATAACCATTCGTCCCTAATGACTCTTATAAACTGGTCCAGCAGGGAAGGATAATGATTTCTCTCATATTGTGAGGTCTTTGTCTTGAGGGAGGAGGAATGATGCTATTACTTGGTTTCTGGACTTTCACAGTAGTCTAGCTGATCCTACTTTTCTCTTGTCTTAAAGCTTCATAATCAAGCTTTAAAAAACTCCCATTTCTTGTATAAAAGTCTTTCCCATTCAAACAAAGGCAGACTAATTGTCATAGTTTTGGCTGTGTGTATGTCTGTGTGAAGATATTAGTTCTACTGATTTGTAAAAATGGAAGGGTTTTTTTTTTTAGTTTTTTAGAAGTATTTCTTCCTTCAGTGTTTAATAGTTTTCATTGTAAAAATCTTTCACCTCTTTAGCTGACTGTATTCCTAGGTAGTTTTGAGGTTATTGTGAATGAAATTGTTTTCTTGATGTAATTATTGCCATATACAAAAGAGATGATGTGTGAAAAGAGTGCCCAGAATATATTATATTCATGTATGAAACCAGCAAAGAATGAGCTTAATTAACTTTAGAAATGTAAAAAAGTTAAAACCATTCTTACAATTTGAATGGATTTTCTTTTATTTTCATTATTATAGAAAGCCAGTAATTGAATAGATAGAAAATGAATTTATAGTTATGCTGTGGAGAAATTTTTATTATTATATGTTATTTATTATTATTCAAAAACCTACTTTTGAATAATTGCCTGAATTTACACTTGTTTGTTTGTGCCCTAGTTTATGAAATTAAAATTATTTGAGCATAGAGTAAGATGAAGTACACATAAGATTTGGTTAATGGAATTTTATTTCCAGTTTTCCCTCCGTTTGGCTTTTCTTTATTGATTCCATTTCCACTCTAGTGTCTTAAACAGCTTTCTTTATTTTATTCCACTCTTTCTTTGTATTTCGTAGATTTCATTAATGGATTTATTCAGATCCTATTTAAGGTCCTTGAGCATATTCATAATAGCTATTTTGAAGTCTTGTGCTTCAGGTGTATTGCATCTCTCAGGGCCCTACTGTAGTAGGGTTGTTGAGTTCTAGTGGAAACATATTGTACTGGCTGTTATCGATTGTGTTTTTATGCTGGTGTCTAGGGATCTAGGTTTGGGATGATTGTCATTCTAGACGTTATTATCAGGTCTTGTATTTGCTAGGTAAATATTTTATTCCTTGGTTTCTCTTGCCCTCTCTAGTTCTTGGGAGACTGGGAGTGGCTGTGGGTTGCCAGATAGGGGATGTTTCTGAGATCCTGCCAGGTGTGCCCTCTATGGTTCCAGGTAGAATGTGTTTCTAGGTATTGAGAGCTGGCACTTAGAGATGGAAATGGGCTAGGTAGGGGCTGAAGTGGTCTACAGGATGGAGGAAAGATGGGTGTGCCACCAAAATCTGCTATAGACTTCTGGGAAGAGGAGCACAGTAGATGGTATGCTATAAAGCTGAGGGTAAGGCTGGGAGACTGGAATTGGAGGGAGGCAGGAGAAGGAAGATTACCTACACAATTTCTTGGCTAGTGTACCCTGCAGATTCCTAGGGACCGGTAAACATCATAGGTAGTTTTTTTTAAATGATAGGTTTTTAAAGTAGTTGAAGTCTGAAGACAGTATAATCTCATTATAGTCACATTTGTAACCTATCAAGTAGGTTAGCAAGATAAAAAAAATCAACTAAACAGGTCATATAAATCCTGTCATTGAGTTTTGACATTTAACTAAGGTAACTATTTGATATAAAAATCACCTGTATAAACAAATACAAATTAATACTCCATATCCCTCTCTGGTAGAATTCCAAGTAACCAGGATTCAGTGCTATATTGAGTAAGTCAATGGAACTATTATGAAAAATCATAAGGTTTTTTTTTCCAGTAGAAAATAACTATTCACACTCATGTACCCAACTGATCCAATGACTCTTATAGAATTAAACAACTTGCTTTACTTAAATGCAGCCCTTGTACTTTCCAAAGGAAAGACCTCTGGTTAAAGCGTGGAGACTGGGGAAGAAAAGGAACATACTAGGTAGTGTCAAATCACTCTCTTGTCAAAGGACAGGCTGCAAGAGAATCCCTGGTAACATGTTAGAAATGCAACATTTCAGGTGGACTCTACACATACTAAATCTGAATTGGCATCTTAAGAAAAGTTTGTTCTGATTTCTGCATTTGTTAAGGCTTAGGGAGAATTTCTAGTAGATCCTCCTCTTTAAAATGCAAATGCAATTTCGCTTGTGTTTTCATTTTCTATAGTGACATATTTCATGTGTACCCAGTTGAAAGTTGTGAGAAATAACAGTCAAGTACCTAAGCTGCTTTATCTCACCACTACAAATGAAAGCAGAGTGCTTATTACTGGTGAGTAACTTCTTTATATCTTCTTTATAGGGAATGTAAAATACTGTCTTTTCACTAGAACCACTTAGTATATATTAATTTCTACCTTATAGCATTCAATTTCATGATAGCTTTATTTTGACATATCATTATAACCATAGTATATTTTAATAAGCAATATTTATTATTGATAGATTATTAATAGAATATTAATAGATTACTTCTATATTACTGCTGGTAGAAAATATCTTCATGGCTCATTGGAAAATTACATTTATGTCATTTGATTATTACTTGATATAGAAGATAGAAAAAATGCTTGCTAGATTGAAGACTGCTACGTTTGGTATCACAGTGTAGAGTTAACATGATGTTCATACTTGATCTCAGCCAAAAGGCCTAGAAGTATTTAGTTAACATTATTTTTACAGTGTACCAAAAACAATGTGGGTCAAATTTTGGCCCCCCAAATCTCACATTTAATTTATATGACTAAGTATCATTGTCTACAAATAATTCGTCCCTCTGTATATGTGGGTTGCCTATTCTTAAATTTGCCAAGATCATATCACAAATATTTGGATATACATATATACGTATAAATATACATATACATGCTGAACATATGCAAACTTCATTCTTGTTATTATTCCTTGAGCTATATAACAATAATTGGTGTGTTTTTGCAACATTCTGAGTACTAGAAGTAATCCAAAAATTATGAAAATGATCCAAGAGGATATGCATTTATTCTATCCACATAGTATGCCATATTATACCAGGGAGTTGAGCATCCGTAGATTTTTGTGTACACAGGTTCATAAGTACTGGAGAAGAGCAGTACATTACTTTCCCTTTAAAACCAATAAGATACAAATTCCTAAATAAGAGTATGAACGATAGTATGGAATGAGGTATTTACCAGAAATCTACCATGCTGGTAATTAAGAAATTTGTCATGAGTTTTATGAAATGTATAAATATGTCTTTATCAATATTTTGCAAATAATAACAATATCTGATATCAATATGTCACTTTTAAGTCTGCCTTAAGAACACGAATTTAAATTTCAGACCACATTCACAATTATTTTTGTTGTTATATCACACTATCAAGTTAATAAGTTATAAAATATCAGCTTTTGAGAAGATGCTAACCATTTAGAATAGAGTTTTGGGGGCTTTCCTCCTGTGGTTCTTATTATCATAAGGACAGTTTCTGTTTTAAATCCAACTGAACTCTGATATGTCTTATTTTCTTAGGATGTTTATTTACTGTCTTTGAATAATTGTATGCTACATAGTAGATAAGTAAAATATGCTACATAATATGTAAAATTACTTTATTTTTTGTAAAATGAGACACTGTTTTAATATTTCAAAGTCCACACAAATGTGTTTCAGTGACTTTTATTTCTCTTTTTTATTGTTTGTTTTGTTTATTTGCATTTCTCCCTTCTGGAAGGAGGTCATAGAGGCAAGTATACATACGATACCAAGGCAAAAAAAATTATTCAGTGGATTAAAATGAAGACTAATTTGGAAGCAAAGAACACTGTTATTGGTGGATATTACCCCTATCCACCAGTGCCAGAGACATTTTCCAAGTATAGTCGCTTTATTAAAGGTATTGGTATAATTTCCAGTTCTGCTGTTCAATGCTACAAGTTTAGTATTTGTTATTTCTCTTATATATATTCCCTTCTCTCACAGAAGTAATGTGAAGCAAACTTTAGAGGCAATAGTTTTGTTCAAATGTAGATACAAAATATATGTATGTTATATTTCCTAAAAGTTATGTTTTTATTTTATTAGACTGGGAAAAAAGAAAGAGAATGTAGAAGAAGGAAGAATAACTTGTGGATAATATTTTGATTGAATGTCTTAAGATCAGCTCTGATATTCGAAATCTCAACTTGTATGACATTGACTACAAATGTCAATGATATATAAATGAGGTGCTACATGATCTCATATCCAGATGGTGATAGTTGTGTGATATTTCTCTTGTATATAATGTGATTCCATGTTGATTTTGAATAAAAAGGGTTTCTAGATGTAAATGGCATGCTGAATTTGGAATTGAATTAGTAGTGAGAGGATTAGCATTAATTTCCTTTTAAGTAGAATTAATATAGGGAAGCCAAAGTTTAAAATAAGTATGTTCTTGAGATGATTGCATGTTTGGGAGAAAATAGACATTGAAATGCTGAGCTATCACCATCTAAATATTGCTATCTTCTTGGGTGTTGTATATGATTGCAATATACACAATATGTTGTATATGATTTAAATAATGAAAATATGTTTTGCTAGGCAGTGACTAACCAATAATTTGTAGTTTGAAATATGTTCTATAAATTATAATCAATATGTACAATTACTGTTACAGAGACTTCAGGCAAGAAGCCTGTATTACAGTTTGACTGATACATGTATTTTACCTATATTTTGATGACAAATACTGGAGGATATCAAATATAAACACAAAATCTCACAAAATTAATATAGCAGGTTCACATTATAAAACCATGTTGGAAATCTAATTTTTGCTTTTAATCATGTCTCCTCTTTGAAAGTTATAATTTCTTGGGACATGTTCTTTTGCAGCTGAGTCGCTCTTGACAACAATAAGTGAAGTGAGGAAGGTGATTGAAGACTTGCAGTATAGGGAACAAAAGCGCATTGCAATTCAGGGGATAATTACTGCTATAAAGTACATCCCCTATAACCACTCAGCGGGAAGTACCCCAGCACCAGAAGCACTTCAGGTATGGTGCCAGAGGACTCCTAGTACATCTTTGACAGCACTATGATCATAATAACCATTGGTGCCTTACATATTGACTCAATCTTAATCTGTAAGAAAAAAATTATTTTAGTTTTTGTTCCTGCTTTGTTTCCTTTTTCTGTCATTTTGAGGCAAGGGGCAAGCCTCTGCATTTCTTAAGGCATCAGACCCTGTCTTTGTTTTCTAATTCAAGTCTATTATATATGTCTTTAATGCCTTGGTGGAGTATATGCCTAATTGCTGTGCTAACTTCTTTTAGACTTAAGCATCAGGAAAACTTCATGAGGAATGTTTCACTTCTCTATCTGTAGTGGTAGCTTTACCTACGTTCTGTAAAACATAACAAGAGTTCTCATAGGAGAAATGGTATACTACGATATTAATACTGGAATGTTCATATCCTCAAGAGTTCATTTTTCCTGTTAGTTCAACTTTGCCAAAGCTGTGTCTATGAGTATTACTATATATGTAGAAATAATCATTTAGTCCATTTGGTCCATTTAGTAGCCAAAGAGAACTTTTATCTTCTTCAACCTAAATACAAGATAGGTATAAATTTAATCGTCTTTATAAAAGCAGCATGTTTGCAGTATTCTGCCCAAGTCTTCAAAGTATGAAACTTAAATGTGTAGTTTTTCAGAAGAGAAATAATTTTGTGAATTTGTTTTAAAATATTTTGTCTAATTATTGGTTTTAGAATGCTAGCCAACCCTCAACATCTCAAGCAGCTGGAAAAGACGATCATTGTCATGAAAGAGGTAGTAAAAGATCTCAGGATGACAGACCAATGAGTTCTCAGAATTTTCAATCTATGTCTATGGTTTTGAGTCTCTGTGCAAAAAGAAAAATTCTTCAAGATCCAAGTGCTAAACCGTAAGTTGCTTGCATTACATCACTTGCACATATAGTTTTCCGCTGTATCTCACTGTCCAGTTGATCACTTTTTGAAAATTAGATTTACTTTCTTTTATGTTTTACCTGCATTTACATATTTGTACCTGGTACTCATGGAGGCCAGATCCCCTGGAACTGGAATTACAGATGATTGTCAGGCATCATGTGAGAGCTGAGAATCAACCCAGGTCCTCGACGAAAACATGTGCCCTAAACCACTGAGCCACCTCTCCAACCCCCCAAATTTCCCACCTTAATATAGATACTACTCATACTAGATTGGGGAACCACTCTTGTCCAATACAAATTTATCTTTTATTTAGGTAAAATCTTATTATGTAGGCCAGGCTGGCCTATGACCTCTCACTTTGTTTAGCCTCCTATATGATGCTGGAATTATTGTCATGAAGTACTCTGCCAGGCTATGAACTCACCTTAACTAATCCCATTTGTAATTACTCTATTTCCAAATTAGGTCTTCTGACGTCCTCAGAGTTAGAACTCTCATCATAGGCATAGGGAAGATTAACCGTTCATAACTTACATTTGCTTGCTGCCAATCTCCCTGTGAATTCACATCATTCACACATAAAACATTCTCTCTATCACAATAATCCTTAAACGTCTTAACCTTCACCTTCCTCAACTCTAGTCCACAGTCTTAATGTAAAGAAAACCTAGGTAAGCCAACCTGGTGACAAGTATGTAACTATTAGCTGGTCAAGACATGTTAGATGTCTGGATTTTAGGGGTGGGACAAGACTAGCATAAACATTATATTTTTAAAAAGCAAGATTAGAATGAAAAGGGGAGTTATGAGATAAAGGCCACTCCAAAACTTAGTATGGAAAATTGCAGTTAATTTTTAAGGTATTCAGAATTGTTTTGTCTGACTCAGTGCTGTGTTTTCCAGGTCTCCTAATGTAGCTTCACTCACTGACCACCCCCTTTCTTCTTGTGGTGGTTTGAAGGAAAATAACCCCCATAGGCTCATAGGGAGTGGCAATATCAGGAGAGGTAGTTTTGTTGGAGTGGGTATGGCCTTTTTGGAGGAACTGTGTCATTGAGGATGGGCTTTGAAGGTTTCAAATCCTCAAGCTTGGCCTTGTGTGTCTCTCTCTTCTTGCTAGTCTGGATGTAAGACTAAGATACTTCTTTTCTCATGAATTCACCTATTTATTTTATTTTTAATGATAGTTAAAATATGAAGTAATAGAGTTCACTATGATATTTAATATATACTTTGTTCTATTTAAAATCAGTTCTTCAGTCTGATACTATCTTGATCTTATTGACACCCCTTCCCCAACTCTTTCCAGATCTGCTTCTCCTTCCCTACCTACCCAATTTTGTATCCTATAAAAAAAAATCTTTCAAGACAAATTTCTGCTGCCCAAATATTCTTGGATGTGTGGTCTGCTATAGGAGGCTGATCAAAATACCATGGACTACACTTATTAAAGAATTTTTCTTCTCCTAGTGTCTAGCAATTGCCAATAGCTCTATAGCTAGGAGTGGGATTGTGTGCCTAACTGCCCTCTCAGTACTGGGAATTGGTCTCATTTAGGGATTGCTTTTATTTCTTACATGCTGTTGCAACCAGTATGAGCTCATATGTTCAGGTGCCTTGCTATTACCAGAAAATGTTACGTCTTTGTAGCCATCTATTTTCTGAGTCTTACAACTCTTTCTATCCCTCTTCTGCAAAGATCCCTGAGCCTTGGGAGATGTCATGTTATACATGTTCTATTTAGGGCTGAGCATTCTGTATTCTCGTATTCTCTGAAATCTGACCAGTTTTGCAACTCTGTGTTAGTCACAATCTACTGCACGTAGAATCTTCTTAGATGAGAGTGGAGAGATACGTTGATCTATGGATATATCAGCATATCACTGGGAGTGAATTTAATGCCATGTACACTTAGCAGTATAATAGTCGGTTTTTCTAGGCCCGTGCCTGTCTAGCTATAGTTTTTTAACCTGATAATGGGTATCATTTTGTGGGGCCGGGCTTAAATCTATCAAAAAGTGGTTGGAAGTTGGGGATAGAGGTGGGCATAATTAATCAGGAGGCAGAAGCAAATGGATTTCTGTGAATTGAAAGCTAGCCTGATCTACATCATAAGTTCTGGCCCAGCCGAGGCTAGAAAGAGTAGTCCTGTCTCAAAACACCAACACCAAAAAGAAACTGGCTTGTTATTCCTATTATTTTCATGCTGCTATTGTACTAATGGGCATGTCTCACCTGGCTTCCTCTCCCTTTTTCCATCCCTGTGACCCTTTCCTCTGCTTTCATGTCACATGTATTCTTTCACCTTTTCTCTTCGTTGCTTCTCCCTTAAAATTCCCCCCCTTCTCACTGACCCTTTTATAGTTTCATAATCTTGCCTGTCTTTCTCTCTAAAATCTGGTAACTGCATGTAAAAGAAAAAAAACTTATTTTTCTTTCTGAGTCTGGCTTATTTCACATAATATAATACTTTGTATTTGAATCCATTTTCTTACAAATTTTATTATTTTACTTTTCTTTACAGCTGAAGAAAGTTCACGATCCATTCATTAGTTAATGGAAATGTGAGCTGATCTCATTTCCTAGTTGTTATAAAAAGTGGAATAGTTAACATAAATATGCAAATATCTTGATAAAAGAATATAGAGTGTCCTTTGGGTGTATGCCTAGAATGATACAGCTCAGTTATGACATCGGTGTTTTTAGTGGTAACTAGTCTCCATTCTGGTTCATACAGTGGCTATACCAGTTTATATGCTTACCACAAGTTTATATGTTGATAAGGAGGAGCCCTCGCTTCCCCCTTGTATGTTCAACCAGCATTTGTTGACATTTGTTTGGTTAATGATTGCCATTCTGAGTAGAATGAAGTTACACCTCAAAATAGTTTTAATTTTAATTTCCTATAAGGCTAAGGATGCTTACCAATTCTTATATTTATTGGGAAAACTCTATTCAGCTTATTGATAGGAAGTTTTAGATTCTGGTAATAATTTTTACAGTTCTTTATATATTATGGAACCCCTGTATGAACTATATAAAGACAAAGGTTTTTCTCCTATTTTGTATTCTGTCTCTTCACTCTATTGATAATCCCTTTTGTCATGCAGAATATTTTTAATCTCATGCACTTCCATTTGTCAATTCTTTGAGTTAATTCCTGTGCTTCTGGAGTCCTTTGTAGAAAGTATTAATCTTGAGATTCTACAGAAAAACCACCTCCACAATTTTGGGCCAAATTTGAAGCAAGTTTGAAATGGACTTCAGTTACAGACAATTCCCTAAAATTTCTCAATTGAGAATGGGCTTGAGCCACATGTTGCTGAGGCATATAAAGACAAACCTATAGGCCACCATACTTTTCCCAAGAGGCTTTGTTATTTCTCAGAACTACAATTCCCAGCATTACAGGAAGTTACCTAGTTCCTGGGCAGGTGGAGCTTACAGGTTAGTTTTTGGTCATTACAGAAGTTCTTTATCTCTTACACTCATTTCCTGCCTGCAGAATCCTAGAAGGCTGATATCTTCCCTTCATTTTATTCTGTCTGTATTTCCTATAGTACTCTAGGCTAGCAACCCTTCTGTTTTGATGACTAATTCAATCTCTGGCCATAAGCCTAATCTGTTTTAAATTTTATTTTATTACATTTATTTTTGTATGCTGTGTGCTTATGTATGTGTACACCAATAAGTGTGTATACACATGCCATGGAGTCCATGTGGAGGTCAGAAGAGAACCTTCAAGAGTTGTTGGTTCTCTTCCACCTTGTGGGTCTTAGGGATTTAACTCAGGTCATCTGTCTTTGTTGACAATCATGTTTATTTGCTGAGCTGTCTGTGTTCTGTGTAATGCAGAATGATCAATTGTAGAAAAGAGGGACACTGCAGGAAGAGTTTAGTGTCCCTAAACTGGCCGCTTTCTAGAAGCCTTTTTCATTGTTACGCAAAAGGCACCTTTTGCAAGTCAATTTCCACATACCAAAACTTATCTGATCTAAGGGTTGTCTGGAAAGACCTATCACCTAAGCAATTCTCAGTCATAGGAGACTTCCTGGTTTGCCAGGCACATCTTGAGACTGTTATGCAAAGGCTCACAGATAACAAGGCTACTTCAAAAGCCAGACACAACAGTTCAGCTAAAATTCTGCTACATTGAGCCATCTGTCCAGCCACATATTAATTTTAATTAGTGACAAAATAATAGACTTCTTCATTATGATGTCTTTATTCATGTATATAAGTATGCTTCACTCATATTCATCCTCCAACTCCTGACACTCTTTTGTCCTCTTCGTAGGTCTCTCTCTTCATCAGATAATCTAATCTACTTTCTAGTTTAATGTCGTGTGTGTGTGTGTGTGTGTGTGTGTGTGTGTGTGTGTGTGTGTCCGTCCCTTGTGTGTGAATATGCATGTGGAGACCTAACGACAGCCTCAGGTATTATTCTTCAGGAGCTATCTACCTTGCTTCTTGGACCTCGTTTCTTATTGGCCTGGAGCTTGCCAAGTAGACTAGGTGGGCTCTCCAGTCAACACAAGAGACCTACATGTTTCTTCCTCCCCAAAACTGTGATTACTAGTACATGACACTGTACTAGGCTTTGTATGTGGATTCTGGGATACAAATCAGATCCACATGCTTGTATGTAAAATACTTTACCAACAAAGGTGAACCGCACAGCTATTCTTTATATGAGTCAAGTTTTTGAGCAAATGGTTCTCCAGCCACACCTCTGGTGATCTGTCCAGATCAAACTTTCTGATATTTTATATTTGGAGGCTGACAGTTTCCAAAATACTTGTATTTTGGGGTTCCTTTTGCTTGACAATTCCCTCTCTGGTAACATCATTCTTTGTATATTTTACTGTGAATAGGAAAGAGAATCTAGGTGGTCTACATTTGATTAGAAATACCCTCAGCTAAATGTCTAGGTTTACCATTTATAAGCTCAACTTTCTATGCACAGAATATAGTATGACCAAGCCACTTGAGAGGGCATAGAAGACACACTTTCTCAATAACACACTTTTGATTTCTGTCTGAAACTTTAACAGAAGTGCCTACCATGTTCCTATTTCTAGCATGTTTGGTTTATAACAATGTGTTGTCTAAAATAAGAATTTTCTAAAGGCTCTTTTCCTATCCTGAGTTCTCATGAGATTTTTCTTTAAATTTAGATTTCAACAAACACTATCTTCGTGGAATTCTAGACATTTTTATTGCACATTTCAAGACTGAGATTCAATTTGATATATAATTTCAAAGACATTTCTATATTTTTATTTTTTATAATATAGTTACATCCTTTTCTAATTTATCCTTCCTCAAGGCCTTCTATAGCCTTTCTTTTCTTTAATAGTTGGTAGCTATGTATCATAAGAATATCCTACATTCCAATACTGAACTACGACTAGCATATTAGTACTTGTACATGCATGTTATATGCTTTTATTGGCTGTCTTGAATGATGCAAATAAAACCATTTTCTTTTTATTTATTCTTCTCTCATATATTACATTGAAATTGTAATATATGAGATCCACTTCGCCCAGATCCACTTCTTCTCATTTTCCTTCACAAAAGGTCAAGTGTCCCAAGGATATCAACCAAACAGGGCATATCAAGTTGCAATAAGACTAGGCATGTCCCTCATATTACGGCTGAAAGCAAAACCCAGTAGGAGCAAAAGGATCCCAAAAGCAGGCAAAAGAGCCAGAGATAGCCACCCTTAGGAGTCCCACAATAATGTCAAGCTACACAACCATAACATACATGCAGAGGACCTCGATCAGTTCCATGCATGCTCCCTGGGTGATGGTTCAGTCTCTGTGAACCCCTATGAGCTCAGTTCAGTTCATTCTGTGGTTTCTCTTGTGGTGATGTCCTTGACCTCTCTGGGTCCTACAATCCTTGCTCCCCTTCTTCTGAAGGATTCCTCAAGCTCCACCTAATGTTCTCTGCATCTGTTTCCATCATTTGTTAGGTGAAGTCTCTCTGATGACAATTATGCTAAGCTCTGGTCTACAAGTATAGCAGAGTATCATTAGGAATCATTTCACTGACCTTTTGTTTTGTTGGGTTTTGTCCTGACCTATTTAGTTCTATCCAAGGTTCCTTGGCTACCCAACCTCTGGTTCCTGGCCCTCCAAGCAGAGTAGGACATGAGTCCCCTCTCATGGCATGGGTCTCAAGTTAGACCAGTCAATGGTTTGCAACTCCCACACGTTCTGCACTACCTTTACTCCAGCAAGCAGGACAAATTGTAGGCCGAAGGTTTTGTGTCTGGGTTAGTGTCCAAATCCCTCCACTGAAAGTCTTGCCTGATTACAGGAGATGGATGATTCAGGCTCCATATCCTCCATTATTAGTAGTCTTGGCTGTGGACACTCTCATAGATTCCTGGGAGTTTCCATTAAAGTGGTTTCTATCTCACAAATATCCACAAAATGTCCACAAATACCAGTTGTCATTCCGAGTACTCAGTTCTCCATCTTCCCCCAACCTGATCCTGTTCCTGTCCCTCACCTACCCCTAG
Organism: Grammomys surdaster; assembly: GCF_004785775.1. NCBI lineage: Eukaryota > Metazoa > Chordata > Mammalia > Rodentia > Muridae > Grammomys > Grammomys surdaster. The sequence continues at coordinate 223,124 of NW_021604621.1, forward strand.
TCCACCTATGATAACTGTTCTAGTTCCCCTTCCCAGGGAAATTCATGTATTCCTGTGCTTGAGCCCTCCTTGTTACTTAAACTCTCTGGGTCTTTGGATTATAGCATGATTATCCTTTACTTTACATGCTAATATTCATTTATAAGTGAATACACACCCTGTTTGTCATTCTGTTTTTTGGTTACCTTTCTTGGAATTTTTTTTCCAGTTCTTTCCATTTCCCAATAAATTTCATGATGTCATTTTTTTGACAGCTGAGTAATACTCCATTGTATAAATGTACCACATTGTCTTTATCCATTCTTCCATTGAGGGACATTTAGATTGTTTCCAGTTTCTCGCTGTTATGAATAAAGCTGCTGTGTACATGTTCGAGGAAGTGTCCTTGTGGTAGGATGGAACATCTTTTGGGTATATGTCCAGGAATGGTATTGCTGGATCTTGAGGTAGAACTAATCTCAATTTTCTGAGAAACTGCCAGACTGATTTCCAGAGTGACTGTACAAGTTTGCAGTCCCACCAGCAATGGAGGAGTGTTCCTCTTGCTCCACATCCTCACCAGCATCTGCTGTCACCTGAGTTTTTGATCTTGGCCATTCTGACTGGTGTGAGATGGAATCTCAGGGTCATTTTGATTTGTATTTCTTTGATGAGTAAGGATGTTGAACACTTATCTAAGTGTTTCCCAACCATTTGAGATTCCTCTGTTGAAAATTATCTGTTTCAGTCTGTAACCATTTTTAATTTAGTTTGTTGTCTAGTTTCTTGAGTTCTTTATATGTTTTGAAAATTAACCCACTGTCATATGTAAGATTGGTGAAAATCTTTCCTCAATATGTAGGGTGCCATTTTGTCCTATTGATATATTTTGTCTTACAGAAGCTTTTTAGTATCATGAGGTTCTGTTTATTAATTGTACAGCTCAGTGGTTGAGCTATTAGTATTCTGTTCCCGAAGTCATCTCCTATGCCAATACATTCAAGGCTATTCACCACTTTCTCTTCTATCAGGTTCAGTTTTTATGTTGAGATCTTTGATCCACTTGGACTAGAGTTTTGTGCAGGGTGATAGATATGGGTCTATTTACATTCTTCTGAATGCCAACATCCAGTTAAACCAGAAAGATTTGTTGAAAATGCTTTCTTTTTTCCATTGTATATTTCTGTCTTAAAATATATTTATATATTATAAAAATATATTTCTTATATTTCTGTCTTATACTTCTGTTTTTATCAAAAATCAGATATCCATATATGTGTGGGTTTACATCTGTGTCTTCAATTTGATTCCATTGATCAACCAGTTTTATGTCAATACCCTGTAGTTTTCATTATAATAGCTCTATAGTAAAGCTTGAAATCAGGGATGTTGAAGTTCTTTTATAGTACAGGATTGTAAAACCATTTTCTAGTAAACGTTTTTATAAGTATATACAATACATGCTGCTGATGGATTTCAAAATAGATGTATTTTAACTGTTTTAGTTATTTAAGTTTCTCTTAGAGTTTTTTCTTAATCAATTGTAGAAATAATACATTTCACTATTTTAATTTTAATAACATATAAAATATTTTATTAAAATTTTATAGTCAAATGCTATTTCCATTGTTTATGATGCTCATTTATAGTTCATTAATAACTAGCTGTAAGAATTAAAAACATGAGAATAAGAAAATATATTGATGAAATAAAGTGAATATAATGTACCATTTTATGATTTATAATTACATCATTTTCCCTTTTCTTTCTTTTCTTTAAATCCTCTCATATACCACTTTTTGCTCTCTTTCAAATTCAAAGCCTCTTCTTTTCCTTAATTGCTGTTACATTCATATATGTATTTACATATATATTCCTAAATACATAAATACAACCTGTTCAGTCTGTATAAAGTTACTTGTGTGTTTGTTTTCAGGGTTGACCATTTGGTCTTAGATAACCAATTGGTATGCTTTTCCTTGGATGAGGGGGTCTATTTCTCTTATTCTCAGCCTAGGAATCTCCATTCCTTTTATATGGCTTCCTCTCTCAGGGTGTCTAGACTCTGCTGCCCACTGGGCAGGAAGGATGAAGCAGAGCCTGGAACAGACAGGGTCTGCAAGATCCTGGTCCAGCTGAGAGTTCCAGGGGACAGGATGTTCCAGTTCTTTTAGGTGGCACTCAGTGAAACAGCTCTCTTAGATGATCTTCAGTGAAACATTGTGAACACATACACATTATTGGGGGTGGATGAGGGCTATATATATGAACCCTGGAGAGTGGGAAGGAGCTTTCAGGGTGAATGTAAATCATTGGCTAGGGTTTAAAGTCCTGGGAATGCTTCATTTTCATGGAGAGGAACCTCAGGTACTTGTTGGGCAGGTTCTTATCTGGAAAGGGGAAGTTGAACCTGTAGTTTTGCCAAGGACTTTGTGACCTTCCTCTGGTACAGGGTGTGGAGGGTGGGCTCCCCAGATAAGGTCAGTCAGAGAAGAGGAAACCTTGCTGGAAAAGGGAGTCCTCCACTTTGAGCTGATCTCAGATTGTGACTGTAAATAGCAGAGTTTCCCCACAGCCAGTAGTTCTTTTTGTAGAGTTAAGGTCTCATGGGCTTTCTCTTGTTCACTTTAACATGTTTATTTTGTCCTTATTTTTCTCACAGCTGAATAGTCATGATGGTGAGACATTATGTGTGTAGCTTCTGACATTGCTAGGAGACACAATCTCACAGCAAACTCCTTGATCCTCTGGAGTTAACAGTTTTAAGCTGCTCTTCAGAAATGATCCCTGACCTTTAGATACAGGGATGTTTTGTATATATAGTCATTGGGACTGGGCTTCACAGCTCTACATTTTTATTGGTTGTGGTTTTCTTCTCCCCTCCCCCTTCCCTTCTTCTTGCTCTGGCCTCTACTCGCTCTGGCCCAAAGGTTTCTGTTCATTTATTATATGTAAGTACACTGTAGCTGTCTTCAGACACCCATAAGAGGGCATCAGAGCTCATTACAGATGGTTGTGATCCACCATGTGGTTGCTGGGATTTGAACTTATGGCCTCCAGAAGAGCAGTCAGTGCTCTTAACCGCTGAGCCATCTCACCAGCTCGGTTGTGGTTTCCTATAACACTCTCCATCTGACCCAAATGGAAGTTTCCTTGATGATGGGTAAGGACTACATTGATATGTGGCTATAAGAACAGATATTTATAATGCAGTTAGAGATTATGTTGGTTTAGTAAAATGGTGGATGTAGGTTCTCCTCCAAGACCCATGACTTCAGTGGCCCTCAGTAGTTAGTTAAGTTTCTAGTACAAGTCATGATTTCCCTCTAGTTAAGGAGGTCTTAAGTCCAATTAGAAAGCTGTTGGTTACTGCCAAGGTATTTAAGCCACTACTACACCTTTAAAGTTATCCTGCCATGGTGGACATTGCTGTGGTTCATAAGCATTATAGCTAGGTATGACTGTTGGTTGCCTCTCTTCTTTGAAAGCTTGCAGGTGGCCTTCTGGTACCATGAAATCTAGTCCTCACGGAGGAGGCTTTCAGGCCAGGTCCAGGCCTCAGATAGGGCACTAACAGTAGATCAAACAAATTTTCAATTAGGTGTGCCGTGGCAAGCTAATGAGTTTCATTAGAGCTTCTTACAGGAAGGAACATGGGAGCATCTAGGTCCTTGGAGCAAGTTTGATCTTTTCTGTCAAGATATCTGATCTCTTCTTTGCACAGGACTACTTAACAAACCACAACCAATAGCATCCAACCAACAATCTACATGCCTCTTGGGGCCCTAGCATTTTTATACCCTCTGAAAAGTCCACAGAATTCCAAATGTCACCCAATTGCAGAAACTATCTGCAGCTGGCAACAGTTATGCCTCAGCTAGAGTATGAGACAAATCATAGTCAACTGCTCCAGACAATCTGAACCAGCTCCATATCCCATACCTGGAATTAAAAGGAAAACATATTCCCATAATATTTGTATGTTTTTCAAAGAAACTAAAATTCTCAAGACACTCCTCTCCTTCCAGGCAATTGATAACTTCCTATATTTCCTTAGTAATAGTTGTAGCCCTATAAACAACACTCTTTCAACTTCACCCTGTCCAGGACTGCACGTTAAAAGACCCAAAAGAAGTAATTACATCTATTGAGAGTTCAAGAAAGCAATGGTCATTCATACCCGAAGGACCACATTCCCCAGCACTCTACCCATTCCTCTGTAGCTTATATTCATTTTTAATACATTTTTAATTCAAATACAATTACATCACTCCCCTACCCCATTCACTTACTTTCCTCAAGTCTTTCCCAGGTAACTCTCCTCCAATCCTTCCCATACTATAGTATTCTCAAATCGATAGCCCTTTTTCTTTGATCATTATTGTTACATCTATGTATATGTACATGTATGCACAGATATATAAAGAAAACTTGCTGAGTCTTTTTTTATTGTTTGTGGGTTTATGCTTTCAGGGCTGACCATTTTGTACTGAAAACCAACTATAAGAACTCATCCCTGAGAGAGACGAAATTCTTCATCTCTCAGTAGTCATTTGTTGCCTATAGTTTTTTGTTTTTTTGGTTTTTTTTTTTTTGGTATGGAGCATATGAAATTTTTTTCCCTTCCACATTAACATGTCTTTTGATATTTCCATTGTTCTGATCTTGTCTATGTAGACATTTTTAGGAAAGACTACTTAGTAGCAGATTTTCTGATATTCTGGTTTTCAGTTTTCCATCCCCTCCTCCAAAATGTTCCTTAAACCAAAAATGCAGGAGCTGTGATATTCATATATCCATTGGTACTGGGCTCCCCATAGACTATCAATTTCTGCATTGTGTCCAGTTGTGGTTTTCTGTGATAGCCTCTGTTTGCTACATGAGCATTTCAACAGTCAAAGGTAGCTCTCAAAAGATAGCAAGTTCAAAGTCCACTTATCTGGAGCTAGGCTTGTGGGTGTTGAGATGGCTACAGGTGGGGACAATGGGAGGGGAAGTGGCAGGAAATTAGAAAAGGAGGAAGCTCCTTCTAAGAAGGACCGAATCACCCTCACTTGGTCTTCCTTCTTTATGGACTTCATGTGGCCTGTGAGTTGCATCTTGGGCATTTCAAGGTTCTAGGCTAATATCCAATAATCAGTGAGTGAATACCATGTGTCTTCTTTTGTGATTGGCTTACCTCACTCAGGATGATAATTTCTAGTTCCATCCATTTACCAAGGAACCTCTCAAATTCATTGTTTTTAATAGCTGAGTAATACTCCATTGTGTAAATATACCACATTTTTTGAATCCATTCCTCAGTTGAAGGACATCTGGGTTCTTTCCAGCTCCTGGCTATTATAAATAAGGCTGCTATGAACATAGTTGAGCATATGTCCTTGTTATATGTTCGAGTATCTTCTGGGTATATGCCTAGGAGTGGTATAGCTGGATCCTCGGGTAATGCTATGTCCAATTTTCTGAGGAACCGCCACACTGATTTCCAAAGTGGTTGCACCATCTTGCAGTCCCACCAACAATGGAGGAGTGTTCCTCTTTCTCCACACCCTCGCCAGCATCTACTATCACCTGAGTTTTTAATCTTAGCCATTCTGACTGGTGTGAGATGGAATCTCAGGGTTGTTTTGATTTGCATTTCCCTGACGACTAAGGATGCTGAACATTTCTTTAGATGCTTCTCGGCCATTCGAGTTTCTTCCGTTGAAAATTCTTTGTTAAGCTCTATACCCCATTTTTTAATAGGGTAATTTGGTTGTCTGGAGTCTAATTTCTTGAGTTCTCACCTGAGTATCTATCCCATGTGCAATCACCAAAGGTTGATGCTGATGTGGAAGACAGGAAGTGCATGCTGATAAGAGCCTGATATGGATATCTCCTCAGAGGCCTTCAAGAGTCAGACATATTCAGAGGCAGATGCTCACAACTAGCCATTGAACTGATTATGGTGTTCTCAATGGAGGAGTTAGAGTGAAGACTGAAGGAGCTGAAAGGGTTTGTGGCACCATGAGGAGAGCAACAATACCAACCAACCACAGCTCCCAGGGTCTAAACCACCAGCCTGGGAGCACTTAGGGGGGGATCCAGGGCTTCAGCTGAATATGTAAAAGTGGAGGGCCCTGCTGGGCATAGGTGGAAGAAGAGAACCTTGACCTCATGAAGGCTGGATGCCCCAGGGGGTGGGAATTTTGAGGGTGGGGAGGTGGGAGTGGGGGGGTGTAGATAGAGGTTACATCCACAGAGAAGAAGGAGGAGGGGCGAGGGGATTGGGGGTTCCGAGGGGGTGGTGGGGGATGGGGTAAGGGGACAACATAGGAAATGTAAATAAATCATCCAATAAAAAAAAAAAAAAGAAAAGGAGGAAGCTGCTTACCCAGCAAAGGTACATCAGGAACAAAGAGGGTTAGTGGGCTATGGTCTGAAACTATGCTTTTGTGTTTGATAGTGGTGGGTGTGGGGAAGGGATGGTGACTTACCAGGCAAAGGTAGTTTACAAATGAAGAAGTTTCAGGGCTACAGGTCTGGAAATAGACTTGCATAGCAAGTGTAATAAATGTTTAGAAGGAAACTTAAGAGATACAGTATACCTACTGAGAAAAAACAATAACTGTAGCTTCCCTATTAGAGCCTATGATTTCCTTAGGCATGGGCTTTTGACTACATTTATAACACCAAATTCAAATTCTCTTGTTTGGAGTGAGCCAAATCTAATCGGAAAACAGTCATGTCACTATTGCACTAGTGGTCGCCTTGCCTAGCATGTTGGTGATACAACATGCAGAGTCCACAACCATGTAGGAATGTTGATGGCTTTCCTTCCCCAACAGCCTGTATAGTACCTCCTAACACTATGAAAACTGACCAACAGGTAGGAAATTTCCAGCTCAGTTCAAGCTTTGTTTCTTCATGCTCTACAACCAAAACCTGTGGTGTCTTCAGTCAAAAGTCTAACAGATGGACAATCAACAGCAATGTCAGTAGCCTATATTGTTTTAGGGGCCTCAGAATCTTCCCTGGACAATAGCTCAAAGGGAAATAGTCCATCCTCAATAATAGAAATTTCATCTAATAGCCACATGGCTTCTGAGAGCATCTTTTCCTGTCTGCTCAGAGTACCTTTGTTCACACACTCTGCTGTGTGTAATTATTAAAAAATCAATCCACGTTATCCCCAGTTTAGCACCGGCTGGTGGTCTCTGTCTGTTCCCAGCCTGGCACATAGCCTGAGACTGCATCTTTCCCCCAACCAAAGCTTCTCCCACCAAAGTTGGCTCTACCTCTCCAGAGCTCCAAGATAGCTCTCTTGGTACCCAGGGGCAGCAGTAGGTATGCTCTCGCCAGCCTATGCCCTGCTCTGCTAGCTACCTTTCCCCTGGATCTCAGTCCTTGCCCGATCTTCCAGTCCCAAAGCCTGGCAGAATGGAAAACGCCAGACAATCTTAGTTTAGATAACACAATCGCTGGGCACGGAATCTATCATCCTAAACTTAACTATTCTATGTTAGAAATCTTCTGGTGGCAGATTCTGGTGGATTCTGCTACCAGATCTAACAGTCCCAGATCTACATTTTGCCTGCTTTTGCTCACCTCCATCCAAAAGAAAGTGCCCTCCTCCTGTCTTCCCTTTTCCTCTCTTGGACCCTGAAAGCCTGCCTTCTTCTTTCTCAGTGATTGGTTTCTTTTCATCTTTATTATTAAATTAATTAGGGGAGAATTCTTCTACATCTCACCTTTTCTGTCCAATTTAAAAAAAAAAACTCTCCTCCCAGAAATGATTGAAAAAATCATAAGTATAATTATATAGTATGAGGTACAAATGACATCTTGTCTGTCAATCTGTCAATTTAGATAAAGCAGTCTACCATCTATCTAACTTAAAAGGCTTATAATTCTACACCTATTATATCCTGGTTTAGCTTGTATACTATCTGAAAACCATCCTCTCAAATCTGTATCATTTTTCTCAATGTTAAACAGCTTGGGTTGACTATGAGACTACAATCCAAGAATGAGGTGCTGTCAAGAGCAGATATGTCTCAACAACAAATGATTATATGACATTAAATGCCATATTCTGTGGATTTCTGACATTTTGAAAACTATGTAAAGTAATCTGGACTGTTGTCCATTAACTACTCTCAGCTATTTCTAATCAAAATATCTTGAAAACACCCTGTGATTTTAACTTGTATAGGCACTGGGTATTTCATGATTTATCTCTTTCACTTTTTCATGTGTCATCTGTACCTTTCCAAACCACAAAAGATCTCATGAGTTTAAAAGGTTTGCATAGTGCCTGTGCACTGTGTGAACTGATCTTCTATCCTTCCTTCTTTAGGGGTGCTTTCATGTCTTTCAGATGCTTTTCTAAATCTACAAAAGTCTTACTGGTTAGCATTACACCATCTATAAAACTGTCTTGCAAAGTGTGAGCACTGTCTCTTTGTTCTGACAGTCAAGACTGTGCTCTCACGTGCTGTTTTCTCACAGGCTCCTTGCGTCTGACAATCTCTAGGGCCAAGCTGATGTTTTTTCCATTAACCACATCTGCTTCTGAGACAGCCTTGAGCTGAACAAAGAAATTCCCACTCCCAATATCCTTTCTTATAGAAGAGATACATATATCGCCAGTTCTGAGGGCAAAGTGCACTCCTGAGACAAACTTGGTCTTACTAACCCTCACTTCTTTCTCATTATACCTTCATTAACTTCTATTCAGGCTTAAACAGCTTCTCAAGGCTTAAAAAATTGAATTTGGCTTTCTGTCTTGTTTCTCTTTAGAAACTCTAGCTTCACACACTTCTTGCCTCATTTGCTTTTTGAGTGACCTAGACAAACACTTCAGTCTGCTTTTGCCTTTTCTTACATCCTTTTAATTGCTTTAGCACTTTACAAACCTGATCTATATGCTAACCTAAGTCTTTCAGTCTCTCCTACCTCAAAGATTGTGTGGCACCATGGGGTTCAGCAAAGGCACTAAAGGCACTAAAGCTTCATACCAGTCCCTGCTCTATCAACCAACTCCTTCCTTGGATGTTGTGTGAACGCAGTCCGATATGGCCCCATGACTGAGCATCAAAGATTGCCTGTGTATACTTATTTCCTTCATTAATGCTTGTCATTCTATTGTCTTCAAGTCCCTGATGTTCATGGGGACCTCAGCCAGTGATAACCAAGTGTCTCTAAGGGCTCTTATAAGTCAGTCAATCAGGGAATGATTTCCCTCATTATGTAGTCTTTGTCTTTTGGAAAGCTGCATAGTTCTAAGTCAGACTATTTCAGATTATAGGAGTTCGTGTTATTATTCAGGACGTTTTAAAGGCTCCCTCTGTATTCTGCATGTTTTCCCTTCCTCTGTGTTTTACTTAGGGTTTTACTGCTGTGAACAGACACCATGTCCAAGGCAACTCTTATAAAAGACAACATTTGCCGGGCTGTGGTGGCACACACCTTTAATCCCAGAACTTGGGAGGCAGAGGCAGGCCGATTTCTGAGTTCAAGGCCAGCCTGGTCTACAGAGTGAGTTCCACGACAGCCAGGGCTACACAGAGAAACCCTGTCTCTAAAAACCAAAAATAAATAAATAAATAATAAATAAAATAAAAGACAACATTTAATTGGGGCTGGCTTACAGGTTCAGAGGTTCAGTCCTTTATCATCAAGGTGGGAGCATGGTAGTGTCCAGGCAGGCATGGTGCAGGAGGACCTAAGAGTTCTACATCTTGATGGAAAGGAAGTCAGGAGCAGGCTGTCTTCTAGGCAGCTAGAAGTAGGATCTCAAAGCCCACCCTCACAATGACACACTTCTAACAAGGTCACACCTACTCCAACTAGGCCACACCTCCTAATAGTATCACTCCCTGGGCCAAGCATACTCAAACCACTACTGAGAGGTATCTTGTATCACTTCTGCCTCACTCCCTCTTCATTGCTCAGTTCTACCCATGGAATCCAAGTTTAGGTATCCCAAGAGAGGCTATTTAGGACAGATATAATTTTTACTCTTTTCCTTATGTTCTAATAAAAAATTGCAAGCCAATGCCTGTATCATATTCTCTCTCCCCCTTTCCCCTCTCTCTTTTATTCTTCCTGCTAATTTAGTAGCTAGTGCAGAACATAGCATCCATGTGGTTTTTTTCTTGTTGTATTTCCTCTATTACGTAGGCAGAATCATTCTAGGCAGAAAACTGGAAGTCAAGTACTTGTCTTACTGTCCAGAGCAAGGATCATACAATGGACACCACAGCTTGCTTAAGATTCTATACCACACTGGGAAGGACAACCATACCTGGATTCCATGCATAGATGTTTTACCCTCAGACAGCTTAGCTTCAGCTACATTCTTCATAGCCCACAACAGACACAATGCTAAGTCTCCAAGATTTCTTTTTAATTCTGTTGTGATATGGATTAGGGTTGTGTGTTGGGTGAACTTTTTCTGTTAAGATGGACAAACATCTATTTCAAATGATTCTTCCCAGGCCCAGCTTCTTACGCCAGTGAGTTTAATTGGGATTTAACAGGGTCATGGGTAAGGAGTCATAGGGAATTTAGAAGCAGCTGTACCACTGAAGAACCACCCCCCCTTCCTAACCACTGTTAAATGCTTATAGAATTCAATTCGGGGAAGGGTAGGAACTCTTCAGTCCCCTCCCTTCATGAAGGAACATCAGTGAACCCAATCTTCTTGTGCTATCTTTAGTAATCAGTAATCTCAGCTGCTAGTAGTTCAAGAAGGCAATGGCCATGCCATGCACAGAGGACAGTATCAGGCAACACTGTTTATTCTGGTACTATCTTGGCATGTAAAAGGAGCAGTTAGCCCTGAATAAAAATCAGGGTAGGATTCTATAAGAAATAATTGAGTTAAAGTTTGAAGGACAAAAGAGAGATAAACAGAAGAAAAGAGGCATAGAATTGTTACTTGCTTGAAAAAAAAAGTAAATGCAGATCTGAAGTAGTATGGAACTAGCTATAAAGTTGTAGGACAGGAAAGGTGGTTGTTTTACAGACCTGTTGAAGAAAGCAGGAGAACAAGGTCATAGCGTTTATTTTGAAATTCCCATACGATAATGAAAATGTTTGAAGCTAAATGTTCCTTTTTGTAATAAAATTTAACTCCATTGGAGGGGTTTGAACTACATTATGTATGTACTTTTTGGTAATTATGGGTATATTTAATGTATTACTTTAAGAAATGTACTGAATTAAAATAAATTCTGAATAGACTCAGTTAGGTTTTTTTCCCATTTAAGTCTCCTTTTTATAATTTGTGGTTTTCTTATTTTCTTATCATTTGCAGGGTTCCTGTTCCTCAGCTCCATTCTTCTGCACAAATGAAAGGAAGCAAACACAACATACGAAGTATGTTCATTCCATCGTGTCTTGCTGTTTTAGTTATTATGTCTTACAAAAGTTGATGGAACTCTGTTGCATACACATTAATATTTGATTTCATTCTCCAGTGTTGTGTTATAGCTCCTATTAGCAACAGATAAAGCTTCTCATATTGGTTTAAGTCATCATTAAAAACATTGAGAATTGCATGCAACTATAATAATGCCTGCCAGAGCCTAAGAATAGAAATATAAGCATGGAGACAGGATGCTTAAAAGGTATCAGGCTACAATTACCAGGACTTACTTCTAGTGTGCTATAACACATTAGGGTGAGTAGAGTTGACATTTGATTGCACATACCTAGAAGAGATTAGAAATATGGATCCAAACCCAAATGCTAAGTTTATGAGGTAATCAATCTTCTAGTTATCCTGCTTTCATCATTATACATTGTATACACATATGCAAGCATTTTATTGCACCCTATAAACTCATTTTTTCTGTAATTAATTTATCTGAACAGCTACCAAGTATTGAAAAAGTAAAGTGTGCTTTAAAGAGAGATTCACCATCAACATAGAGATGCTATGACTAGAAGGAATAGATTAGCCCCAGATGCAAAGCAGGAAACACTCACAGGCAGAAATGAAGGTTAAAGTTGATGCCTCCAGGAAGAAGGACAGATGTGTGTGCAAAGAAACTGATCACAATCTCATTAGAGAGTCTTATGACTGGCCATGTGCTATGTGCTCATGATCCTATCTGCTGCTAACAGTGAACTGCTCTTTCAACTAAAAGAAATGTTTCTTTCTAAATATTTATTATGTTTTAACCCCACAAGGGATGTTTCAAAACACAGAAACTCCCAAAAGAAATTAAAGTATTTAAAGAGACATTTTTTTTTGCCACATAAATTTATACAGTATTATTCAGGTGCTCTTAAAATGTGAGTACAAAATGAAAGCAGTTTCTTCTGTCTTAAGAGTGATTTCCGCTGGGCAGTGGTGGCACACGCCTTTAATCCCAGCACTTGGGAGGCAGAGGCAGGCAGATTTCTGAGTTCAAGGCCAGCCTGGTCTACAGAGTGAGTTCCAGGACAGCCAGGGCTACACAGAGAAACCCTGTCTCAAAAAACCAAAAAAAAAAAAAAAAGAGAGTGATTTCCATCAACATCATTGTCTTAAAGTTCTCTCTTAAATTTTTTCTACTGTCTATAGCACTATCAGGTAGGGATCACGTGTGTTAATAAATGGACTAATGATGACTTTTAAGAGTGGAAGTAATTATAAAAATGCTTGTGCCTTTGGTAGCAGCAAATGTGAGTTTCAGTTTTAGCAGAAGAATGTTTAAGTAGGTTCAGTTTTAATTGTCAGGCAATCCAAGTAAGTCTTCTTTGGGATTTTTGATCATTTGTTTATAATTGACCAGGGAAGGTACTTTCAAGAGAGTGGAGATTGAACACAGTGTTCTAAGCAAGTGTAATTTCCTATCTGGTTGACTGGATTGAGTTTAAGGTTGGTTTCTGAAGTCATTTCATAGTGTAATTTAGTACTGGTAAGGTGTCATTAGAATTATTTGGTTTAAATGGAGTCTTTTTCCACTTTATTTATTTACTTATTTATTCACTTTACATCCCGATTACAGCCCTCTTCTTCTCCCAAACCACACACACACACACACACACACACACACACATACACACACATACACATACACACACACCTTAAGTCACTGTCTTAAACCAAGAAATCATCTATCTGGATTAAACATTTTAGCTCTTTACCTCCATCCTGGCTTTTGGTGTGAATTTTATTTCATTCCTTCACTCAGACAAAGGTGAAGCTATCATTTTGTTTCTATTATCTTCTTAAATGTGATGTATCAGTAAATGGTGCCAAAGATTTTGGTACAGTTTTTATTGATAGCTGCGTGATATGAAATGCTGGGTTTGGGTTTTTTTGAAGGTGTATGTATGTGTGTGTGTGTGTGTGTGTGTGTGTGTGTGTGTTGACGCTATGTATAGATGCCTATGTGCTATGGCATGTGGAACTCAGAGCATAACCTTAAGTGCCAATTCTCACCTTCCACCTTGATACAGCATCTCTTTTTGTTTGCCACTATGTATACCAGGCTAGCTAGGTTCTGAACATCCTGAGATTCTCCTGTTTCTGCCTCCTATATCCCTGTAGAAACACTGGGATTACCTGCTTTACTTGGTTCATGGAGTTTAAACTCAGGTCTTCTATGGGAAATGCTTTACCCCATGACCAAAAGCAAGTTGGATAGGAAAGTGTTTATTTCAGTTTATAATTTGTAGTCTATCATCCAGGGAAATCAGGGCAAAAACTGGTGCAGGAGCCATAGAGAAATGCCACTTAATGGCTTGGTCAGCCTGGCTTCTTAAAGCACCTAGAACATCTGCGGGAGGGTGGCATTACCCAAGGTGATATAGTCCCTCCCACACCATCGTCATTCAAGAAAATGCCCTACAAACTTTCCTAAGATCCAATTCTATGGAGGCATGCTCTCAAATAAGATGCCTTCTTCCCAAATGACCCTAGTTTGTGTCAAGTTGACAAAAAACAAACAACAACCACAAAAATCAATATTCAAAACGTACTTCTAAAGGCTGTGAGCATAGCTCGGTAATTGTTTAGTTTGCTGTCTGTTGCTCTGATAAGTGCCATAACCAAAAGAAACTTAGGGAGGAACTAAGAAATAGGTTTATTTCAGTTTATAGGTTATAATCCATCATGGAAGAAAACCAGGCAAATATAGCTTAAAATTGGGACCTGGAAGCAGACACTGAAGCAAAGGTGAAGAAGGAATGGTGCTTACTATCTCACTTCCTTGCTGCTGTTCAGTACCTTTCCTATAACGGCTCAAGCCACCTACCCAAGAATGATACCCGAGCCTTCCTCAATCAAGTAGTGAACAAGATGATGTCCCACAGACAGGCCTACAGGCCAGTCTTACTCTGTTTTAAATTTTTCTACAACAAAGTTAAGTTTAAACTATTAAAACACTTTTGCTGCAATTACAAAGGTATGTTTAGAAATAGATAAATCTAGTTGACGAGTATGTTGATACTGTGTTAGTTTCTATTTACCCAGTTTTTATATGTCCTTAAGAAACGTAAAAAGTGGACTTGAACTTGAGAGATTTGTGTCCATGAAATACCTAATTAATTCATAAACAATAAGTAGAGTTTGACAAATTACCAAATTATAGGCAAAGATCAGTTTTTGCGCAAGCTCATAAAGAAGACATTTTATATAATGTCAAAATACAACAAGGTGTTTTTTTTTAGTTGTAGGGTACTCATCAAAAAGAGTACATGGACATAAGTTTAAGCCAATACAAAGTCTTTATTAGCCAGTGGGTGACTACACTGGGTGTTCAGGATTCCAATGTTACACTGAGCCTTTCTCTGGGTGAGCTTTTAAGCACAAAAACTATGCCCTGGGTCGACATACTTCAGTTAACAAGAACAGTTAGCCAGAAGCAGAGCTGCAGAAGCTAAAAGGCAAGGTTAGCACATTTAGAGACTTTCCCAGAACTATGGACTCTGATGGATTGAGTCTTTCTTTAAGTTTTGGCTGATGGTGCTGTCTACCTGCTGAGTTTTAAAACTTGAGTGGCACTTGCTTCATGGAGTCAGTCAAGCTAAGGTCTGAGGGCCTGTTATAGTTTTGGTGTGCTACATCAAAAGCAAGAGGCAGAAAGTAGTCTAATGACTAATGGCATGTCAAAGGACTAAATCAGTGAAGGACATACTATAGGAAGAGTCTTGCAATTTAGACACCAAAACTAAGAATTCTGAAGATAATAATCAGAAAGAATTGCATGGTTTTCTTTTCATTTTAAGACTTTACTTTGGTGACTCTATGGAGAACAGGTAGAAAACAATTCTAGGGGCAAAAATGTCTGGATTTCATGATTAAGGCCAGGAATATATAGTTGTGGTTATAAAAATGAAGGACAAGAAAAGAAATGAGACATACTGATCTAGATGTTGATGGAATCCCAAAGTAGGAAAGCAATGAATCAACACTAACACCTTATCAGGTCCCCATACTTTGTCTCAACTGAAAAGACTGAGAACTCCATCAGAGGTTAGCAACTATGTTCATTTGCAAGGGTTGACCTTATGAAATACCATAGTCAGGGCTTAGAACAGCAGACATTTTTTTCCACACAGTCTGGAACTAAAAGCTATGGGGGTATGTTAGGTTTCTTCTGAGGCCTCTTTCCTTGGCTCAGGGATGGTCTTCTTCCCATCTCGATTCTGTGCCTAGAATCCTTATAGCTGAATCCTAAAATAGTTCTATTTTTGTGATCATCCTCAGTGAGTTCCACACTGTGTATATTATAGTCCCACCAAAGAAGGGTTCCTACCTCTCATTTTCATAAATATTTGTTATAAAAACATTAGTTTCTTTTTTTAAATTCAATTTAATTTTTTTTTTTTACTTATTCACTGTGTTGGCCCTGTTGGTATTTTTTTAAAAATGAGAATTCTGCTGTAAAGTACATTTTTGTGCTGGCCAAGCTGGTTCTTCCTTGCTTTTGTGTTTCTTTCTTTTGTCATGCCTTTCACCCATTTTTTTTATAATGGGTCTCATTGTGAAACCCAGGGCCATTCTTTCCTCAAGCACTCTTGCCTTCCCTTCCTTTATAGCTGATAACATCAGCTCTGGTCAGCCTAATGTTGCCACACCTGTTCTCTTGGCCTGAGTTTTCTTAGCTCAGTTCCCTTTGTGCTCCTTAATGGACCTCCCATTTTGCTGATTCTCTTTCTGCCTCCTCAAAAATACCATTAAAGCCCTTGACTGGATTCTTTTTCTCTGTAATTGTTCCCCCCCCCCCCGTGGGTTTATTTGTTTGATTTTTATTATTGTACTTTTTCCTTTTTGATATTATGACTTTGGTACAAGTGCTGTTTCTCTGGTTTAATTTTTATATTTTCCTATATTGCTAATATTTTTATATTTTGCTGTATGGTGCTATTAAATATTTATACTATTAAATACTGTGGGTCATGAACAAATGGAAAAAGCAAAAACTGTACAAGCAGCGAAATATAAAAACAAATATATCCACTTTCCCCTTTGTAAGGTTTTGGCTTCTTATTGAAAACTGAACATTTAGAATATTATGATGCAGTGACCATAGAAATCAGCTTTTTCTTCCTCAAAGGGCTTGCTGCTTTTTTCCCCTAAAGACTATAAATGTCTCTTTTTCTAGAAACTTCCTCCAATTCTTGGGAGAAACTCATTGTGTGTAGGTGCACAATGCTCCATTCTTTAATTGTGTCCCTCTATTGTCCTGACAGACATTTCCCAGAACAGCAGAAATTACAATGAAATACCACTTCTCTCAACCTTGGCGGATTGGAAATGTGGTATATCCCTCCATCAGTGCACAGCAGTAAGCCCTGGGGTGGTACTGGGAGAACCCTGAGCCTGCTGGCCCACCAACCAAGCTAAAAATAGAGTCGGTTTGGTGAGACATTCTATCTAAAAACATAAGATGGAAATCAAAACATTGATTTTCAGGTTTTTGTTTGTTTACTTTATTTATTTATTTGTTTGTTTGTTTGTTTGTTTATTTATTACTTTTCGTGGGTCTTTTGTTTGTTTCTGAGAGAGAACCATGAAGTTAAGAAGTGGAAGATGATCTGGGAGGAACTGGAAGAGGTGAAGAATATTATCAAAGTATCTTGCATGAAAAATGTTAATAAAAAAACTAAGGTGGAGGCCAAAGAGAAAGATAGTTGATGTTGACCTTTGACCTCCACACACTCCTGGGCTCACATACCTCATCCCCCCCCCACCCCCCGGCCCATGACCTAAAGAACACAGAAAGAAAAAAGCTACATACTAATTGAATAAGGTGTCCAGGACCAGGATCCCTTACAGTAAACCCTAGTTTCCTTCTGTACCTTTGAATCCTGCTGTACCTAGGGAGGGCCAGAGCAAAGGCAATTAAAAATCCACAAAGCTTTCCTGCTGTTTTGAAGTTGTTTGTATCTGGACTAAGTGTTCACATGATTGCTCTGAACCCTTATCCAGCTTTCTTACCCGGTCAGTTCTGATAATTTCTGTTTAAATTTTTTATAATTAAATGTTTTCTTTATTTAATTACATTTTTGGAGTCATCATTTCCACCCTATTCTCCCCACTTCGACTTCTCAAGTGCCCTACACACAGCCTCATATTATTTATTTAATTATGTATGCACACACACCCTGCTGAGTTCATTTGTGTTACTTATATATGTATTTGTGATTAGGGCTGACCATGAAAGGGAGACTCAGTCTGGTGTTTTGATTTTTCCTTGTTCCTTGTTACCTGTTGAGGGGCAGGAGCTTTAACAGGCTTGCACTGCCTTTTTTTCTAGACTATTAGAAAGTTTCCTTGTTTCTTGATGTTGTCGGCTACTAGTCCAATCCTGAGGTCCAAAAGTTCATAAAATTTTATATTTCCTTCTTTATTCATTACCTGAGAATATAAACAGCTCCGTAAGGAGAAAGTTCCTGGCTTAGAAGGTTATGTAGACATGTAGTTCATTTTTCTTTCTCAGTCTTCAGAGTAATGATTTGGATCCTAAGTATCCTACAGAGGTGACCAGTAGATTCGTTGTTGTTGCCTTGGTTCGGTTTTGCTTCCTTTGATGTTTTTTCAGTTTTCACTGTCATTACAAGTGACATTCTGCCAAGTTTGGTGGGTCAGAAATTCTTCATTTATGCTTATGCTGTTCATATGACCCTAATGATGGATGACAGTAGTAGGGATTTTTGGAATTTTTCTATTAGTTTGATAGCATATTTACAAACTCCTCTTGAACATTCTTTCCTCAGACATGAAGTCAGCCATCTTCTCCACAGAGCTGTATTAATTACCAATGATAGTCATGGTATTATAGACTTGCAAATATACTTGTTTAGCTATTTCTAAGCCTCTGTGGTAGGTAGAACTAGAAAAAGTACTTGCTTACTTTATTGCTTATTAGGTATTTAGGTAATGTTAAGTCAAAACTTTATTTCACACTTATACTTCTAATTCAAATCAACAAATTCCTTTTCACATTCAAGATTAAAATAAAAGAAATGTATTCTACTGTAAGAATCCAGGCTCTGTGCTTCCTCTTCCTGTAATCAAGCCTGAGGTGACCTATGGAAAATGACTTCCTACTCCCTTGACTCAGAAACCCCTATAAAATCAAGCTGCAAATCATTGTGTTTGCTTTAAGAACATCTGTGAAACTGCCTTGCCCATCAAGGGTGTGTATATCTGAAAAGTCACCAAGGAATAGACCCACTGGTTAGACATATGTCCTCATTATTAAATCACCTCTCAATGAATGGAACCACTAGATGCAAAACAAGCCTTCAACATCTGAGCCTTTGGGGACATAGGAAAACCATAATACCTACCACAAATTTAAGAGGCTCCAAATAATGTTTTAAAGGTTTCTTGGCAGTTCTTTTTGTTTTTAATGTATACCTACTGCTATAGTTTGATAACGTGTAACATTTCTTTCAGTATGGTTCTGTTGTAAACTAGGTAGACATTTAAGTGCGCTTCTTGTATTTTAATGCTTAGGGAAAGATTTCTTTAGATATATTTAAATAATGCTCATTTTATAATTTGGCTAATTGTTGGCATAGTTCCAAAGTTAACTATACCAAAGAATATAATTAAAGAGCTTTAGTTTTCATACGGGTTCCCTATCTTCTATTCCATCACTTTCACTCTGAATAACTGTTTTTAATTATTTTTTTATTTTATAAGGGTGGTTGTTTTGCCTGCGTGTATATCTGTGTCAGATACCCTAGGACTGAAATTACAATTGTGAGATGCTGTGTGTTCTGGGAACTGAGCCTGAGTCCTCTTCAGTGTTTATTTACTGCTCAATTCTTTCTACTCTATAGTATATTCTATTTAGTTTTTTATAGTAAAGCTTGTTTTTTTTTTTATTTTAAGAATGGAAGACGTGAGCCCCAACTTTGTCACACTGTGACGGTGATATTATACATAATTCTCAATAATCCAAAGTCCTAAGTGAATGTGTGTTTGTGTATGTGTGTGTGAGACTTATTCCTGCCAAGTTCAATAATATAATTTTTCTATAAGATAAATATTTATTTTTAAAAGATTAAAATACTATATGACTTGCTCATGCTGGGAGAATGTCCAATATGGTTTGGGTCACTGAAGTAGTTAATTGTCGCTTGCTGCTGCTCATCTTGTTCTTTTAGACAATGTCTAACTTAGTACCCCTGGATCTCGAAGTCACATGTCTCATGCCTCTGCCTTCCAGTGCTGATATTACAGGCTTGTACCACTATGCTCATCAACTTTCTGTTGCCCTGAGTACTTTATAGGAAATTTCTTAAAAGCTATAAAATCATTTCCCAATTTTCTGTGTAATCCTATTCTCTTGGATTTGAGTTACTCCTTTCTTTTCATGTGCGATTTATTTGTTTATCCATTTTATTATAAATCATCATCATGGGAATGTCCATCAGCTTGATTTTCTAATTTAAAATAACTCTTATGGCATTGCAGTGTTTTAGTTTCCTGGTGACTAGAAGTATGTGTTCAGTTTCTATATCTTCCCTTATAACATACAATAATTTTTCAGTAAATCTCTAGTACTGTTAGAAACAAAGTACTGTGGTTGGCTTATGGATAGAAGGTAAAATATGAAAGGCAATTGTGGTGAAGGCTGTTGCTGCCTCTGTCTCATCAAGGTTTCTTGTGCCAGGACAGGAATCAACAGCAGGACATAAATGGCTGCAAAGAAGCAACTTGGCAAACTTGGTTAACTTAAAATTACAGTTGCTCATTAAGTAGCTTGCCTTTGCCTATAGAAATGACAACATGAGAGTCCTATTTTTAAATCTGTTTTCTGTTCTTATTTTTAGCACGAATGTTTCTTTACTTCTAATGCTGTGTTATTCAACCAAAATATTATGTGTACCAAATTCTTTAGCACCATGTCTAATCTATAATAGGTACCCAATAGCTGTTGAACGAATGTTGCAATGTGGAAGGGATAACTTATATTCTGCTTTAGAAAGTAAACATACCAGTTGAATTGTACATAGATAACAAATTGACTCCTTAATAGCAAATAAGATTGTAGGGAAGTGGCTCCCTCATCAAAGCGCTTGCTCTGTGAGTCTGAGCTCAGATCCCTAACAACCACTTAACACAAGAGAAGCAGAGGGGCACATACCTGTAATTCCACTGCCGTGGACACAGAAACAGGCAGAGACCTAGAGGTTACTGGCCAGACAATCTAGCTGATCAGTAAGTTTCATGTTCAGTGAAGTAACGTGTCTCATAAAATAAGGTGGAAAGCAATATAGGAAACCAGTCAGCATTACCTTCTGACCCTGTATACACATGTATCTGCATGCACACATGCATATGTGATACACATACACAACTTAAAATAAAAAATACAGAATAAGAATAGAGACCTCTTTTAAACATTTGATTGCATGTGTGCACACATGTAGAGTTCAGAGGACAATTTGTAAGAGTTGATTGTCCCTTCACACCATGTTAAGTCCTCGGGATTGAGTTCAGATTGTCAGGCTCCACAGTAACAGCCCTTACCCACAGAGCCATTTTTCAGCCAAAGTCCTGAGATCTTTCATCTCAATTTATTTGCCTCTTTCTTTATCATATGCTAATTGTATCTGAAAGGAGTATCAGACTCCTTTTTTTGGTAACTTTTTTGGTAGGAGAAATATTATTCAAGAAAAAAGCTGCATTTGTTCAGATCACTTTTAGCAGAAATTAACAATTTTATTTTAGGCTTGAATTCTAACAATAATGAGTGATTTCTATAGTTGCCTGTAACCCCAGCCCTCAGGAGCCCAAGCCAGAACGATCCTCTGATCTGGTTCAAGGCCAGCCTCAGTTGCATAATGAGTTAATAGTCCATCTTGGACTATACAAGGCTATGAAATTCAAGCTATTTTAGTGTGTTTCTCTGTTGCTGTAACTAACCAAAACACTAACTAAAAGCAACTTGAGGGAGTAAAGGATTTGTTTGGCTTACATGTGAGAATCCATCCGTTATGGACGGAAGCCAAAGGCAGAAGCTGAAGGCAGGAACTGAAGCAGAAACCAGAGAGAAATGTTGCCTATTGGCTTCCTTCCTCTGGCTTGCCAAGCTTCCCTACAGCCCAGGAATAGCACTGCCTACAGTGACCTGAGCCATCCCCCATCAATTATCAGTCATGGTAATTTCTCACAGACCTGGCTCCAGAGCTGTCCAATCTGGACAATCCCTTACTTGAGATGCCCTCAAGACTCTGAGCCATGGCAAGTTGAGAGTTGAAGCTAACTGACGCAAATAATAAATAAATGAGTGAATATTACCATTGTCAGGAATTTGATTTCACTTGGTTGTATTACATAAAGTAAAAGAAACATGTTTATTTGAGAGCATTTGGAAAATGTAGAAATACTAGAAAAAAAAGATAATTACAAATCTCCATAATTCCAACAAATGGAAAAAGTACGTCACCCATTATTTTGGAGGAAAACTTCTTTAGAAAGCAAATTTAATTCTTTCTGAATATTTTTTTTAAAAAACTTTGCACATGCCGGGCGGTGGTGGTGCACGCCTTTAATCCCAGCACTTGGGAGGCAGAGACAGGCGGATTTCTGAGTTCGAGCCCAGCCTGGTCTACAGAGTGAGTTCCAGGACAGCCAGGGCTACACAGAGAAACCATGTCTCAAAACAAAACAAAAAATAAATAAATAAATAAATAAAACTTTGAACATTTTAAAATGTTTATGTATTATATGTAGATAGTTATTTTGCCTGCATGTATGACTGTGCCACATGTGTGCCTGGCCCATATATAGGTCAAAAGAGTGCATTTGATCCCCTGGAACTGGAGTTATGAACAGTTGTGAGACATCATACAACCAGTGTTCAACCCAGGTCCTCTGCAAGAACAAGTGCTCTTAACCAACCTAGCCATCATTCCAGACCCCTCTTTCCTAACTTTAATAAGAATTATCTTTTAGATACTCAACTTTCATTTTGTTAGTGATTGATTTTGAAAGCTGCTTAACTCTTCCTCATTAATCTGTCCTCTTTAATGTAGTGAGTGCCTTGATCCAGCCAGTTTATGGGCCAATTGTGCCTATCTCATTGTGTTTTGAATAGGTCGAGAAAATTCAACTTCTAGTTCCTCAGGGAAGTCCAGAAGAATCACAAATGAGAGATGGGAGAGTCGAATGTGGCGAGATAAGAAGTTTAGCTTGAGAGACCACCTAAAATATGGTCATGTCGATCCTGAAAGTATTCCACGGAAATTTATTTTGGAGCATGAGAAGTTTCTCACCCAGCAGTTTAATTCTCAACCTGCAAAGTACATACCACCAGAAGGAAAGCCCCCCCAAACTCAATGAATTTCAGAGTGCCCGAAGCCTTGGACATTTTGAAGTAACCATCCTAGGTAGGTGAACTTCTATTATTTGTGAATACTATTAATTAAATGTATGTTTATATTTAAATATAGTTAGAAATTAGCCTTAAAAATATAAGCAACCTCTTCCATATACAAATCCAAGTGGGGGGAATTTCTGTTTGGCTCAAACTAAATGAAGGGAGCACTAATTCTGATATAAAATAAAGCTCAGATTGCGGGCTTTTCAACACTGACATGTCCTTGGAAATTTGGGTGGATATGAATGTGGGAACTAACAAAGCTTTCATTTACCCATGACTGATCTGACTACTGTCTGTTGATCTTTGTTTCTGTGGTATCAATGCTAATAGCCCTAACCTTTACCCAGCAACTCCTTTTCACCATTATCCCTTCTGCCCCTTCTTTCGTGTTCCCTCACATGTTAATATGCATGCAGTAAAACATATAAATATCCACTGACAATGAGAGACTTAATTTTCAGATGGTCTTCACTAGACTGTGGTGCTTGATTTCTTCAGGTACTTTACCAAACTTAGCTTCATATCTAGGAAACAAAAGTCAAGCCAAGATTTCCCATACGTCACATAAAGTAACCATAGGAACAAAGAGTCATAGAGAAACACAGGACTGAATGTTTTTCTTCCTTTAGCACTCTACAGATTGATTGAAACAGATTGACTGTACGTCTCAGCTGACTCATATGTAGTTGTCACTTTTTATTAGCTTTGGCTATGAGTCAGCTAAAAGCAAGAATAGGGCAGAAGGAACACAAATTTGTCACACTGTTCGCCAGATTGGATTAATGTTAGAAGCGTGCTATTTTTATATAAATGTTATCTTACCTGGTTTCAAGGATGCTTTAGAGGCAAAAGACAAGCCTTTTATGGATTTTAAAAGAAGGGTAGAATGTAGGTATCACTAGGTCCATAGAGATAACCAATTTCCCACCATTTGACAGTAATTTTCCCTGAGGTTGCTGGCATGGAGAAAGAGCATTCTTTTATTTATTTCATTACATGCCTTCAAGTAGCACACTCAGACTGAGTACATAGAAGGCCATGATTAAAAATCCAGTTTCCTGACTCTCTCGACCACTTTTGTTTCAGAGAAAACAAACATTGAATATTGGAATAGTGGGCTTTTAAATTCAAACAAAATTCAAGTCTAAATGTACCATGTAAAGTTATTATATAATTAACATGGTTACAAATGAGTTTTTATCTTCAGCCAGATTTATTTTCTAAAGATATGACATCAGAGATAGTTGATTCCTACCTTGACCCTATATATAATCACTTATAATAATGAGGCATGGCTAAATAAATCCACAAATGAGTATATTTCAACATGTGACTTTATAGCCCATAAATTCTGCTCTTTCATGGTTTAACATACTACAGAGATAAAATATATAGAACTAAGGTGCATGATAATGGGTATTGTGGTCATTATGCAGTTGAGTTTAGTTCCTAGTATATCAACAGGTTTTCACAGGGCTCAAACTATTTGGCATATCTTAGGTAGGATCAAACCAGGAAACTCAAAGTAGCAAAATGTGTTAAGCCACTGAACATTTAATAATGCATGGTCTTTCTCTCACAGGTTTGAACCATGAGATTGCAATTGATGTTGCATTTCTACCTATGTATTCTCCAGAAGATGTTAAAACATCTCAAATAGACACATTTTTGACCTGCATGAATTACAGCTGTGTATACCCACCGGAAGCACCTGTCAGTGGAAGGGTGCCAGATCCCAAGGCAGTTGCAGGTGACTATGTTCTTTTTGTTTAGTTTTTAAAAATACTATAAATGACCTCAACCTTTTCCTAATAGCAAAGTTTTTTATTTTGTCTTAACTCATTTGATATGTGTATCCTCTAGAACTTAAACTTGACAGTGGCTTTTAAGTAAATTAAATGGCTGATTTCCATTCCAGTGAGACCTAATGAATATTTTACGATTATAATTACTTCATCAGACTGACAGAGTATGTGCATGGAGTAGTGCAAAGCTTCCCTTTTATTCTTTATCCTTTCCTGTACCATTGCCTCAAATCATAAAACCTTAGTAATGTACTACAGCATAATTGTTTTCTCATAAATGTTTGGTTATTCAAGTGCTATTCATTCTATTCCTTCAGGACTCCTAAGAGTATATGTGATCTCAACAGTGAGACTCTTCAGCTACTTGTGTTGCTTCATAAAATACCAACACTTCCATTCTATTCCTCTAAACTCAACTCTGCAATTATAGGTGTCTTGTCCATTCTGTTGTTTCTATTCCTTGTCCAAGTGATAAAGCTTCTAGTCATTTTCATTGAGCTCAACAAGATAATGCATTTAAAAGAGAATTTAAGAAAGCCATTTATTGAAAGTTTCTGGTGGGTCCCTCCAAGCTGATGAAGTTCTAGAATCTCTGTTGATTTTTGTGCATGTCTTATCGACACTACCTAATGATATAACTTGACATTCCTCATTGTGAAAACTGAGTTTGAGTATCTAATTTTATAAGATTCATAAATTTTCCATTTAGAGATGATTTGTTAATAAGCTTGCAATATCATGTCCTATATCACAACTCCTTGGGCTCTCAGTGGTTCTAAATTTCTTAACTAGTTGAAATATTTATGTACTCATATTCTTCTTTCATATCTTATCTATCCTGTCACATGCTTTCTGGTATATGCGTATTCGGTTATTATACAATTGTAGGTCAGAGTTCCCACTTATCTGCTCATTGCTAGTTCGAGTATTCTTCCAGGCACCATTAGCATGCTCACACGAGAAATACTTGGTACCAGTCTGCCAAGTAGTTAATATTTGGACATGAAGGACACAAATCACTAAAGGAGAAAAGCAAGGTAGTAACTAAAAGCAAAGTGATTCATTGTCAGTGGAATTTTTGTAATACAGCAGTAATAATAATGACAGTGCTAAACCTGTGTTGATCACTATGCCTGGCCTTTCAACTAATCCTCATAGAGACTCCGCCAATGTGAACACTGCTATTCCCTATTTACAGGTAAAGTACACTGAAAATCACTGTCTCACCAGCATTAAAAACAGAGCTATAATTTGAGTCTGAAAGTTTGCATTGATTCCAAAATTTTCCATTACTTTAACAGTTCTAGCATGAGACATCAAAATAGGCTTGGTGATATAAAACAGTGGCTCATGGGATAACACTGGTATCATTCTTGAAACACTATAAGCTATTTTCTTTTTAATCACAAAAGCTATGCACATGAATTATTTAAATTTTCTAACAGTTACAGAAAAATCATGGGTAAAAGTGAAAGTTTCCTTTCAGATCTTCCCAGGTTCAGCCTTTCTTACTTATTTATAATGTTTTCATACAAAAACATATACTAATTACAATTTTCTATCAAATAAATGCATATAAATGATATTCTATAGACATATAGTTTTATAATCAGTTTCCCCCCCACCATAACACACCTTGGACATTTTTTCATACTGGTATAGCAAGAGCTATTTCATTCTTTTCAGAAACAAACAAAATACTACACTATGTGACATACCAAAATTTGCTTTAATGGCCTCCTATTGAGGAGTTTTTAAGACTGGTTCCAACCAGTCAAGGCATGCTGGCTGATACCTTTTACTCCAAAACTCAGAAGGCTAAGGTCCAAGGATCTCTGTGAGTTTGAGGTCAGCTTGTCTATAGAGCAAATTTTAAGCTAGACATATCTACAGTTCTTGTCTCAATAAATAGTTTTCAAATGATTTTTCTGTTGTCAAATAATACTGCACACAGTACACGTGTGTGTGTGTTTGTGTGTGTATACATATACATATGTGTGTGTGTACATGAACTCTGTATAATTATACAACTACATCTGTAACATCAATTCCAAGAAGTCAGTGACTCAAAGGATAACTCCATTGAAAACTGTAGTAAATATTGAAAAATTGTCCTCCAAATGGCTGTACTAATTTAAGTGACACCAAAGCAAGGGTGACATTTCATTCACTTGCTTGTGAACCCTAGGTATTACTGGGCTTGCTGATATTTTGCCAACCCTTGGGCCAAAAGTAACATATTATTTTACTGTATTTTTCTTAATTATTTTTGACACATGGAATCGTTTGTAGGAGACACATTCCATGGCAAGTAGGTGGAGGCCAAAGGACAACTTGGAGGAGTCAAGTCTCTCCTTCTACCTTTTGGTTCCACAAGTGATCAGACTTGAGAGCAAGCACTTTGCCCACGGAACCATCTCACTAGCACAAAATGTCTTTATTATCTTAAAAATTAAAATTCCTCATTAGTCAATTGTTTATTTTTGTCTTTTCTAGAAACTTCACTTGCTAGTTACTGTGACTGTTATTCATCTTATTATTAACTGGGGTTGTCTTTTCACATTGAAAAAAACTACCCTTCATTGTATATTAAAAATACTTTAAAAATAGCCTTCATTATATAGTAAAATAACTTTCTATCAAGTTTGACATTTATTCTATGAGAGGCTTTAGTATGTAAGTAATTTTACTCTTAAGTAACTAAATATATTATGATTTGTGGTTTTTCATTTTATGTCATATTCAAAGGCATCACTGGTTCCAAAGTATAACACTTCACAATTGGCCCAGGGAGATGGCTCATCCATAAGGTGCTTGCTCTACAAGCATGAGGACTTGAGTTCAGATCATGTGAAATCTGGGCTTGGTGACAGAGACAGAGACAGGCAGATCCCAGGGTGTTTCATGGCTGGAGAGTCTAACCTAATCAGCAAGTACCAGGACCCAGTGAGAGAACCTCACAAGGCATTTTGGCTCTAGAGGAATAACACCTAAGGTTATTCCTGGCCTCTACAGACACATACACAGATGCACATGTACATACATATACCAATTCATTGTTTTGGAGGTATTTTGATAGTCTTCTTTTTCTTCATATGTGTATATATATATATATATATATATATATATATATTATCATGATCAAATGCCAGAAACTTAACCAGTAGTTTTCATTTGCTCTTCTCCCCATCCCTTGGTAACTGTTCCAATTTCTCTATACATTTGCCTATTATAGATATTTCATTCAAATGAATTTATACAATATTTTCCCTATTATATCTGGCCTGTTTGACTTACTATAACACTGTCAGGGTCCATCCATGTTAGAATATGTATCAGCATTTCATTCTTTTATGGCTGAATGATTTCTCATTGTATAATGTATCACATTTTGTTTATCCATTCATCTGTTAAATTTCTAGAAATTTAGCTTATCTCTAACTTTGGATACTGTAAATAATTCTGCTATGAACATACACACATATGTATACACACAGACACATATGTATGTATGCATACATACATACATACATACATACATACATACAGGCATGTCTTTGAATACATGTTTTTTAGTTCTTCAGGTGCATATAAATACCTAGAAATAGAATTACTGAATTATATGGTATTCTTTTTTAAATTATTTTTACTCATTCACTTTATATCCTGCTCACTCCTCCTCCCACAGTCCTTCCCCTCATCACCCATCTCCTTTACCTCTGAGCCTGTGAGCTCATATCACCCAATCCTGGCACATCAAGTGTCTGTGAGGCTAGGCACATCCTCTCCCACTGAGGCCAGACAAGGCAGCCAGGCTAGAAGAACATATCCCACAGACAGGCAACAGAATTTGCAATAGCCCCCACTCCAGTTGTTTGGGACCCACTTGAAGACCAAGCTACACATCTGCTATATATGTGTGGGGTGGCCTAGGTCCAGACCATGTATGTTCTTTGGTTGATGGTTCAGTCTCTGAGAGCCCCAAGGTTCAAGTAAATTGACTCTGTTGGTCTTCCTACGGAGTTCCTATCTCCTCTGTAGGCCTACAATCCTTCCTCCTATTCTTCCATAAAAGTCCCCAAGAACCACCCACTGTTTGGTTGTGGGTGTCTGCATCTGTATGAGTCAGCTGCTGGGTGGAGTCTCTCAGAGGACAGCCATGTTAGACTCCTGTCTGCAGGCATAACAGAGGATCCTTAATAGTGTCAGGGATTGGTGCTTGCCCATGGGATGGGTCACAAGTTGGGCCAGTTACTGGTTGGCCATTCCCTCAGTCTCTGTTCCATCCCCCAACACTGCATTTTTGTAGACAGGATAAATTTGGGTTGAAAGTTTTGTGAGTGGGCTGGAGTCCCTATTGCCCCACTGAAGTTCCTGCCTGGCTACAGAAGGTAACCTCTTCAGGTTCCAAATCCCCAATGCTGTGAGTCACAGCTAAGGTCACCCCATTGATTTTTGGGTGCTTCCTTTATCCCAGGTCTCTGCTTCTTCCTTGAGATGCCCACCACCTCCTCACTCCTGTCAGCTGCAGATTTTAAATGGTATTCTTATGTGTAAGTTTTTGAGGAGCAGCCAAACTTTTCTATCACAAGTATACTATTTCACATATTTCTCCACAGCCTTACTAACATTTGTTCACTTCTTATTGCTTTGTTTAATTTTTTAAATAATTACACATTTAATTTTAAATGTTGTGTGCATGAGCATATGCACTCTCACTATGGCAAGTGCATCTGTGCCATGGTGTATATGTGTGGGTCAGAGGATGACTTGAACAAGTTAGTTTTCTTCTACTTTGTGGATTCCAGGGATCAAACTCAAGTGATCAGACTTTCCCCATGTACCATGACCCCTTGTTGTGTTCTGTTTTGTTTAGAGCTGTACAAATGTACAGAACAAGGTACTCTTGTGAGTTTAGTTCTACATTTCTTCCTAGGACTAATGATTTCAGCATCTTTTCACGTACATATGGGACACTTGTATGTCTCTGGAGAACTTTCTATTCAAGTTCTTTGCTCATCTCTTAATTTTTAGTGGAATAAGGTATCATTAATATGACTTCGTTCTTACAGTTTAAAATTTTAATCTATTTAGAATTCATGTGGAGGGTAATGATTTAGCATATATTTTACAAGTGCTTAACTATTTATCATACATCATTTAACAAATCTTGCTAATATGAAATCGTGGTATCATTTTAATCATGAAGTTGGATATACATATATACACAAATATAGCCACTTGAAAATATTTTGTTAATATGTCTGTTGATCATACCTGTAGTGTAATACAGAATTTTCACATATTTAGAAAAAAATTGATTCTCTGGGTAGTCAGGCCTTTCCAGTTAGATTTCAAAGACAAGAATTACTGCACTGTATTATATTGTAGGTTGAACTGTGCTGTAGTTACAAAGCAGCTCTACAGTCACAGTGACTGAGCACAATTACAGCTTCTTTCTTGCTCAAGTGTTGTGCAATCAGTCAGCAGCTCCCTCCTCATGAACTCCACTTGCGTCCTTCTTGTTGCTAGGGCAACAGGAGCAAATGGCTTCTCGAGTTGTGAAGGCAAAGAAAAAAATGGAGGACAAATTCGTTTTTATTTACTTTGGACAAGGAATGATGTATCACTCCAACTCATATTCCCATTTGCCAGAACTGTTAACACGATACCAGCAAACTACAGAGACCAGGAGACTTTCTCTTCCCCTGTGACCAAGAATAAGAACACTTGGGGCTTCCTTTATCACATCTACTTTATACATGTATTTTCGTAAAATATGTAATTCTAACAACTTCATGCAAATTCACAAAAGTTCATTTTATATAAGTAAAATCCTATAGTCTTTTCTAAAAGACTTCTGTGACATAATTAATATCTTAATTTAATTTTATAATAGAAGGGTTTTCTTAAATAAAAAACTTAATGCTGATATATTAGGGGTCTATGTATGTTAGCCTCCATTCTAAGAGCTTCATATCGATTTCATCTGCAAGAAAGTCTATGATATACACACCAGAAATGCAAACTTGACAGTAACTTGTCATTTACTCAAAGTGTAACATAACTGAGGAAGTCAGCCAGAGAAAACGCTACAGTTTTATGTTATAGATGGTATGTAAATGAATTTTAAAAGTCACTATATGATAGCTTTGATTTGTTTCAGTTAGTATCCAACATAAAGATCTTAGAAATTTTTCAAAGTATCTAGAAATATCCTTCACACTTAAAGAAGATAATTACACAGTATTAGCAATTATTGGGCATGGTCATTGTTTTTTTCACAAATTTGATTCATTCATTAGGAGATATGTGTGTGTGTGTATACACACACACACACACACACACACACACACACACATACACATATAGCAGAGGAGGCTGTTGAGATGTTGAAGCTTGAGCTTTTATATATCCCATCTAAGGCTTATTTGATTTTCTTAGGCATGTTATGTGCTTTCATTAAACCATTTTTTTTTCATTAAAAAAAAAACAGAATGAAACAAAACCAAATGAAGTCCCTGGACTTTAGTACGGCATCTGTATCATAAGAAGTGAAAAATATACATCATAATGCCATATGTGCAGATTAAATCACCATGAAACATTGATTGTTACTTCTCAGTGCTTGTATTATTTTGTATTTAAGACTATTGTCACTGAACTCTGTTATCCATTTAGCTTAATAATAGTTGCATAGTGTTTTGATAGCTTCCTTAAAATATGAGAGCCAAAAAAAAAAAATGGAAGAAAGCAAAGCAAACTATTTCTCCTAACTTTTTCAAATTGGCTCTGTGCCACAATCCTTCATCATGTAACCAGGCCATCTGTAACGCTGCCTTGGACTTTACTTCCCCCTGAAGTCTGTCACAAATGGATGATCATAGTCTTCTGAGGCCTTCTCAGGCCATGTGGCAAGCCCCTGGGTGTGTGTATGGTCATCTTACACAAGATCATTTAAAGGGAGTTGTTCCCTTATATATCTCATTTCTCAACTTCTTGCAACCAACCCTGAATTTTTAGTCTATTGCTCATTCTAGCTGCACTTGTATCACCAATACTTTATATTACATGCTTTTAAGTAAAACCTCTGTTGGGAGGCCACCACAGCTATGAGATTGCATGAAACTGGGTAGAACAAAAAAAAAATCAAGCTCTATGTCTGTCGTTGACGTAGCTGTCAGATAGGCCAAACCACAATGTCATCAGTGAGGATAAATCCTGCACTGGTCCCTCTAGTCTAGCAAACTCAACCAGGGATGCGAACTGCTCTGCTTATGGTTGCCAGTCATCTGGAGTGTGAATGGTGAGAAGCAGGCAGTTTAATGCTCCCAAGCATGCTTAGAGAACAAGACAACAATTTCTTTCTTCTTGAATATTTGTCCTGATTGTTCTAAATATTTGTGTAGGTTCTGCAATTTGATATATATATATCAACTCTGAGAATTTTGCCAAATTATATACTATGCATGCTTAGAAAGACAGATCTGGAATCTCCTGCTATGCCTTTTTCAGTGATACCAATTTTTCATAAAGGTTCATGAGAACATACAAAGCTGTGTTAGTTCTAAAAAAAAAGTACACTTTGAAAGAATACCTAGTAACATGCATATTTACCTATAAACATGCATATAAATGAAATCAAAATATGTAGGATACATTGATGTTTTGCTTTGTCTTTGTAGATTTTTTTCAAAATAATAATTGCCTATAACTCATCTTTGTGCTTCTTTAAAACCTAAGATGTTTGTCTGTGACCTTTAAAATATGTAGATTAGCTTTACTTCACAATAAAAGAAAGAAAGCCAAATATTCTGAGAGATGTGTGTAAAAACATTAGTAACCGTATCTATAGGCATGTTCTCTGTTTGGAGAAATTTAGTAAATGCATGTGATGAATTAGAAAGATTAGCCATGCTGTTAATATTGTAAGGGAAAAAATCATCAGTTTGTATGATTCTAAATCCAAGTAAATATTTAACTATTTTACAATGCTTACCATCTGTTTTTGCACTTTTAGGTGATATTATAAAGGCAGCAGCTGATCTGGATCGAGTCCACATCATTGGTATCTTGGATATCTGTAATTTGGGGAACAATAAAGTGGAAGTCTGTTTGCAGAAAATTTATACTCCAGAATAGGCTTCTTAAAGATTAGTAGATGAAATAATTGCAGGTTATATATAGTATACTGCTTTAGAGATAGTTTTTTATTTTCTTGGTATTTTCATCAGAATATTACATGACCTTGAAAGTTAAGTGGTTTTCAGTTCATCTTTTATTTGGCTCTCTCACTTCATATTAGATTCATTATTTGAGGGAAAAAACCCATCAAGTCAATTTTATGTGTCAAAATTTACTTCACTTGTATGTGACTATTATCTTAACTTGTAACAATTTATGTTTTACTGTTCCTTTTGCAAAATCTATTTTTATTCCAATGTCTCAGTACAAGGTATCTTGGCTTACACAATTTAACAGCCTTCTGATTTTATTCACATACAGTGATAAATCTTGCATTGCAAATTCAAAGACTAAGCTATCGTTCTCCTAAAGTGACCACCTACATTTCTTGTAAGCAGGGTAGTGACTGTCATGTATACACACATGTATTGTAATGATCCAATTGCCACTCCCCATCTCTGCATTTGCTATTAAGTGAATATGTTGAAATTTTCACCCCTTTATTGTGATTTCCAATGCCTTGAAGTTTGAAGTGTTTTGACCAGTGTGTAATGTCAAATTTGGAGGCTACAGTATATCTACATTCTTACTGTGTTTGTTGGCAATTTCAGTATATGTAATGTGATTTTAGATTGTGAAATTTTATCTCACATTAATATCTGAAGTGCTTGTATTAAAAGTAAAGAGAAGTAACTAAGGGAATTTGTATCACTCTGGTTCTCTACTATACTGTGTTTCAAAGGTAAATGGTCACTCTCCATTTATAAAGGGCTGTGTCTGACACCCATGTGGCTAACTAAATGAACCAAAACAACTATCAAGATGAACCTGATTGTAGTCGAGGTATAAGGAAACATATGAGGAAGCAAGTTTTCCTTATAACCCTATAATTTTTTGATGTCATGTGCTATATACAGTTTTAATGTGTTGGGAAGCCTAAGAACTTAAAGGCATACTGTATTTTGTCTATAAAGGTGTTCAGTTTTCTTTATAATTGTATTGAGTGGTTAATTAAAACTGTGAATTTTTATGTTACTAGTTTCAGAGTGTTAATAAATATGTTAAAATGCAGTAAATTTTTAGTCTCCAGTCTCATTTTGAACATAATTCATATGTGTCCTATATATTGAAGGGCTATCTGTGTGCTAGAAAGTGATTCAAGATGATTTTCACTTGCAAGTTTGAATACTGTTGTTTTCAAATGGAATTTGGGGTTTAGGATTAACTTATTGCAGTTTTAAAAGGGCAATTTGACATTGGAGTCACATCCATAATGGGAAAATGTTAACTGAAAACCACAGGCAAAAGATATAAAAACTGTGCACAAGTATGATATCTGTTCTTATATTGAATGAAAAAAAAAAACCTTTTCAATTTTTTGAGTTTTTTCTTTTTTACTTATTTAATTTACATCCCACTCACTGCCCCCTTCTGGTCACCCCCTCTTACAACCCTTCCCTTTTCCCCCTCCCATTCTCATCTGAGCAGGTGTCCCCCCAACCCCATTAAACAACTTCTTTTAAAAATTTATATACCAAAGGCTAGGGCTGGAGAAGTGGCTCTGTGGCTGAGAACACTTGTACTTCTTGCAGAAGTCCTGGGTTTGGGTCCCAGCACCCACATGTTGATTGACAACCCTCTGTAAATCCAGTTCCAGAGCATCTACCCCCATTTTATGATCTCTGTAGGTACTAGGCATGCATATAGTACACATGCATATATGTGGGAAAAACTGATACACATAAAGTAGTATAATTTTTTAATTAAGAAATTTATGTTCTAGTAAAGCATCTGTCTGTGTACATTCAGAATTAAATATCCGTGTCCACACTTCTGGTTGTTGCAGAAGGTACATATTTACTGTGGCTGTTTCCCAAGGAAAGCAGCAACCTTCCATCAGGAGAATATTAATTTCAAATATACTAACATGAGGCCATCTTCCAAGAAACAAGTCAGTTGATAAATGACAAAATACTATGTGCTTAAGGATCAGAGTCTCACCAAAATTTCTAATTTTGGATAGCACATGAGATAGAGACATTAAAATACATGGGTATAATATTAAAGTGCTAATTTGAAAACATGCTGTCTGCCAAATATATATTTATACTTTAGTTTCATTTTTAATTATATGGGGGGGTAAGAGGTATTGGCCCATGTTAATAAAGGAACATGCACATGTAGAGTCCAGAAGAGAACATCAGATATCCTAGGTTGGAGTCACAGAGTTAGCTGTATACGCAGGGAAACATGCTCCAACCCTCTACCAAATATCATTTTAAGATTTTTTGTTAGACTGATCCTAATTCATTTTGCCCATATTTAGAAAAGGGTTTTAAAGAACTTTGAAATTTATATTTGGTGATGATGAACAGTATTGTTTGTTATTGACTAACAAGAATAACCAATTCTTAATCTTTCCTTATAAGTTGATTTTTAGTTTAGCATACAAAGTCATGGGTTTCCCCATGACATCTTCTCATTTGTTCTCACTTGTTCCCCTCACCCCACTGCTCTTCCTTCTACCTCCTGATACCTTTCTGCTAATTTCTTTTATCCCTTAGCATTGTTCCCACTTCTTTGTTATGTCCTCCATTATTCCTCAGTTCCTTACCTCCCTTAAGATCTCATCCTGCAGTCTCATGATCCGCTTTCACTTTCATGACTACACACACACAGAGACACACACACAGACACACACACAAACACACAATTTTAAATATAGGTCATGCACGTAAGAATAATTGTGGTATTTTTCTGAATCTAGTATATTTTGTTTAATAATAATTTCCAGGTTCATTCATTTTCCTGAAAGTGTCATAATTTCATTTATCTGCATGGCTGTGTAAAATTTGTTATATGTATGTACCACATTTTCATTATACATTCATCTGTTAAGAGAAACCTAGGATGATTGCATTTCCTAGCTACTATGAATAGTGCAGCAGTAAGCCTGGTTGCACAAGTATTTTTTGGTATGAGAACTTAAAATACTTTTGGTGTATACCCTAGAGTGGTATATCTGGGTCATGATCATTCTATTTTTATTGCTTTGAGAAGTATCCATACTTATTTCCATACTGGCCACACAAGTTTTACATTCTTACCAGTAGTAAGTAAAGTTTCCACTTATTTTACATCCTTGCTAGTATTCATTGTCATTTGTCTTCTTGATGGTAGCCATTATGGCTAGGAGAGCTGGAATCTCCCAATGGTTTTAATTTACATTTTCTTGATGGCTAAGATTGGTCAAAATTTTCTGAGCATTTATTTACCATTTCTGTTTCTTATTTTGAAAACTATCCAGATCATTAACTAATACATGGGTTGGTTGATTTGACATTTTGGTGTTTAATTTGCAATTCTTTATTTATTTTAAATATTGATCCTCTGTTAGATGTGTAGTTAGCAGAGACATTCTTCCATCCTTAGGTTGTCATTTGTTTTTGTTTGTTTTTGCATGCCTATTTTCTGAAGCCATTTGGTGATGTGTAGTTCGCTGTTTCACTGGTTGTCTTCTTGGATGTATTGACTGTTTCTTCTTTCTCTCGTAAGCATGAGTACCAGAGATTATGTAGATGAATTGATGAGAGGTAAAATACCTATTAACTAGCCTTTCTTGTTTCAGTAATGAGCTGGTTTCAGTAAAGCACATTTAGGGAAAATGTTTGAAAATAGGTAAAAATTACATTTGGGGTTTGTATGATAGTTTTAGTGATTTGAGATTATACTTGAGTTTGTGTCTAGTCTATACAAAGAGAGAGAAAAAATCCACTAAGATAGAAAAATCTATGTCATTCATTCTTATATTATTATGTTAAGTACCTCTAACCTAAACTTTCTACTTGCCTTTATATTCTGTCTCTCTGTCTCTTCCTTGTCTCTCTATCCTTGTCTCTCTCTCTCTCTATGCATCTCTTCTCTATCTCTCTGTCCCTGTCTCTATCTTTGTCTCTCTGTCTCTTCTCTGTCCCTATCTCTGTCTCTCTGTCTCTCTGGCTCTTGTCTGTCTCTCTGTCCTTGTCTCTCTGTCTCTCTGTGTGTGTGTCTCTTCTCTGTCTCTCTATCCCTGTCTCTTCCCTCTCTATGTTTCTCTTCTCTCCCTGTCCCTGTCTCTATCTTTGTCTCTCTGTCTCTTCTCTATCCCTGTCTCTGTTTCTCTGTCTCTT